>NC_091475.1:191534104-192134104 GCF_036971445.1 Narcine bancroftii
TTCGAATCCCATGCTATTTGTAAGACGTTTGTGTCTTCTTCCTTTGTCTTTGTGGGTTTTCCCCAGGGACTCTGGTTTCCTCCCATCATTCAAAACACACCCGGGGGGGGGGGGGGGGGGGGGGGGGGAGGGGGTGTTGGTTAATTGGATGTAAATTAGGTGGCATGGACCCGTGGGCCAAAATAACTTGTTACCTTGTTGTATGTCTACATTTTTTTTTAATGAAGCTTTGCACACCACAATGAAGCCTGGGACCAAGAACATCAAAATCAACAGTCCCATGAGCAGCAGATAACAGTTTTTCGACTATTTTAGCTCAGGATCTGATATCAACATTTGTCCTTAGTGAAACTAAAACAGGCAAGTGTCAAGTTTAAAAAGTAGTGGATATATCTTCATGATAAGCATCCAGAACTCCATGTAAACAGAAGGAACACATTTCCTCACAAACTATTCAGCTACCCACCCCACCAAGAACCTCTTGCCCCATCTGTGATTCCAACATGGGCCTCATTTACCCAAGAGCTCGAAGCCAGAGTCTTACACTTTTCAATCCAAAGGGTCTTCCCATGAACGTGAAGTCTCTAGGATTTGAAATATTTCAAGTTATAGATCAGCCTTCAACACACTACATTGGTGATCCTGACAAACATGGACTCTGCAACTGTTGCAGTGAAGCTATCATCACCCGTGCTTTGCAGGAGGCAGAAAATTATAGAATAGTAATCTCAGGGACACCTTCCAACAGTTTGGAGAATTCATCTACTGATTTACTTAATATTTGAAGGCACAGAGCAGGGGTATAGGCATCTGCCAGAGGAATAGTCTGAAAAGTAGTTCCATTTATCAGCCCGCCACCCTTTTAAGTCAAAGAGGAATGAATGATCCTGAAACACAACGGAGATTGGCGACCATGTGGAGATGACAGGAAGCTTAACAATGCCACCATTCCAGATCGTTATCCTATACATCAGGATTTCTCAGCTAACTTGCATGGAACAAAGATCTTCTTCAAAATAGACAGGGCATGGCTATCACCAAGTACCAGTAGAGCAAGATGACATTCCAAAAAACAGCAATAATTACCCCATTTGGGTTGTTTCAATCTTTACGAATGCCATTCGGATTAAAGAATGCTGCTCAATCATTTCAATGGGTGATGGATGCTTTCGGACGTGGTATGACCAATATCTTAATTTACCTCAACAACATTTTAGTAGCCAGTGGAACTAAGGAAGTTCATTTGGAACATATTAGGAGTAGACCACCCAGGTCCTTAAGTTGCTCTGCCATTTATTATGCTACTGGCTCAATATCACATTCAACTGCTTGCTTATTAACTATCAACTGGTTTTCAAAATAAACAGACTACTTCCACCACCTTTCCAAAGACCCACAACTCTCAAATAAAATGTCACTTCATCTCTGCCTTAATTGGCCAAAAAAAGACCCATAATTTGGATTTTCCCTTAAGAAACAACCTCCACATTCACTCTGTCAAAACCCTTACCAAATCTGGTTCAAATAAGCCCCGTCTCGTCAATGAGATCACTCGAATTCTAAATATTTTTAAAGATAAATTTTCAAGTTCAAACAAATTTTTCAGGGGAACATTACAGCCCATGATATTGTCCCGACCTATGTAAATGTACTCCACAACAATCTAATCCTTCCCGTCCTCACACCGATAACCTGCTATTTTAATTACATCCACCTATCTAAGTCTTTTGATTATCCCTAATGTAGGAGTCACAACCTAGCAGTGCATTCCAGGCCCCCACCAGTATGTGAAAGACTTGCTTCTGACATTTCCCCTAAACTTTCCTCCACTCATCTTAAACAAATTTCCTTTGGTATTTGCTGTTGTCACCCTGGGAAAAAGGTGCTGGCTGTCCACCCTAAGACCTTCAATCTTATATACCTCTATTAAGTCATCCTTTGTCACTCCAAAGAGAAAAGCCCAGCTCAGTCAACTCTGCTTAAGACATGCTTGCCAATCCAGGCAACATGCTTGCCAATCCAGGCACCATCTTGCAAGAACTTCCTCTGCACCCTCTCCAAAGCATCTGCATTCTTCCAGTAATGAAGCAACCAGAACTAAACACAATACTCCAACTATGGTCTAACCAGAGTTTAATAGAGCTACGATATGACTATGGCTCTTGAAATCAATCCCCTAACTAATCAAAACCAGCACATCACATGCCTTCCTTAGCACTCTATTAACTTTCATGGCAACCTTAAGGAATCTATGGACCTGAACCCCAAAATCCCTGTTCCTCCACATTGACAAATCGTGCCATTAACCATGTCCTCTGCCTTCAATTTTGACTTTCCAAAGTGCATTACTTCATGTTTAACCACATTAAACCCCATCCGCCAAGCCCCCGCCACTGTCCGCCACGCCCCCGCCACTGTCCGCCACGCCCCCGCCACTGTCCGCCACGCCCCCGCCACTGTCCGCCACGCCCCCCGCCACTGTCCGCCACGCCCCCGCCACTGTCCGCCACGCCCCCGCCACTGTCCGCCACGCCCCCGCCACTGTCCGCCACGCCCCCGCCACTGTCCGCCACGCCCCCGCCACTGTCCGCCACGCCCCCGCCACTGTCCGCCACGCCCCCGCCACTGTCCGCCACGCCCCCGCCACTGTCCGCCACGCCCCGCCACTGTCCGCCACGCCCCCGCCACTGTCCGCCACGCCCCCCGCCACTGTCCGCCACGCCCCCGCCACTGTCCGCCACGCCCCCGCCACTGTCCGCCACGCCCCCGCCACTGTCCGCCACGCCCCCGCCACTGTCCGCCACGCCCCCGCCACTGTCCGCCACGCCCCCGCCACTGTCCGCCACGCCCCCGCCACTGTCCGCCACGCCCCCGCCACTGTCCGCCACGCCCCCGCCACTGTCCGCCACGCCCCCGCCACTGTCCGCCACGCCCCCGCCACTGTCCGCCACGCCCCCGCCACTGTCCGCCACGCCCCCCGCCACTGTCCGCCACGCCCCGCCACTGTCCGCCACGCCCCCGCCACTGTCCGCCACGCCCCCCGCCACTGTCCGCCACGCCCCCGCCACTGTCCGCCACGCCCCCGCCACTGTCCGCCACGCCCCCGCCACTGTCCGCCACGCCCCCGCCACTGTCCGCCACGCCCCCGCCACTGTCCGCCACGCCCCCGCCACTGTCCGCCACTGTCCGCCACGCGTCCGCCACGCCCCCGCCACGCGTCCGCCACGCCCCCGCCACGCCCCCGCCACGCGTCCGCCACGCCCCCGCCACGCCCCCCGCCACGCCCCCGCCACTCTCCGCCACTCTCCGCCACGCCCCCGCCACTCTCCGCCACGCCCCCGCCACGCCCCCGTCACTCTCCACCACGCCCCCTCCATCTCCACCAGGAGAACACAGAATCAGTGACTTTTGAAATAATTAAGACTACCTCACTGTCTCTTTGAAAAAAACAGATTTCTACTGCGTCTTTTTTTGTATAGCCAGTTCTTTTAACCTCTGTCTGGTTTATCACTTCATGGAAGATGACCACATTTGTTTAACCCTTGTTTAATCATGGAATAAAATAGCCACATTGTGAGTAAAGAGACCTGAAAATATGTTTAAAAGGGCTTCATAATTATTTCTGAACTGAGAATTTAAGAACTTCAAGCAAAACTAAAAGGATTGACTTTTCAGAGTGCGACTTCAATTACACACACACAATTACAGTGGCACATAGTGGGGTTAAATTTAGAGATATGTTATGCTATTAATAGTTTAATTTTAAAAACTATTTGAATTTACCATTATTTGGTGAATTTTCCATTGCTTTTCCTGTATTAGTGCTAAGAAAGTCCCTTTAGTCCCAAAAATAATCAAAAGGGTTGTTAGTTCATAACAGTACAGATGGACTAAAATTCTTACTTGCTGGAGCTACACAAGGATGAAAAACACAGTAAATCAATAGCAATAGTATAAATTAAATTACCACATGCCATGACACAGAAAAGGAAATAACAAAGGGATAGATAAATAAATGTTCACAGTTGCAGTGGGTGCCAAAAAAAATTTCAATAGGGGAGACAGATATTTTGTGGTCCTGGAATAGCTCTATCTTTTGAAATTATCTTTTAAAATTAAAATAGTAGATTTATTCATTAAATGGCCACATTCTTTTGGAATTCTGTGATTGGTGGACTAGAGGGGCACTGTCATTGAGCAACTTTAAGCACAAGCTATCTATAAAAACGGATCAAGAATTCTTGTCCTTCTCTAGTAATAGTTATGCAACTTTAAAATAATTTTGTCAATTCCATCTAGGAGAAAACTTTACAGAGTGGCTAATCTAAGACTATCCAAACCTATGCCTTCAAACTAGAAAAAAATTATCAGACTTAATGATCAGACTCACCACTCTCTCAAACTGTTTTTCCTTCTTCCCACTTATTGTTGTGTACATGCCAAATGTACTGCACGAGCTCAGGAGATTTTTGTTGCTTTACAGCCAATAAAATGTTTTTTTAAAGTGTAATCATTGTTAGAACACAGGAAATTTAAGATATCAATTTTAGAATAGCAAGGACTTATTATTAACATTGACAAGCCAAGACAACTTGTTCTTTTGACCTGTCGAGGACAGAACTCATCAGTATCTGGAAAAATGTAATCACTCTTCTTCAAATGAGATAGTTCAGGACTAAGCGAGAGAGCAAATTGGCTTCAGGTTAATGTCTCAGTCAAAAGACTGGACAATACCACAAGCTTACATAAATGCTACCTTGGATATAATCTGAAGTCTTTGGAATGAGATACAATCACAAGTTTCAAGGCCCACTAAGGTAGGAAGGGAGGGGGAGGGAGGGAGAAAGCAGCAATGAGGCTAACAAAGCAAAATAGTTAATTTACAGTCCAAAGATGCAGTGACAACCATAAAATTAAAAGTGGTAATGGACCATAAATGCTGAGCACCAAAAGCATAAATCTAAAATATTGTACAAGTGTTGTGGATTCATTGGACTATTTGGACAGCACAGTTCATGGGCTAGCTTTGGTGTTGCATGTCTAAATTTAAAAGTTGGGTCTATTTTTGCAAATGTGTGGCAGAGTACAAAATTTATGAACGAGTAGAGGCAAGGATGAAAACTTCACTGAAACATGTCACTGTGTTAGTGCACTGTAAAAATAGAAACCCAATTTTTAAAAATCTACAACCAATAGATCAAATTAAAACTAGTGTCTGTTAAAGTTAAAAATTCTCCCATTAGGATCCATGAACATTAACAAAGATGAAGCTGCAAAACACAAGAATTAAGAGAGGCCCTCAAGCCTATTCAACTGTTTTAAGATCATAGCTAATCTAATGGAAGTTTATAAAATCTCAAAAGTATAAGAAGCATAGATGGGGAGGCCATCTTTGTCCCATAAATACCAGAGAGCATACATTTAAAGGGGAAAGGGGAAAATTTAAAGGGATATTTGTGTGGCACTTTTTTTTTGTTAACAGAATGGTAGATGCCTGGAATGGGCTACCAGTAGCAGTGAAAATAGATATACCATAATAGTCACATTTTAGATAGACGCATAAATACGCAGGAATAGAGGGATATGTATTATGTACAAGCAGTTTTGGTTTAACTGAGGCAAATGTTCAAGTAATCTATGCTTACTGCAGGGGAAAATGCCAATTCATAAATTCACTAGAACAGAAGGCATTAGTGGACATCATGGAGTAGCACTGTAGTAAAATTAAAAACCACTCTTGCATTGAACATAGCATAGATCTGACGTGCCGGCAAACTGCAAGTTTCCTATAATAGTTGACACAACCTTAAACCATATTATAGATGGTACCCTCTGTGGATGTACGCTGAAAATCATTATAAAACATGCTTTCACATTTCTTTTCCAATATGCTAGTCAAACAGCAGCAAGTCCACACCCAGGTTAGAAAGCCATGGAATAATTATAATCAAGTAAGAATACAAAAGTTGTAACAGAAAACTTGACTTGGGAACAATTTAGGAAACACTGAAGATTTAAGTAAAATGGATTAAAAAGGGTGCTGCAATCAATGGCTTCCTCTACCCTAATTTAGGACGAGGTGATTTCTAAAATAGGAACAGGCTTAACCCTCTACCCTAATCTTCATTGTTCAAGCCATTAACTCAAGCTGAGAATGAATTCCACAGATTCACCACATTCCTTATATGCTCAAGCAAATTTGTACAATACTGTGTTTTTAGCTCTTATGCGTGGGAAGGAGGGTGAAGTGGTGGGCAAATGCAAAACCATTTTGTGAACCTAATGAAACCAGCTCTAACACACATCGATATTCCAGATTTGTAGGATTCAGTTGCACACAAGATTTTTTTTTGACAACTGATCCAAATTGGGGTGGAACTAATCAAAAGAGTGAAGTTACATCCTACAGCTTAACCAGTGGCCATTAGCTCTGCAAGCCATAGAAAGACAAAACAAAGAATTGTTCAAAAACTGGAGACTGCAGATGCAACTGCTGAAGGAAGCCAGTGAGCCAGGCCACATTTACTGAGGCATGGTTCATTTCCAATTGAGACTGAATACTGATCAATCTTGATGCAAGGTCTCAGCTCTAAACATGGATTATCCCTGTCTCACAGATACCTGACCTGCTGAGTTGTTCTAGCTGTATTTTTTCTTAAATCAAAAAATCATGAAATAGTACAAAGGCGAATATGATCCATCAGATTCGTGCTGACTTTTGAGTTGCCTTCAAATAATACCACTTCCAATCCTTCCTCAGCTACATCATAATTTTCAAATATTTATTCAATTTCCTTTTGGAGGCCATTACAAAGTACAATTCCAACACCCCCAAGCAGTGCTTTCTAAAATATTGGAATTCAAAAAAGTATTTGGAATGTAACTCAAGATGCAAACTGTGCTCCACAGATAACTTCAATTTCCCAAGTTTCTCCACGTAATTAGGTCATTAATTCCTGATATTATCTTAACAACTCAATGATTTTGATACTCCTCCTAAAGGAGGAGGTTAAAGGATGAAATTAAAACTTGAATTGTTTACATTTTAATTATCTTAGTGATTTTTAGCAATATTTAGAAAACAAACATGTTGGACTGTTTGTTAACAGGATTCCTTTGCACTGTGGTGTAGTACTCTAGCTAGAAATTCCTTTAGCATTGTTCTTAGGGAGTGAAGACAAATTAAGTCTCCAGGAGAAGTTGGGTAATGCAACTTCAGGCCATACAAATTCAAGATTTTTAATAACATGAAATTTCATTTCACTTTACACAATGCAATGCTTTAAATTTGTATCAAATTCTAAACATACATTTTGAAAGTATTTTATGGGTATCGCACTTGAGTCTCATCATCACCACTAGAAAAAAAAGAAGTGATTGGAGCACGATAGGGGACACTGGCATTTTAAATGTAGCACAGAGATTCGTGATGAAAAATGCTGACAACCAGAAGGAAAATGTTGATGAACCAGGGTCGTAAATTACAGTTAAAGCAATAGTGTGAATACATCTGAGGGATGTACATTTTGCTTTTGTAGCTGTCAGGAAATAAAAAGATAAAAGATACTGGGATAAGAAACAAATTAGATTTATCAGTCTTTCTCAAGGTCATTGTTACACATGTTGCCCAATAATGTTCCCGACTGCTTCCCGCTCTGACTCTTCTATCACTCTCATGAATACTTCTCCAAGACACCCCACAAAGCTATTATGGTATTAACAATTGAAACAGAAATTCCAAATGTCTCCTTTGGACAGCTTCTTCTGCAACACATACAGAGGGAAGGAGTAACCAAGGTTCCAAATACGTTCAGTACAACTTTCAAATTTTCACTTCTCCAGGTAAAAGAGTTTCCCAATTTAAGTGCAACATGTAACTGTAACTTTCCAAACTCAGCCCAAAACCTGATTAAGAAAGGGGCGAGGGGGGAAAGAAAGGGGCGAGGGGGGAAAGAAAGGGGCGAGGGGGGAAAGAAAGGGGCGAGGGGGGAAAGAAAGGGGCGAGGGGGGAAAGAAAGGGGCGAGGGGGGAAAGAAAGGGGCGAGGGGGGAAAGAAAGGGGCGAGGGGGGAAAGAAAGGGGCGAGGGGGGAAAGAAAGGGGCGAGGGGGGAAAGAAAGGGGCGAGGGGGGAAAGAAAGGGGCGAGGGGGGAAAGAAAGGGGCGAGGGGGAAAGAAAGGGGCGAGGGGGGAAAGAAAGGGGCGAGGGGGGAAAGAAAGGGGCGAGGGGGAAAGAAAGGGGCGAGGGGGGAAAGAAAGGGGCGAGGGGGGAAAGAAAGGGGCGAGGGGGGAAAGAAAGGGGCGAGGGGGGAAAGAAAGGGGCGAGGGGGGAAAGAAAGGGGCGAGGGGGGAAAGAAAGGGGCGAGGGGGGAAAGAAAGGGGCGAGGGGGGAAAGAAAGGGGCGAGGGGGGAAAGAAAGGGGCGAGGGGGGAAAGAAAGGGGCGAGGGGGGAAAGAAAGGGGCGAGGGGGGAAAGAAAGGGGCGAGGGGGGAAAGAAAGGGGCGAGGGGGGAAAGAAAGGGGCGAGGGGGGAAAGAAAGGGGCGAGGGGGGAAAGAAAGGGGCGAGGGGGGAAAGAAAGGGGCGAGGGGGGAAAGAAAGGGGCGAGGGGGGAAAGAAAGGGGCGAGGGGGGAAAGAAAGGGGCGAGGGGGGAAAGAAAGGGGCGAGGGGGGAAAGAAAGGGGCGAGGGGGGAAAGAAAGGGGCGAGGGGGGAAAGAAAGGGGCGAGGGGGGAAAGAAAGGGGCGAGGGGGGAAAGAAAGGGGCGAGGGGGGAAAGAAAGGGGCGAGGGGGGAAAGAAAGGGGCGAGGGGGGAAAGAAAGGGGCGAGGGGGGAAAGAAAGGGGCGAGGGGGGAAAGAAAGGGGCGAGGGGGGAAAGAAAGGGGCGAGGGGGGAAAGAAAGGGGCGAGGGGGGAAAGAAAGGGGCGAGGGGGGAAAGAAAGGGGCGAGGGGGGAAAGAAAGGGGCGAGGGGGGAAAGAAAGGGGCGAGGGGGGAAAGAAAGGGGCGAGGGGGGAAAGAAAGGGGCGAGGGGGGAAAGAAAGGGGCGAGGGGGGAAAGAAAGGGGCGAGGGGGGAAAGAAAGGGGCGAGGGGGGAAAGAAAGGGGCGAGGGGGGAAAGAAAGGGGCGAGGGGGGAAAGAAAGGGGCGAGGGGGGAAAGAAAGGGGCGAGGGGGGAAAGAAAGGGGCGAGGGGGGAAAGAAAGGGGCGAGGGGGGAAAGAAAGGGGCGAGGGGGGAAAGAAAGGGGCGAGGGGGGAAAGAAAGGGGCGAGGGGGGAAAGAAAGGGGCGAGGGGGGAAAGAAAGGGGCGAGGGGGGAAAGAAAGGGGCGAGGGGGGAAAGAAAGGGGCGAGGGGGGAAAGAAAGGGGCGAGGGGGGAAAGAAAGGGGCGAGGGGGGAAAGAAAGGGGCGAGGGGGGAAAGAAAGGGGCGAGGGGGGAAAGAAAGGGGCGAGGGGGGAAAGAAAGGGGCGAGGGGGAAAGAAAGGGGCGAGGGGGAAAGAAAGGGGCGAGGGGGGAAGAAAGGGGCGAGGGGGGAAGAAAGGGGCGAGGGGGGAAGAAAGGGGCGAGGGGGGAAGAAAGGGGCGAGGGGGGAAGAAAGGGGCAAGGGGGGAAAGAAAGGGGCGAGGGGGGAAAGAAAGGGGCGAGGGGGGAAAGAAAGGGGCGAGGGGGGAAAGAAAGGGGCGAGGGGGGAAAGAAAGGGGCGAGGGGGGAAAGAAAGGGGCGAGGGGGGAAAGAAAGGGTGAGGGGAAAGAAAGGGTGAGGGGAAAGAAAGGGTGAGGGGGAAATTGGAATGCTAGGAGGGGATAGGAGGCAGAGGGATAAGGACACTAGATCATGGAAAGGGGAGGTATGGAGTTAGAGGAAGGAAGGTATGGGTGACAGGTAGGTAGAGAGGTGGTGAGGGGAAAGACAAGGAAAACGAGAAATATGGCCAGAGGAATCAGTGAAACCCCAGGGGGTGGGGGAAATAGTTTAAACTAGATTGGAGTTGATGATGACATCTGGTTGGAGAATGCCAAGACAAAACTAGGTGGTGTTCTAATTACACTCAACTTGGCAGTAGAGTAGGCCATGGACAAACATGACAGTATGAGGAGGGTTCAGCTCCAAACATTGACTACTGCCTTCCAGCATTTTGTGTGTTGCTCCAGTTATCTTTGCCCACGTTAAAGCAGACTTCTTTTTACAATCCTATTCATGTTTTAAAAAAACAGCATTATTATTTAAAAAATCACTTGCTTTCCCATTAAGGTCTAATTTGATCAGTGAAGAAAAAAAACAATTATAGTGATTCAAATTTTAAAATTAAAAAGCATTTATTTCATCTCGTTGGAAATTGGCAAATAAATCCCATCAGTGATTCAAATCTTAAAATTATAAAGCATCTATTCCATCTAGTTGGAAATTGAAAAAATAAATTTAATCGAGTGAGGTATGATTCAAGCCAATTGGGCGGGTACAACAAAGCAAGGAATACAAAATATAAAATATTGAGTGTGCTATGTAGGAACAGTCCAACCTTCAAGTGCATTTTTAAAGATGCTTAAACATAGATCAAATCTATTAGATGGGTGAAAAGGAAAGAATGCTTTGCTTTATTGGTCAAGTCACAAAATACAAGAATAAGAAGATCATGCCCAAAATGGATCAACAACTAGTAAGGCAACAGTTCAGAATATGATATAGATTATGGTCACCACAGTAGAGATCCAATTGTTCTGGGGAAATGTATCGAGATTTAGAAAGATGTAATCAGGACTGCTGTAAATCTATCTACAAGGAAAAGTTGGATAAGCCAGTTTCTCTCTCTTAGATAGAGTCTGAGGAGAGACAATTTTGATGTATAAAATTGAAGGACCCAATTGAAAAAAAAGGCTTACATGAACAATAGACACTTATTTAAATTGGTGCAATGACGGGGGGGGGGGGGGGGGAGGAGGAGAGAGGGGGGAGGGAGAGAGAGAGAGAGAAAATAAAATAAATAATGAATAGATGGATGAGGGGGTGGGGGAGGAAAAATAAATAAATCGCTGGCAAGATCCATCTTCTCACTCACCTGGACTCCCATCTTCCAAGTGGTCTTTACCTCATCTATGAATAATTTAATTATTCTGAAAGTTTACAGTAAAAGTACAAAAGTCTAGATTGCTTGTGGATTGGGTCTGTCTGGATTTTCAAATTTCCTGGGTTCTCTGGCAGTACTTTTAAAATTCAAATTTAAGGAGAATAAACAGGTAAATTTTGATATTGTAGTTTATTAACGAAACATTTTTCATAAAATACAAAAATAATCCACATTTCCGCAACTTCTGTGTAGTCTCTTGTTGATGCTGTGCATCTGTGGCCGTTACACATGCACACGTGCACAAAAGCAAAGAGTTTGAGAAATCTGAATTCTCGGGTGGTCCGGATTTCTGGCATCCGGATTTTTTGACTTTCACAGTACTTTTACAATCTGTTGCAAATTTCCTCAGTATTGATCATCCCCCTTCTTAATTACACCATCATTGCCTAAATATCAAACTATGAAATTCCCTCTCCATATTTCAGAAAATCCATTATGCTTTGGGTAATTTGCTCTAACAACTCTTTAGTGGTCTCAGTACAATCATGCGTGCATAACGACTATTCGGGTAACATCCAACCACATACGTTCGTGATCCCATAAGGTAATAGCGTTCACTTTTCCCAGTATAATGTGTATGTTTTAAGTGCCTTCCATATTTTTAAATCTCTATATAATAGCGAACCTTAACCTGAACTTAAAAAAAATGTTTGAATCCCATTATCATAAATCAAGAATGTTCACAAATATAAATATTTACATCTATTTCTATTAACCCGTCTATTTCTGTGCAGATTATTATCAGTATTTTTCATTTAAAATGTCTAAACATCTTTTCGGATAATTTGGCACCAACTCTGGGGGTAATCTGGCGACCTTCGAAGTTGAATTATTTTTGTGTAGCAGGTACATTCATTCATTTTGCATCAGCTGTGTTTTATTTAGGATTTAATAACACATTCCTTAATGAAATATTCATTATATTACCATTTAAATTAGCTGAAATTAATCATATCACTAAGACAAGTTTTTATGTTATTTCCATTAACTCACTTAAAACAAGTGTACAATAACAATGAAATAATACATTGTGAATTACATTTATATTCAATAAAATGTAATGAGTTGCATTATTAGACAATGATACATAAAGTATTTTAGCTTGCAACCATGTAAATCATTTAGCTCATTTTCTGAGATAGAATCAAAGCATGGCAACAGGCCATTCGGCCTAATGTCCTTGCCGACCTGCCGTTCTTGTTTAAGTTATCTTTTTTCTCTTTCTTCTTTGGCTTGGCTTCGCGGACGAAGATTTATGGGGCAATAACACCATCACCTTTTGATAATTTCCCTGAACTCATTTTGTTATGCTATAAAGAAGTTGGTAACATTTTTGAAATGGGTTTCATATTGATTATACAACTTTGCTAAGTAAATAATATGGTGTTCGGTCAATTTCCAAATTGCATAATGTCCTATTTCACAGGATGTATCATGGACGCTAAGCTACGCATGATTGTACTAAATTTTGCACAATTAACACCCCTGTGAAGTATTTTGGGACATTTCCAAGATTAAAATGTGCCACGTCCAGAGAAATTCTTAGAAGAATTGTGGATGCACACTTATACTGTAGTTTTAGTTCTTTCTTTTTCAATCTTTTTTATTAAATTTCAGATTAATAAACAAAGAGAAGCCTCTCAATCTCTGAAAGACCAAAGATGAAAATTTTATTACATAAATATCCCCCTAACTAAGAATCAAAACAAAAGCTGGGTTATGTTCCAGCAGTTAAACATTTTATGGTTAATTCCACTCCTCTACTCAGAAAAAAATGTTGAAAAGGATTCAGAAAGGATCAACTTCCATCATATGACAATATTGAATAAATGGCCTCCAAGTTTCTTCAAATTTAACCAAAGGGTCTTCTAATTTTTTCTAAATTTAAACATGCCATAGTTTGGGGGACCATTGAAATGTAGTAGGTGGTTTAGGGTCTTTCCATTTGAGTAGAATTGATCTCCTAGCTATTAAAGTAACAAATGCAATCACACAACAAACTGAAGTAGAAAAGTGGCCAGAGTTCAAAACTGATAGTCCAAAAAGTGCAGTAATTGAATAAGGTTGTTGGGCCATGAGTAAAACTGCTGAAATAATATCAAAAATATCTTTCCAATATTTTTTCAGGTAAGGGCTGGGAAATCACCTCAGAATTACATCTGTCATGTAGAGGGTTTATATGGGAATAAAAACGAACAAGCTTGTCCTTGGACATATGGGCTCTATGAACCACCTTAAACTATATCCAAGAGTGTCAAGCACACATAAAAGTGTTACTGTTACTGAGAATTCTCTCCCATGTCTCTACGCAAGGTATCTGAAGTTCTTTCCTTTTCAAATCACTGGACATATTTTCAAGATCAAATCATAAATTGTTGTGATTAAACTATTCTGAAAAGGGTTTAAACAAAATTTTAATCGGACGCTGTATTTCTGGACTGTAATTTTTCATGTAAATGCTGAAGATAAGCAGTCATACAACGTTAAGGACCAAAAGAACCAAGATGGATCAGATGCTCAGAGCATGGAAACTGGTCCTTTGACCCAGCAAGCCCATGTCAACCAAAATTGTGTGTTTGACCCACATCTCTCTAAACCCATCCTATCTATATAATCGGACTAAATGTTTCTTGCAATACTACCTGCCTCAACTACCTTCTCCACCAGCTTGTTCCATAAACCCACCACCTATTGTGTAAAAAGTTACCACTCAGGTTCCTGTAAAATTTTACCCACCTTGCCTTAAACTTACTCCCCTGATCCAGAGAAAAAGACTGTGTTCACCTGATTATTCCTCCCATGATTTTGTATACCTTTTTGAGATCGCTCCTTATCCTGCTCCACTTCAGGATTAAAACATTTGTCTGCTCAGGCCTGCAAGCCAAGGCAACATCTTCTCTGCACTCTTTCCAGCTTGCAAACATCTTTCCTATAGCAGTGACCAATGTTTTGTACAAAAGCAACACAATCTCTGAACTTCTATACTCAATATTCTGCTGAAGCCTTTTTAAACCACCCCATCTTCCTGTGATGCCACTTTCAATGTACCTGTACTCTTTGATCCTCCTTTCTCTACCACAGTTACCAGATATCCCTACCTTTCACTGTGTAGGTCCTACCCATGCCAAGCTTCCCTCACATTTCTCAATTTTAAATTTCATCAACCATAGATAATAGAAAATCAAATTAATTAGGTGAATTGATTATAGCTCAGTTTGTGATTAATCTCATCTGAAATAAAAACAATTTAAATTTGGCTCTTTCGCCCAAAAAACTTATGACTTCACTTTGCAGACAAAATGTATTCACAGACCCATCTATTTTGCAATTTTCTGTAACTTCAACCCCTTTTTCCCCCACATTATAAGAGTATGCATTCTTGCAAGATTTCTTTCTCAAGCCCTTTTTTTTTAAAATCAGCAGCGACAAAATGACAAACTGGTGTTTTAAATGGTTTAATTTTTTTTTTAAATTACAGACATATAGCATGGTAATAGGCTCTTCCAGCTCACGAGCCCATGCTCCACAAATACACCAATTAACCAACGACCCCAGAAGTTTTTGAATGGTGCAAGGAAACCAGAGCACCCAGATGAAGTCCATACATACACAGAAAGAATGTATGAACAGACAGTGCAGGATTCAAACCCAGGTCACTCATGCTCTAACAGAGTTGTGCAAACTGCTACACTAACCATGCCGCCCCTTGACAAATTACAACAAACTAATCTCCATTTCTGAAACCAATTATTTTTGCATTATAGGTTTAGAGATACAGATCAAGATCTTTTATTGTGAAATTCAGCTCTTCATAACCACCCATTTCCTCACCCTCTTTCCTCTGCTTTAAAGATAGACTAAAACAAGGTCAAGACAGCAAGAGATAAGTTATGGATTAAAAATTAAGTCACCTGCGCCATTCTAAAAGTATTGTTTGATATAAATCAACTTCAGCATTCCCTGGGATATTTTCATTCAAAAATACAGTACATGTTTAAATGGCTAAAGTGCATATTTGTAATTATACACAATGCTAAAAAATTCAACAGCAAATGATAATTGAATAAAGAGCATTCCATCCAGTCACGTCCATTTATTCAGTAACCATAGAACTGACTACTGACATGGTCTTTGCCCTCAGACAGCTCCAAGAAAAGTGCAGAGAACAAAACAAAGGACTCTACATCACCTTTGTTGACCTCACCAAAGCCTTCGACACCGTGAGCAGGAAAGGGCTTTGGCAAATACTAGAGCGCCTCGGATGCCCCCCAAAGTTCCTCAACATGGTCATCCAACTGCACGAAAACCAACAAGGTCGGGTCAGATACAGTAATGAGCTCTCTGAACCCTTCTCCATTAACAATGGCGTGAAGCAAGGCTGTGTTCTCGCACCAACCCTCTTTTAAATCTTCTTCAGCATGATGCTGAAACAAGCCATGAAAGACCTCAACAATGAAGACGCTGTTTACATCCGGTACCGCACGGATGGCAGTCTCTTCAATCTGAGGCGCCTGCAAGCTCACACCAAGACACAAGAGAAACTTGTCCGTGAACTACTCTTTGCAGACGATGCCGCTTTAGTTGCCCATTCAGAGCCAGCTCTTCAGCGCTTGACGTCCTGTTTTGCGGAAACTGCCAAAATGTTTGGCCTGGAAGTCAGCCTGAAGAAAACTGAGGTCCTCCATCAGCCAGTTCCCCACCATGACTACCAGCCCCCCCACATCTCCATCGGGCACACAAAACTCAAAACAGTCAACCAGTTTACCTATCTCGGCTGAACCATTTTATTGGATGCAAGGATCGACAACGAGATAGACAACAGACTCGCCAAGGCAAATAGCGCCTTTAGAAGACTACACAAGAGAGTCTGGAAAAACAACCAACTGAAAAACCGCACAAAGATAAGCTTATACAGAGCCGTTGTCATACCCACACTCCTGTTCGGCTCCGAATCATGGGTCCTCTACCGGCATCACCTACGGCTCCTAGAACGCTTCCACCACCGTTGTCTCCGCTCCATCCTCTACATTCATTGGAGCGACTTCATCCCTAACGTCGAAGTACTCGAGATGGCAGAGGCCGACAGCATCGAATCCACGCTGTTGAAGATCCAACTGCGCTGGGTAGGTCACGTCTCCAGAATGGAGGTCCATCGCCTCCCCAAGATCGTGTTATATGGCGAGCTCTCCACTGGCCACTGAGACAGAGGTGCACCAAAGAAGAGGTACAAGGACTGCCTAAAGAAATCTCTTGGTGCCTGCCACATTGACCACCGCCAGTGGGCTGATATCGCCTCAAACCGTGCATCTTGGCGCCTCACAGTTCGGCGGGCAGCAACCTCCTTTGAAGAAGACCGCAGAGCCCACCTCACTGACAAAAGACAAAGGAGGAAAAACCCAACACCCAACCAACCAATTTTCCCCTGCAACCGCTGCAACCGTGTCTGCCTGTCCCGCATCGGACTTGTCAGCCACAAACGAGCCTGCAGCTGACCCCTCCATAAATCTTCGTCCACGAAGCCAAGCCAAAGAAGAAGATAGAATATTACAGCACAGAAAACAGGCCATTCTGCTCTTCTGATCTGTGCCAACCAATAAAACTAGCTAGTCCCACTGACCTGCTCTCATTCTATAACCCTCCAGACCTCTCTTATACAAATTTTTTTCCAAATTTGTGACAGAGTATATTGAGATGTTTTTGGGAGATAAATTAGGGCAAGGTTTGTTAGAGTAGGTCACATACAAACACTTTACATCAGATCTTATTTAAAATACTGGAACTCTGCTCATGCTACACATGTCAGAGCATCAGAGCCTTTGCAAAAGCTTTGAGAGTGTCCAAGAGACTTCACTAATGGATTGTTGTTTACAAAAAAGGGAACAGATGAAAGAGCTTGTCGGAGTCGCATATTGTCTGGAAGGGAACTTGCTGTTCTAAGAGGGTCATGTGGTTTTGCAAGCAGAGAGAGTAAGAGGCTTTCTCTGTGTGTGTGTGTGTGTGTGTGTGTGTGTGTGTGTGTGTGTGTGTGTGTGTGTGTGTGTGTGTGTGTGTGTGTGTGTGTGTGTGTGTGAGAGAGAGAGAGAAAGAGAGTGATACAAAGATCACTTCTGCAGAGCTACAGTCAGCAACAGCAGCTGGAACAGGACAAGCTGGCAAGCTTGTGGAAAACCCCATTTGGAAGACAGGTAATTGTAATTGCTTTGTTCAGCCTGCTCAAAGCCCTTGTGGTTCATGCAAAGAGGAGAGGACTGGCTACCTAATGAAATAAGAGAAATAAGAAGGAACTCTGTGGTGACCAGAAAAAAGAGGTAATCATCTGGAGAACCCTGAAGGGTTCAAGTTTCTTCAGCAAGACACTCAAGTGGCTGGCTGTCCATCGTACAACAAATCTCCCTCTGAAAACCGACAAGAACCTTTCTGAACAGTAACCATTTACCTTTCAAGCACCAAAGCCTGGTGAACTTTATAAATGTTAAATTCTGTGCACAGTATAAGAATTGCCTGCAACCAGTGAACTTGGAGGAATGAGAAGTGAGATTGGACTGTGAATCAAAGAACTTTTCTGAACTTACATACACACAATACATGCACTTAGAATTAGAAAGGGATTAAGTTAGGTTAAGTTAATAATAGATAAGTTAAAGTTTAATTCCGTTTTCATGTTTAAAGATAATTAAAAGCAACTTTTGTTTAAGTAACCATTTGTTTTGATGAATATCTATTGCTGCTGGGTTTTGGGGTCCTCTGCACTCAAACTCAAGACTGAATCTGCACTCACTACATTAGATGGCAGCTCATTCCATTAATGTTCCCTTTATACCTCTCCCCTTTCAGCCTAAAGCTATGACCTCTCGCATTTATGTCCCCCAATCTAAGTGGAAGCATCCTACTCACATCTACTCTGTCTATACCCCTCAATCTTAAACCTCTATCAAGTCTCCCCTTATTCTTCTTTGTTCCCAGGAGTATAGTCCTAACCTGTTTAATCTTTCCTGGTCACTCAACTCCTGAAGATCCGGCAACATCTTCACAAATCTTAGTGATATCTTTCCTGCTGCTGGGTGACCAGAACTGCGCATAATATTCTAAATATGGTCTCACTAATGATTTGAATAACTTCAACATAACATTCCAACTTCTATACTCAATACTCCATAGTTTCCAGCATAACTCAGAAGATCTCTAATATTTTTGCCCTTGCTATTCAAAATCACCATAGTTTAGGTAGAAATTTCTAAATGTTATGACCCATTTCCTGTGGGCATTGTATGCACCACTTTATTAGCTGCATATCACACCTAATTTTCAAAAATTGCAGGAAGAAAATTGAAGATGGCAGTTCAAGTAACTAATATGATGTCAGATTTGAATTTAGTTGATATTTGGCGAAGATTTAATCCTACAGAGAAAGATTTTTCTTTTTATTCGTCACGACATAATTATTTTTCTAGAATTGATTATTTTTTAATTTCAACACATTTGCAGGATAGGGTTACATCTGTGGATTATAAGGCAAGACTGATTTCGGACCATTCATTATTATTATTAGAATATCAGAGTTCACAGGATGTTCAGAGAGCTCCAAGATGGAGATTCAACACTATGTTACTGCAAAAACTAGAATTTATTAGTTATTTAAAACAACAAATTGAGGTTTTTATTAGTAATAATAGTAATTCTGTTTCTAGTCATTTTGTTTTATGGGATGCAATGAAAGCTTTTTTACGAGGTCAAATTATTAGTTATGCTTCTAAAGTAAAGAAAGAGAGAATTAAAGAGATTGAAGATTTAGAGAAAAAGATAACTGTTACTGAAAAAGAATTTCAAAAAAATGCTACTGAAATGCAAAAGAATCAGTTAACTAATTTAAAATTTAAATATAATGAATTACAAACTTATTGGTTTGAATGTTTAATGAACCGAACTAAACATAAATTTTATGAACGGGGTGAGAAAGCTCAAAGTTCTGTCATGACAGTTAAAAAAGGAACAATTATCTAGAATTATACCAGTAATTAGAATGAAATCGGGTATTACTTTTAGTCAAAAGGAAATTAATGAGGAATTTTGTAATTTTTATAAAAAATTATATACTTCGGAATGTAAAGATGTAACTGAAGATGCTATAGATTCTTTTTTGAAAAATATTAAATTGCCACAATTGAATCAAGAAGATAGACAGGAGTTAGATAAATCCTGTACAGAAAAGGAAATAGAAACCGCGATAAGAGATATGCCAAATGGAAAGGCACCTGGTGAAGATGGGTTTTCTATAGAGTTTTATAAAACTTTTTATGCTGATATATTTCCTATTTATAAGGATGTTTTACCACAAATTTATGACACTTTTCGATTACCCGAGTCTTGTTCCAATGCAATAATTACAGTTATACCAAAAAAAGATAAAGATCCTTTACAGGTTTCTTCTTATAGACCAATATCGCTATTAAATGTAGATTATAAAATTGTAGCAAAAGCTATGGCTAATCGATTAGCTCAATATTTACCTAAAATAATACATAGTGATCAAACGGGATTTATAAAAAATAGATATGCGTCAGATAATATTTTGCGTTTAATAACTTTGATAAATAAATCTAAATCTCAAATGAATTATCCAATAGTGGTTTCGCTGGATGCAGAAAAGGCTTTTGATAGAGTGGAATGGAAGTTTTTGTTTAAAGTACTTGAGAAATTTTGTTTTGGTTCTTCATTTATTGGATTGATAAAGGCTTTATATAATAGTCCGAAGGCCAGAATTGCTGTCAATGGGCATATCTCAGAATCTTTTAATTTAACAAGGTCTACTAGACAAGGATGCCCATTGTCACCTGCTTTATATGCTATAGTTATTGAGCCTTTGGCACAATTAATACGTCAAAATGAAAATGTTAAAGGCATGAGAGTTTTGAATGAGGAATACAAGATTAATTTATTTGCTGATGATGTTTTATTATATTTGGTGGATCCGGGTATTTCTTTACCAGCAATTCAAGAATGTTTAGAAATTTATGGTCAATTATCTGGTTATAAAGTAAATTGGACCAAAAGTGAAATTTTAAACAATTTGTAAAAATGATTATTCAATGTATAAAAGTATTACAAATTTGAAGTGGACCACACAAATTAAATATTTAGGAATTAATGTTAATACGGAATTTCAAGATTTATATTTAATTAATTATCTTTCTTTAATAAAAAGGATTAAATTAGATTTGATTAGGTGGAAGGATTTGCCTTTGGGTCTATTAGGGAGGATTAATACTATAAAAATGAATATTTTTCCTCGAAAACAATATTTGTTTCAATCAATTCCTTATTTTTTTAAATAAAAGTTTTTTTTAAGGATCTATATAAAGCAATTAGAGACTTTTTATAGAAGGGAAAATTTCCAAGGGTAGCGATGAGAAAGATGATGTGGGATTTTCAATTTGGAGGTTTAAGATTACCGAATTTTCAACATTACTATGAAGCAGCTCAATTTAAATTTCTTAGTGCATTAATGAATATGGATGATCCGCCCAGTTGGGCAAAGATAGAAATGGCAGTTATTTCAGAAAAATTTTCTCATGAGTTTTTGTTTCGATGGAATAAAAATTTATTACGAACTTATGATGTCCCAATATTGAAGCATTTATTAAATTTATGGACAAGTAAACTTAATAAATTGGGGCTCAAAAATAAATGGTCTGGACGATTGCCATTATATAACAATCAACTTGTTCCTTTTACAGTCTCCAATATCACTTTGAAACAGTGGGAAAGGAAGGGAATAAAAAATTTATCCGATTGTTTTTCTAAGGGATGTTTTTATCCGATTGTTTTTCTAAGGGATGAATTACAAAGGAAATTCGGTATTAGTGGAAACTCTGTATTTGTGTATTATCAATTAAGATCTTTTGTAAAACAGATATGTGGTCGACATATGATTTTATTGCCTGATTCTAATTTTGAGGAATACGTACTTTCAATACCACAAAAGGGATATATATCTGATTTGTATTGTATTTTACAACAAATTGATAGTAAAAAAGATTGGGATAAGGATAAGTTGAAATGGGAAAAAGATTTAGGTTTTATAATAGCTGAAGAAGCCTGGATGGAAATTTGTCAGAATAGTATTAGGAAATTGGTTAATGCTAGATTAGCGATGATTAATTATAATTTTATACATCAGTTATATTTAACACCGGAGAAACTAAAAAAGTTTGGTCTTAGTAAGTCGGATTACTGTTTTCGTTGTGACCAGATGGCTAATACTTTTTTGCATACTGTTTGGCTTTGTGATCGATTGCAACAGTTTGGAAGGGTATTCAATCTAATATTTAATAGTTTATATATTTGTCTTGTATTAGATCCTGGTATATTTTTATTAGGGAATATGCAATCATTAATTGATTTAGGCCTACAAGATTATCAGATTTCTTTTATCTATTTAGCTTTAGCTGTGGCCAAGAAATGTATAGCACTTACTTGGAAAGACAGAAATATATTAACTTTAGATAGGTGGTATTTGGAGATGAAGTTCTGTTTGACTATGGAAAGGAAATCTTTTTCAGTTCAGGATAGGATGTCTTTTTATAGGTTGAAGTGGACTCCGTTTGCTAAATATATGCATTTAAGTTTGATTTAAATATGTTTTTAAGTTTGATATTTTAGTATTGATAATTTTTTTTGTTGTTAGTATCTTTATTTGTTATGTTTTATCTTTTTTTGTGTAAGGGTTTTTTTTATAATATTGTTCATTTTATTAACTTCACTCCTTCACTCTTTATTTTGGGGGGGGGTTAGACTAACTTTAAGCTAGGTCATTAATGTTGTGTACTAATTATTGGAGGGGTTTAGTTTATTTAGTCTGCCGATGTAGTATTGTAATTTTTATTATCTTACGTTTAATCTTTTTACTGTAACTTTCTATTTTATTCATGTTATAAAATCTTAAAGTTTAAAAAAAAATTGCAGGAAGACATTTAAGAAAATAGTGGGTCTTTTACTTACTATCAATTTTACGCCAATCAAAAATACTGATGGGGATTGTCAGATGCTGGATAAGTGCCTTTTTAAGTTGCTTGAGACTCACACTTACAATGCCTAACTAATACACCTTCATTAAGAATGAACAGTTTAAAAAGCAACTATACTATACTCTACTTACACCAACTTCATTTGCATGAATACATAAACCTTAAAGCATTTGATTATTTTCAGTATGCAGGTTTCTCACCATCCACGGAGCTGCTCGAAAGATGAACAATAACATTATATATAATTAACACCCCCCCCCCAACCCCTAAACCAGGCGATGCCACTTTATTCAAACGAGCAAGTCACTTCGCGGGCAAAATATTTGCTCCAATCTTTAGCAAAGGTGTGTGTGTTAATTCAGAGAGCATTTACTTTTACAAGTTTATTCTTATTTTATTTTGGCAATTTACATGTAATAGTTCTTCCCTCTCCTTAAGTATGATGATATTTTCTTATTTCTAATTTTTTTTAATTAGTTTTCTAATACTATAGTGAATTGGCTTTTAAAAAAATATAAATCAAAGTATAAATGAGAAGTCATTACGCTAGTCATAGAATAAGTCTGTATCCAAAATCCTCTTCTATAACAGAATTAGATTACAGGCCATCAATACATTTTGCTGGTTGTCTAGTTTTTTTTTACCCAACTTAATTGCTCTACATTTCTACCCCTCTTACTCATTCCCATATTTTCAATCCAAAAGTATCAAATGTCTTCATCTAGCTCTGACACTAAAGATCTTAGAGTATTTGTGTTGAGTTCAAATGGCAAACTCTTGTAATCACTGCTAAATGAAATCAAAATGGATCCAAAGTGCCTTTAGTCATAAAGGACAAATCTCAAGGTCTGCTCTGAGAAAAGAACAGTCCACACGCAATTTCAATTACCTTTCCTATGTGCAGAGAGTTGAACAAGCTGACCCATCATACTAGAAGTATCTGGGAAGATGAAGGCAACTTCAAGTGTGCCTCAAGACATCCTGAGGCACCACTCCTGAAGCATCCAACCTTAGACAAATAACTAGCTATCAAATGCTTTTCAAGCAGTCAAGTGGCTGTGATAAAGAATTTAAAAACTATTGATACAAGTTTTTTTATAAAATGAAAAGATTGCTTGTAATTTAAATTTGTTAGTACTTTGAAATAAAATCCACAAACTTCCCTTCACCACCCTCATTTACCACAGGGTCAACAAACCCATGCAACCAACATCATAAAGGATGCTCATCACCCCAGTAACAATCTCTTCTCACTGCTACTTTCAGGTAGAAGTTCAAGAACAGTTCCCTCCCCAACAGCTATCATGCTCTTGAAACTCCCCATACTAACCCAACCATACATGGATAGGAAAGGTATGGAGGGTTATGATCAGATGCAGGTCATTGGGACTAGACAGAATAATAGTTGGGCACAGATGGATCGAAGGGCCTGTTTTTGTGCTGCAGAGTTCTATGGTTTGTACATTGGGATCATTGAAAGATATGTCTGTGCTATTGAAAGGTCACTTTTTCTTGTAACTGAATATATTTTTATGTTTATTTCTCTTTTGCTGTCTTGGAATATTGTGGTAATTTAATTCTTACTATTGCAGTTGATATATTTTATGTAACCTTTTGGCCGCAAGTAAGAATTTCAGTGTGTCTGTAAGTATCTGTTCTTGTGTAATGAGACTAAACTGTCATCTCAAATTAATAGGGTCTCTATTTGTTCACCAATTCACCTTGGTATAGAGCTACCAGGTGCAAAGTGCACAATTTCCTCAGAGGTCACTGCTCAAAGCAATGATCTGCGACAAATCTTTCAGTATGGAACTTTGGAATGTCTCAAGTTTAGAGTTTTGTGTTTGACCATGTACAAGTTCAGATTATCCCGAGATCCAAACAGATGTTTGAGCATGGGATTCAGAATTGGGGGCAAGGTGGTGCAATGTGACCATCTCAGGCTTGGATTTACAGTGATTATGGCGACAAATATACCATTAGAGGCAAAATCCAAAGCCACTCAAAGTGATTCTGAAGAGATTCTCCTTTTCCTGTTGCTGTCTTACTTGAGAAATCTTTGTTTGCCTTAGCAGGGTAAAGGAAAGGTATTTGTTTACCTGACAATTAACGCAATTTAAGATTAAATTAATCTTTAGCACAACTCAGCCCATTAAACCAAGACAAAGTGCATCATTTTAGAGCTTACAAATCCTTTTAGTGCATTATTAATAATTTGCCTTTCAAACATTAAGAAATAAATGGAATTTTTATTGTTGCTTGAAACCTTATGCACAAGTTGACTGCAGGTTTCCCATTGTACCTGTATTTTAAAAGTACTTATGGTTTAAGGTGTCCCAGTGGCTTTTTTTTACAAAAATAGTTTAGGGGCTACATACTAGGGCCAATTAACCTACCAACTGTTACAGGATAATGCTAGAATAGTTATGGATAAAATATGTCTTTAAAAGAGATAGATTGTGAGAATTTAGTTTAGGTTACTTTTCACAGAGTAACACCACAAAAGACATCTCATTTCAAATGCAAGAGCTTTAATGAAGCAAGACATTGTCACCAGTGACTTTGCAGAAACAATGGAATTGCTTTGGAAAGAACTTCACAAGGAGGTGCAAATGGAACATTGTCCAGGCAGAGGCTGATAATATCTTTTGAAAATTGGGTTTGGAGCCTTGGGAGAGGTAATTTGGTTTTTACAAACAAGGAGAAGAAAAAACAAACAAGTGATTCTCTTTTGGAGAGAGAGAGGTCAGTTCTATAGCAGCAGTTGAGGCTGCAAAATGGCAAGCTTGTTGAAAACCCCCATTTTGAAGCTGTGAATTCTGAGTTCAGCTTGTTTAAAACCCTTGTAGTCCTTACTGACAAAAGGCAAAGGAGGAAAAACCCAACACCCAACCCCAACCAACCAATTTTCCCCTGCAACCGCTGCAACCGTGTCTGCCTGTCCCGCATCGGACTTGTCAGCCACAAACGAGCCTGCAGCTGACGTGGACATTTACCACCTCCATAAATCTTCGTCCACGAAGCCAAGCCAAAGAAAGAAGAAGTCCTTACAAGATAAAATTTCTGGCTAGACTGTTTCTCCTGAAATAAGGAAAACAAGAGGAACTCTGTGGATTATCATTTGGAAAACCCATTATGGGGCAGGTTTCTTCAGCAAGACACTGAAGCGACTATCAATTTGTGTGTGTCCAAAGAGCAACAAATTTCTCTCTGAAACCAACAAAAACCTTCCTGAGCGCTAACCATTCAACTTTAAGCACCTGAGCCTGGTGGAAATTCTAAATGTTGAATTCTGTGCATAGTATAGGGGAATTGCTTGATACAGGTGAACTTGGAGAAGTGAAAAGTGAATGACTGGACAGTAAACAGAGAACTTTCTTGAACATATACAGATTCCATACATGCGTGCTTAGAATTAGAAGGGGCATAGGTTAGGTTAAGTCAAGTTAATAGTAATAAGTTAAAGTTTGATATTATGTTTAAAGAAAATTAAAAACAACTTTTGTTTAAGTAACCATTGTCTTGGTGAATTTCTATTGCTAGTGGGTTTTGGAATCCTCTGGGCCTGCAACACAACCAACTAGCTGGAATGTTCAGACATTTTCAACCTTTCATTACTGCAGTCAGAGGTTCCCACCTGTTTCAAAAGGGCACCAATCATCCCAGTACCCAAGAAGAGTGAGCTGCCTCAACGACTATAGCCTAGTAACACTAACATCTACTGTGACGAAATGCTTTCAGATGTTGGTCATGGCCAGAATTAACACATACCTAAGCAAAGGTCTGGATTCACTGCATTCACCTATTGTTACAATCGCTCCACAGCACATGCAATATCACTGGCTCTCCACACAGCTCTGGATCACTTCAAACGCAACTCATACGTATGGCTGCTCTTCATAGACTACAGCTCAGCACTTCATAGACTACAGCTCATGCTGGTCAACAAGCTCCAAACCCTGAGCAGCTGCAGCCCTCTGCAACTGGATCCTTGATATCCTCATCATCAGTACAGGGGCACGTCATGGATGCGTGCTTAGCCCACTGCTCTACTCACTACACCCATGAATGTGTAACTAGACAATTCCAATACCATCTACAAATTTGCCCATGACACCAAAGCTGTGGGCAGAATCACAAACGGGTATAAGGAAGCACACAGGAGGGAGATAGATCAGCTCGTTGAGTGGTGTCAAACCACAATGTTGCACTCAACGTTAGCAAAACCAATGAGATAATTGTGCACTTCAGGAAAAAGTCACAAGACCATGATCCAGTCCTCAATGAGGGCTCAGTCATGGGGAGAGTCAAGAACTTCAAATTCCTGGATGTCAACATCTCTAAGGATCTTGTCCTGGAGATTCCACGTCGATGAAATCACGAAGAAGGTTCACCAGCAGCTATACTCGAGATGTTTGAGGTGATTCGGTAAGTCACCGAAGACTCCTGAAAACTTCTAGAGGTGTACTGTGGAAAGCATTCTGACTGGTTGCATCATTGTCTGGTACAGAGATGCCAACGCTCAGGACAGGAAAAAAAACTCGAGGGTTGTTGACCTGCAACATCTTGGGCACCAGACCACTCCATCAAATACATCTACAAGAGGCAGCCTCTTAAGAAAGCAGCCACTATCCTCAAGGACCCCCACCTCCCAGGCCATGCCCTCTTGATTCTGCCTCCACGAGAAAAAGATACAGGGTCCTGAAGATGAGCACAAGGTCAACTTCTTTCCCAATGATCATTCAGGAATCTGATGGCAATGAACCAAAGACACTGCCTTACTTTGACATAGTGCACTATTTTAATTGATATTTTGTGAGGTAGTTTATATGAATGTTTGCACTGTGAACGCTGCCGCAAAACAACAAATTTAGTAACTTGTTCATGACAATAAATTCTGAGGTTGAATCATCTACAACTATCTCATCCATGACTTATGTATCCAAAGGTCAAAAAAATTACATTTGGGAGAATGTGTGCAAGCTTCAATACTATTCATTACCCCACTCAGACAACAAAGCAGTGCATGGCCATTCACAGCAAATACTGGACATTAATACAGAAGCTAAAAAATGTAAACAAGATTTGCCACATACAAGTACTGAACTAACTGACACAATTTATCTTGATCTTCTACAGCATTGACATCACTAAATCTCCCACCAATGTCCCAGGAATCACTATCAAATAGAAACATTACTGGACTAGCTACCCAATACTGCAACAATTCTACTAATCTAAAAACAAGGTCAGTGCACAACCTGTGTGCTCTCATATCCGTGTCATCTTCAAGACAAAATGCCACTGTATATTCTTCAAACTCCTGGATGAAGGAAACCCAACAATACTGAAAAAGGTTCAACACACTGCAGAACAGTAGTCATTTCAATAGGTATTCCATCCACTACCTTAAAGATTCATTCCCTCCATCATCTGCAACTATGGCTACTCTGTGCTAGCCACAAAATGCATTGCAATTACTTGCTTAGCATAGTCCAATATGACTGCACAAATCTAACCTCTATCACAAAGAGGGAAGGGCAGCTAGTACATGGGGAGCTCCATTGTGCAAGTTCCCAAATTAAACAGGACTCTACCATAGAAAGATATTTAATACACAAGTGGTGGAGAAACTCAGCAAGTTCCACAGCATCCATCAGAGATAAAAATACATAACTAGTGTTTCAGGCCCAAGCCCTTCAAGGTCAATAAATGTATTTCCGTTCCTTCATCAGTTGGAACTCTCCTACCTACAATTCCCACAATCCATAAATAAAAATTATAAAACAACACTAACTACAGTATTTAATTAAAACCTTATGCATGAAAGATCTATTTTCAACATATCCTCCAGTCATCAAGGTAACTTCTTCTTTCTTTCTTTGGCTTGGCTTCGCGGACGAAGATTTATGGAGGGGGTAAAAAGTCCACGTCAGCTGCAGGCTCGTTTGTGGCTGACAAGTCCGATGCGGGACAGGCAGACACGATTGCAGCGGTTGCAGGGGAAAATTGGTTGGTTGGGGTTGGGTGTTGGGTTTTTCCTCCTTTGCCTTTTGTCAGTGAGGTGGGCTCTGCGGTCTTCTTCAAAGGAGGTTGCTGCCCGCCAAACTGTGAGGCGCCAAGATGCACGGTTTGAGGCGTTATCAGCCCACTGGCGGTGGTCAATGTGGCAGGCACCAAGAGATTTCTTTAGGCAGTCCTTGTACCTTTTCTTTGGTGCACCTCTGTCACGGTGGCCAGTGGAGAGCTCGCCATATAACGCGATCTTGGGAAGGCGATGGTCCTCCATTCTGGAGACGTGACCCATCCAGCGCAGCTGGATCTTCAGCAGCGTGGACTCGATGCTGTCGACCTCTGCCATCTCGAGTACTTCGACGTTAGGGATGTAAGCGCTCCAATGGATGTTGAGGATGGAGCGGAGACAACGCTGGTGGAAGCGTTCTAGGAGCCGTAGGTGGTGCCGGTAGAGGACCCATGATTCGGAGCCGAACAGGAGTGTGGGTATGACAACGGCTCTGTATACGCTTATCTTTGTGAGGTTTTTCAGTTGGTTGTTTTTCCAGACTCTTTTGTGTAGTCTTCCAAAGGCGCTATTTGCCTTGGCGAGTCTGTTGTCTATTGCAAAGAAAATTGATGAATTATGTATTAGTTCTCAACTGTGTCTTTATTAACTCACATGTTGGACACGCTCAGCGTGAAGCCGATATCAAAGGTCTAGAGCTGCGCATTCTCTCGCCTTACCTCACGAGGCTACATAACCTTTTTATAATGGATGCAAAAACAGATGTATTTGCACTACACAAAGCTACATAAATTATACCACAGTGTAAACACACTGCTTGATTTCTCACTGTCCCAGCATGAACCTGCCATTGCTGCAGTGCAGGCACATTTTCAATTTTTCTAGGCTTGCGTCATTCCTCCAAATGTATTTGCATCTCACTGATAATACTTACCATTTCCCCTTTGTCAATTCCCCTATACCATCCCTGCCCTGCAAAGCTCCATCACCCTATTTTTTCAACCTTGTCCAAACTACACTCCATTTTAGTTTTTCATCTTGGATAATCTTGGTTAAGATACAACCATTTCATTGATAACTGAAGACTGACACCAGCCATGCATTACAATTATTTACTGACAAGAGCAAGCAGTCAGCTCCATGTTAACTGCCAATTAGATCATGGATTAACAACACCTGAAACTCCACACAACCATCTTTATTTAACATTCCTCAGTGCGAGTTACTTCAGATTTTTTTTTACTTGCTTTCCTGAAGTCAGAATTCCACAGCACAAAAGTAGGCCTTTGGCCCAACCTATTCCCATTTTCCGCATACAGCCGACATCCCTCTCACCCTTTCCTATCTATGTACCTGTTTAAATATCTTTTGAATGTTACAATTACACTTCCACCACTTCTTCTGGTAGCTCAATCCATATACTCGCCACCCTCTGTGCCAAGGTATCCCTTAAATCTTTCCACCTTAAATCTATGCCCTTCAACTCTAATGGTAAAGATTACATTGTCATGTGATATTACATTTAGAATATAACATACATGAAATTCTTTAACTTTGTCTACCATAAGGAAGACAGAGATGCCACTTTATCCAACACCCCTCACAGAAATAAGGCTCCAGTAAGGAACAAACTCACAACCCCGGTTTACAAGACCAGTGCTATAACCACTGAGCTATCGGAGCCTCACATACCCCCATCCCAAGAAAAAAGGACTATTTACCTTATTTAAGCACCTCAAGATTTTTATAAACCTCCAAAAAGTACTCCATTAGCTTCCTACACCAGAGAGAGAAAAGGGCAGCACAGATACCATAGTGGTTAACACAATGCTATTACAATGCCAGGAACCCAGGTTCGAATCCTATGCTGCCTGTATGGAGTTGAACATCCTCCCCGTGTATGCGTGGGTTCCCTCCAGGTGCTCCAGTTTCCTCTCACTGTTCAAAAATGTACCAGGGTCATAGGTCAATTAGGTGTAATTGGGCAGCACATGTTCGTGGGCCCAAAGGGCCTGTTATCGTGCTGCATGTCTAAATGGAAGAAAAATGATCCTGTCTCATAATACAAACCTATTCGAACTGCTCATCTACATAATCCACCTTGTTTTAAAATATATTCTTGATTTTCATCCCCTGAGAACTGTTTCTCCATAGAGACTTTATCAAATTATTGAACAATTTAAACAGGTGCAAGTGAGATCATATCTTTGATTTTATAGCATAGAAGCCAGAGATGGCATGGAAACAGGCCCTTCAGTCCACTGCATCCATGCTGACCAAGGAAACATTCATACCAATCTTACCAATACAATTTTCTATCATCTCCCACTTGATTCAGCCACTCACCTACACACTAGGGCCAATTAACCTACCAACCAACACATTTTGGGATGAGGAGATAAACTGGAGAAGCCAAAGGAAATACACAGAAGTGATGGAGAAACTCATTAGGTCAAGCAGCACCCATAAGTAAAAGGTAATCAATGTTGAGAATGACCCATTCATCAGGAAAACAGACATACCCAAATAAAAAGGTGGTTACACAAGGGGAGGAGCACAGGCTAACAGATAAGAGGTTAGAGTTGGGAGGGTAGAGAAAAAGCCAAGAAATGATAGGAGGAAAGGGCAGAGAGCCAACAAGGACAGCTCTCCAATAAATGAGAGAGAGAGATAAGGAAAGAGGAAGACCAAGGAGGGAAATTGGAGGTTGACATTAATCCAATCTGGTTGGCGGTATGAGGCAGTGGACTGACACATCAATGTGATAATGGGGTGTGGTTAAAATGATTGGCCACTGGGAGGTCTTTGCTGTTGCAGCAGACAGAGCAAAGATGGTCAACAGAAGGATTTCATCTGTGTCCAGTCTCCCCAGTGTAGAGGCCACATCAGGAACACCAAATGCAATCATACACAAGCCATGATTTGTTTCCTTGTTGCCATCGTAAGTCCATAGCACCAGAATAGCAATAAATAAATTTGGAAATAATGATTTTCAACTACATCTTCCCTAGTAGTGAAGAACCAGAAAGAGTTTTAAGGAATCTCTTCTGTTACCTTCGGTCACCATTTCAGTACTGACCTAGGGTTACAATGCAACAAAATAGACTTGAAAGCAAAGATGCATTTTAGGATTCTGATTATTTAAAAGACATTATTTCATTCAAATTTAATTAGAGACTTTTGTTCAGACAATATTTTTGCTCTAGAGCAGGGGTGTCAAACTCAAATTCACGGAGGGCCAAAATTAAAAACTTGGACTAAGTCGAGGGCCGAACTAAATATTCATTGAAAATTTTCAACAACATCTGCATGTTTTCTCTTCTTTCAACATATGTAATGTTAAACTTTAAGATACAAGTTTAGGAGGATAATATTACAGGTCAGGAGTAGGTAGCTCAAGTTCACCCTTTGCTTGACCTGAGGGAAACCTATTTGGTCCCTGTGGAGATGTAGTCAGCATTCACAGGCTGTGTCCATTTTGGCCTCCATCAGGACTCAGCATTCCCTGCTCACTCCTCAGGCTCTAGGCCTCTATTCACCCTCGACCCACCTTCCCTCTACCTGACCAGTCCTTTACCCAACCTCTACTCACCCCTCACTCCACTCGCTCTGCCTCTACCCACCCCATCCTATACACACCCCTCTACTGCCTCTCCCCTCAACCTGTTCCTCCCTCTACCCGTCCCTCACCCTCTAATCACCCCTCCCCTACTCACCCTGCCCTTCCCCTTTTACCTCTTCCCTATCCACCCCTCCTTCTACTCATCCCTCCCTCTAACTGCCCCTGCCCATTACTCCTCACCTACACCCTCTACCCACCCCTGCTTACCCACCCACTCAGGCCCAGCACGCTGCCGATCAGCCTTTGCGGACAGCCACCATCTCTCTCTTCACGTGCAGGGCCAAACCAGCCGTCCCTGGGGTCCGCGCGGGTGCAAGCACTGAAGGCCGTGGCGACCGGGAGAAGTGCGCTCACGCTGTGGAAGGGCCATCCGGTGCCAGTCGCGCGGGGCTCGCGCTGCCCGGGGGCCGTGCGCAGCCTGCCATGCCCATCGCACCGACAGGCAATCACAGGCGCTCGCCCATCCGCCGCACCACTCGACAGGTGGGAGAAGTGACTGGTTGTGCGGGGAGCCTTCCAACTGGCTTGCCGGCTGATGGCATCGACAGACTTCTCGTGTTACAATTTCTCGAGTTACAATGGGGAAGGATGTGCAATGAAGGGGGAGGATGGTGGGGGTGACATTACCAAAAAACAGCATCGGCTCTCGCTGCAGGGCGGGCCACCTCTAATACATTTTTGAAATGATCTTGCGGGCCAAATATAATTATATCGCGGGCCAGAGTTTGACATGTGTGCTCTTGAGAAACAAAAACGGCAGATGCTAGAATTTTAAGCAAACAATGAGCTGGGGGGGGGGGGGGAAACAACTCCCATTAGGTAGCCACTTCACAAAACACCCACACCTATTTCTTGTCGCAAACCACTTCAACTCTCCCAACCAATTTTAAATGGGGAGGTCGGTCCTCAGCCTCACATAAACCTTGAGGAACAACTCATTCTTCTTGGACACTATTAGACCTAATAGCATGAATACCAATATTCCTAATTTTAGGTAACCCCCCACCTTCATACGGTCCCACTTGTTTCCATGTGCTTTAACTCTGGTCACCCCACTTCCCAGCAGTCTCTCCATTTCTACCCCTTGTCAAATGTCTTTTCAACTCTTGGCTCCTCCCAGCTTATTTCCCCCTTCACATACATAATATCACATTTTACATTAGTCTCAGTAAAGGATCCCAACCCAAATCACTAGGCCTTTTCACATTGGCAACACACTAAATTGGCATATGATCAACCTGTTTTGAAATACTGGTAGGGCTGTTCACACTGGACCAAGAAAAACCAGTTCCATGAACCCTTTCACGTTACCAACCCGGCATCGCAAAGCTAAGGGGAACCCAACCTCCAGCGGTGACATCCTAAGTGACATATTAGATACTTGCAGGCAGTGAATGTTTTGTTCTACAAGATTATTCACACCTCAATCTCCAGGTTTTTGTGGGGGGGGGGGGGGGGCGGGGGTTGAGTGGGTTACAGGGTTCTGTGTGTTTTTGGGTGTTAAGAATGAGAAAACAGATTTGATGGGCCTCAAAAGCAAGGACTCTGAATGCAGTTTTTAGTAAATGATTTTATTTACAAAAGACGGGCATGGGAAAATAGTAACAGGAATAAAGCATGCGTGCACAATTTATAGTGAGCATGGGAAAGTTGCACCAGCAATGAAACATGTGTAAAAATGCTATCTTGCCAATCAACCATTAGAACTGCTAGAAGTAATTGAGGATTTTTTTTACTCCATACCATAAATGTTCAATTTGATGAACAGCATGAGGACGGTTCATAGTCATTCCAACAAGTTCCTGTGGCTGTTCTCATTCTGCACTCTAACAGTGTTTTCTGCTGTGATCTCATCTTTTTGAGATCTTTCCATTCCCTGCCTCTTTTAGAGCCACCCACGCACGCAAGAACGTCATTAGTATGTCACTAATGGGATCCAGCATACTAGATCAGCCGTTCACAATGGAACTTATGTAAAACCTCCCTAGGCGGTCAATTCCCAGGTAGGTTTGGACCCTCCATGCCAGAGTATTCACACTGACAGGTGACCAGATAAATTGCCGGTTAATTCCCACTTTCAAGTGCCAGCATGAACAGCTCATTGTTCGCTCACCACTTTTCACTCTGCTGGTCTTCCCAATACTTGCTTAACCAAAGACAGGAAAATCTACAGAGTAAAACAAAGATAGACAATTTGCAACTATCTAATAAACAGCTACATAGTTATAAATTTAAAGGATAAATACTGTCTAATGATCTGTTTAATCATTTGAACATTAATCAGCGGAGGAATTACTCCCATTGTCATGGTCAAATATTATTTCCATCTCATCATAATTTGAGTCCATATTAAATCATACAATTTTCTACTTGAATAGAAAACATTACTTTCCAAGTCATTTATTTTAGTTTTATTTTCATATACCAAGAAGCATCCTGCTGCCTCAACATCCTTAACCATTGTACAGACGTTAAAATATGCATTAGGTTTGCTGACTGGAAGTTCATTCATCTTCCACAAATGCTTTATTTTGTAACTGATCAGAGAAAACAGATTAGAATAAGCAAAAGACTTGTTTGCTTTCAATTTGTTTAAAATTTCTATACAATACGTTTATAGACAATAGACAATAGGAGCTGGAGTAGGCCCTCCAGCCCGTCGAGCCAGCACTGCCATTTTACAGACCATGGCTGATCAGTACCCCTTTCCAGCCTTATCCCCACAACCCTTAACTCCTTTGCCCACTAGAGTCTTATCTAACTCTCTTTTGAACATAATCAGCAAATCTGCCTCTACCACCCTCTGTGGCAGAGCATTCCACAGATTCACACTTCTCTGGGTAAAAGAATGTTTTCTCATCTCCGTCCTAAAGGGCCTACCCTGTATTCTTAAACTATGCCCTCTAGTCCTCGTCTCCCCATCATTGGGAACAAGTAATCCAACTTCACCCTGTCTATCCCCCTGATGATTTTGTATACCTCAATCATGTCCCCCCTCATCCTTCTAAACTCCATCGGATACAAGTCCAGTTTTTCTAGCCTTTCAGCATATGTCAACCCCGCCATCCCTGGAACTAACCTTGTAAATCTGCGCTGCACACCCTCTATAGCTAGTATGTCCTTCCTCAAAATTGGAGACCAGAACTGGACACAATACTCCAGGTGGGGTCTCACCAGGGCCCTGTACAACTGCAGAAGGGCGTCTCTGTTCCTATACTCCAATCCCCTCTTTATGAAAGCCAACATGCCATTTGCCTTCTTCACAGCTTTCTGAACCTGCATGCTAGTCTTCAGTGACCGGTGAACAAGTACTCCCAGATCCATTTGCTCCTCCCCACTCCCTAGCTTGTCTCCATTTAAATAATACTCAGCTTTCCTATTATTGCCCCCAAAATGGATAACCTCACATTTGCTTACATTGAACGTCATCTTCCATTCATTCAGCAGCCCACTCCCCCAACCTGTCCAAGTCCCTCTGCATTTTCCTGACATCCTCCTCACACCCCACACCGCCACCCAGTTTCGTGTCATCTGCAAATTTGCTCAAGTTATTAATAATCCCCTCATCCAAATCATTTACATAAATTACAAACAACTGAGGACCTAATACCGATCCCTGCGGCACTCCACTCGTCACATCCTGAAAAAGACCCGCTTACTCCAACCCTTTGTTTCGTATTTCTTAACCAATTTCCTATCCATGTCAGCACCTTACCTCCAATACCATGATCTTGCCCACTAATCTCCCGTGCGGTACCTTATCAAAGGCCTTCTGGAAGTCCAAATACACCACATCCACTGGCACTCCCGAGTCCACCCTCTTTGTCACATCCTCAAAAAATTCCAGGTTAGTCAAGCATGACTTACCCTTAAGGAATCCATGCTGACTAGCCCTTATACTATTATTTCTGCCTAAGTGTTCTGCTATTACTCCTTTCATGATAGACTCCAATATCTTCCCCACCACCGACGTCAGGCTGACCGGTCTATAATTTCCCGTTTTCTCCCTCCCTCCCTTCTTAAAAATCGGCACCACATCAGCCACTCTCCAATCCTCAGGGACCTCCCCCGAATCTATGGAACTTTGGAAAATGTCGACCAGTGCTTCCACAATTTCCATAGCAACTTCTTTAAGCACCCTGGAATGCAGCCCATCAGGCCCTGGGGACTTATCAGCCCTCAGTCCCAACAATTTACTCACAACCTCCTGTTTCTGGATCCGGATATCCATTAGATCCCCTACTTCCCCAGGAAAGATCCCCAAGTCTCTTGATACCCCCTAACTGACCATAACCTATATCCTCCTTGGTGAAGACAGTTGCAAAGTATTTGCTAAATTCCTCAGCCATCTCCTTGTTTCCGGTAATAATTTCACCCTTTTCCATTCTTAATGGACCAATTTTAGACCGAACCAATTTCTTCCTCTTCACATATTTAAAAAAGCTTTTGCTATCCTCCATTATATTATTTGCTAATTTCCTCTCGTACTTCATTTTCCCCTCTCTTATGACTTTCTTAGTTACCCTCTGATGCTCTTTGAAGGTTTCCCAATCCTCTAACTTCCCACTCGGCTTCGCTATCCTATACTTACTCCCTTTGGATTTGATATTACACTTGATTTCATTAGTTAGCCACGGCTGCCATTTGCATCTCCGAGAGCCTTTCCTCCACTTTGGAATAAATTTGTCCTGAAACCTGTGAAAAATGTCCAAAAATACCTGCCATTTTTCCCCAGTTGTCCTCCCAGCTAGTTTATCTTTCCATTTTATTTTGGCTAGCTCCTCCCTCATAGCTGCATAATCCCCTTTATTTAACTGCAGTTAAAGCACTAAATTTTCAAGTAAATTCTAAAATATTCCATAACAAAACTGTACTTTTCAAATTATCAAAATTATTTCCCCACTTAACATTTTGTTATGGTTAGTTCTATAAGGAATTTGTTGTTACTCAGTACTGTACTTCTGCTTCATTTAATTCCTGGATATTGTGACATAGTATATAGGTAAGTTTTTGGGAGATAAATTGGGAAAGGTTTGTTAGAGTAGGTCACATACAAACACTTTAAAACAGATCTTATTTAAAACACTGGAGCTCTGCCCCATGCTAGACATATTGGGGCCTCAGAGCTTTTGCAAGAGCGCTCAAGAGACTTTACTAATGGATTGAAGATTATAAAAGGCAACAGATGAAAGATCTTGCTGGAGCCGCAGATTGTCTGGAAGAGAACTTGTTTTTCTAGAAGGGTCATGTGGTTTTGCAAGCAGAGTGAGTCAAACAGGCTTTCTCTCAGAGAGAGTGAGAGATTACAGAGATCACTTGTACAGTGTTACAGAAGGCAGGACAAGCTGGCAAGCTTATGGAAATTCCATTTGAAAGATGGCCTGATCAAAGCCCTTGTGGTTCATGCAAGAGCAGAGAATTGGCTGTCTAATGTTTCTCTTGGAATAAGCGAGACAAAAAGGAACTCTGTGGTGACCTGAAAGGAAGAGGTTATCATCTGGAGAACCCTGAAGGGGCAAGTTTCGTCAGCAAGACACTGGAGAAGTTGATTAAAAAGGAATCAGTTCTGGATGACGTCATACAACACATCTCTCTCTGAAAACTGACCAGAAACTCCCTGAGCAATAGCCATTTACCTTTCAAGCACCAAAGCCTGGTGAATTTTATAAATGTTAAATTCTGTGCACAGTACAAGAATTGCCTGCAACCAGTGAACTTGGAGGAATGAGAAGTGAGATTGGACTGTGAGCCAAAGAACTTTTCTGAACTTACACACACATTACACAAACGACATACACGTGTGCTTAAAATTAGAAGGGGGTTAAGTAAGTTAATAGTGATAAGTTAAAGTTTGATTCTGTTTTCATGTTTAAAGATAATTAAAAGCAACTTTTGTTTAAGTAACCATTCGTCTTGAATATCTATTGCTGCTGGGTTTTGGGATCCTTCGGGCTCAACATACAATAAGTCAAAAGCATATTTGCAGCATATGCATACAAAGGCTCGTGAGGTCTACCAAGAATGTTTTATTCTACACTAATAATTTCACCTCAGTTCAAAAAATTCTATTGTTTAAAAATCAAATTCATTATGCATAAGTGGGCAAGCCTTTAATTTAGGGAAGGGCGAGAGATGAAGGACACCAACCTTCTAAAACAGACCATTCAGGCCATCAAAGTGGTATTCTGAATCAATGGTTGACACTCAAAGCAAAGCCTCATTAAATACCTAGACTGCCCCACAACTCTAATAAGTACATCAAGAGGAAACACCATATATTCTGCAGCAAGCCCTGTATTGCTCTTGAACACCAATGACATATTGTACATCACCTGCCCATGACAAAGTAATAAGGACTATGACTTCCTCCTGATGCTGAAAACCTAGGGAGAGATGGAGAGTCTGCTGGGAAGTAGGGTGAGCAGAGTTAAAGCACAGGAGTAGGTAAAGAAATGGAAACAAGTGGGACCGTATGAAGGTGGGGGGTTACCTAAAATTAGAAATATTGGTATTCATGCTATTAGGTCTAATAGTGTCCAAGAAGAATGAATTGTTCCTCAAGGTTCAGTGCTCAGCACACAGCACTCTCCCCAAACCAGCACATGTATGCTGTGTACCAACATCACACTGCAACAAAAATACAATGGATTAGTTGTAATCACCCAACATCTATTTATATTCCCCCCCCCCCCCCCCCCACCAAGGATTTGATTATACACGAACCATTCTGCTGAAGGAACTCGGGTCAAGCAGTACCAGTAGGAAGAAAAAGTGAACATTTCACACTGGAACTTTTCATCCAGACCCTTTGGATAACAGGGCAATTTTGCACAAAACAAAGATTCCTTCCTTCCCCCCCCCCCCCCACAATGCAAATATTTTAAATTGATAGATCCAAAATAAGCATATTTTTATATGATGTATCATATCATATGAATGCAAAACAATTCTGCCAAATCTGTTTACACACCTTGAAGAAATAAGAATAAAGCAAATTTTGCTAACTTCTCTAATCCAAATGCAGTGATTTGATTTATATTTCTAAAAATCATGACATGCACAAATGAAATGAGAATGGCATGTAAGCATTTAAATGGAATAAAATTATGAACGTAGTAAAAACAATTCTGGAGGAACTCAGCAGGTCTCGCAGCATCCAGAGGAGGTAAAGACATAACCGACGCTTCCGACCAGAGTCCTTCTTCAAGGTATTATAATTATGAACATGTCGAAGTTAGGTGCCCCAATTTACTGATTTCAACTCAACCACCATTCATCAACTCAGGAAGACTGAACTTACATTTTATCAGTGCCCCTCATGATTTTATAAACTTTCACAAGATCATTCAGCCTCCTACATATAAAAACTCAGCCTATCCAACCTTTCCCTATGATGTAACTCAACCCCTCCAATCCTAGGATGAAATAAGAATGGCATGCAAGCAGTTAAATGGAATATAATCCCAGCAACATCCTGATGAATCTCCTCTGCACCCCATCTTATTGACATTCTTCCTTTACCTGGGTGACCAAAACAGCACCAATGTATAGTTGTAAAGTTTTATATATATAAAACCATTCAAATTAGCATATAGATGTGTACGTATATGCATTAATATGTTGATGTGATTGCTAAATTTGCAGGTGGATCATTGGTGTAGTGGACAATGAGGAGGAATATTTAACTTTACAACATGGTCGAGATCAGTTAAGAAGGTGGTCCAAGGAGTAGAAAATGGAATTTCATTTCAAGAAGTGTGAGATGTGGAAACTTTGGTAAGTCAAGTTAGGAAAGGGAAAGGCCCAGTCGAGTGTTGGAGGATAAGAGACCTAGAAGTGCATGTGCACAGTTCCATAAAAGTGTCTCTGGTGGACAGGGTGGTGAAGATGTTTGGCATGATTGCCTTCATTGGGTAGGGGTCTTGAGTACAAAAGTTAGGACACATGATACAGCAGCACAAGCAGTGGTGAGACAAAATTGGTGCTGTTTTGATCACCAGCTAAAGGAAGAATGTGAATAAGATGGGGTGCAGAGGAGATTCATCAGGATGTTGCTGGCATTATATTCCATTTATATGTGCGTGTGTATGTATATATATATATATATATGAATGGAAAAAAATATATAAATGGAATATATATATGTGTGTGCGTGTGTGTGTGTGTGTGCATATATATGTATTTCTATATATATATATATATATATATATATATATATACACACACACACACACACACATATATATATATATATGGAAGGCGATGGTCCTCCATTCTGGAGACGTGACCCACCCAGCGCAGTTGGGTCTTCAGCAACATGGATTCGATGCTTGCAGACTCTGCCAGCTCGAGTACTTCAATGTTGGTGATGAAGTCATTCCAATGAATGTTGAGGATGGAGCGGAGACAGCGCTGATGGAGGCATTCTAGGAGCCGTAGGTGATGCCGGTTGAGGACCCATGATTCGGACCCGAACAGGAGCGTGGGTATGACAACGCCTTCCCAAGATCGTGTAATATGGCAAGCTCTCCACTGGCCACTGAGACAGAGGTGCACCAAAGAAGATGTACAAGGACTGCTTAAAGAAATCTCTTGGTGCCTGCACATTGACCACCGCCAGTGGGCTGATATCGCCTCCAACCGTGCATCTTGGCGCCTCACAGTTCGGCGGGCAGCAACCTCCTTTGAAGAAGACCGCAGAGCCCACCTCACTGACAAAAGGCAAAGGACGAAAAACCCAACCCACCAATTTTCCCTTGCAACCGCTGCAACCATGCCTGCCTGTCCCGCATCGGACTTGCCAGTCACCAACGAGCCTGCAGCAGACGTGGACATACCCCTCCATAAATCTTCATCCGCGAAGCGAAGCCAAAAGAAATATATATATATATATAAAATGGAATATATATATATAAAATGGAATATATATATAAAAAAATGGAATATATATATATATAAAATGGAATATATATATATAAAATGGAATATATATATATAAAATGGAATATATATATATATAAAAAAATGGAATATATATATATAAATAAAAATGGAATATATATATATAAATAAAAATGGAATATATATATAAATAAAAATGGAATATATATATAAATAAAAATGGAATATATATATAAATAAAAATGGAATATATATATAAATAAAAATGGAATATATATATAAATAAAAATGGAATATATATATAAATAAAAATGAAATATATAAATAAAAATGGAATATATAAATAAAAATGGAATATATAAATAAAAATGGAATATATATATAAAAATGGAATATATATATAAAAATGGAATATATATATATAAAAAATGGAATATATATATATAAAAAATGGAATATATATATATATAAAAAATGGAATATATATATATATATATATATATATATATATTATATATATATACATACATACATACACACACACATTCAAAGAATGATCTCAACTCTGACCTCTTCAGCACACTGCAGGTCACCAGCCTCCAATCATAAAAGCCACCCTCCAGTTACCTGCTGACTCTTTTCACTAGGCCAGTTCTAAATCTTATTAGCCTGCTCATGTGGGATCCCATATGATACAACTTTCCAAATGACCCTGAAGTCCATATATACAATATCCACTGCCCTGTCCTCAATTTTCTTGATCTCTTCAAAAAAGATTTGAGAGACAATATCTCCCATGCACAAAGCTGCACTGACAGTTTTTAATCAGCCCCGGCCAACCCAAATGCTGGTAGATCCTATCTCTTGGAATCTCCTCCAGCAACTTTCCTATCCTGATGTCAGGCTCACTGGCCTGTAGCCCGCTAGCTTCTCCTTGGTGCCCTTTTCTAACAAGAGAGCTGGGAGAAGTGGAACAAACAGATACATTTGCTGGCATTTACACAAAAGACCAAAAGAGTCGACTCCAGTAAGACAGACTTAAATGATTTTGTGTTGAAAGTATTGGTTATAAAACTGGACACACTGCTTCATTTCCAAGCACTGAAATAGTTCAGTGAAATAATGAATAGTATTTAGATTATAGATTAATACAGGTACCAATCCCACAAATTCAGGGTGCAAGAAATTCTCTAATCACCAGCAACATTTACAAGAATCGGAATATTTTATCCTGAACATCTCAAATGGATGTCGAACCAGTTCTGCTCCAATAGGCACAGCACACAAGAGGAAGAGACATGGAGTATGTTAAAATCTGACCAGTGAGCAGGCAATATAATTTCTGTCCTGTAATTTCAGTGCATTGCCAATTGAAAATATATATAATTATGGCAATTGGCAAAAACAAAGGAGGAAAACAAGTCTACTTTATTTCGGAGGGGGAGGAACAAGAGGTTTTAAAAATGCAACACATTGAGAGAGACCGCCTCGATGGTGTACAACGGCAGACCAATATTGAATGGGAGGACATTTACTAAAAACCAAAAGAAAAAGGGTGCCAAGGTAGGCAGCGAGGGACTGTGCCCCAGATTGAGCTGGGAAAGAACAAACTCCCCTGGCAAGCCGTTCGGAATCCAAGATGGTTTCAGTATTTTGTGCAATAATTTAGGCGTAAGTAGCCTTTAGTGAACACCTTCTCGTCTCTACAAGACGGATGGACGCGCAGTTGGATCAGAGAAAACGAAGGGAAGATACTGAAGGAATGCTCGTGCCGAGTCGGAAAAGCAATGTAAATGGTGCCTGGAGTTTCTGAAGGCTTTAGCAAGGTTCAAAACAGACCAAATTAGTGGGAAACTACCGCATGCCACGGTTATTAGGTGCAATCAGTATCGTTCTTACAAATTAAGAGATCTTCAAGCCCTGCGGGTCCTTAAAAACAACAGCCATAACCCGTCCATTTTAAGTACTGGTATCAAGCTCCCGAACAACAGAAACAAGAATTGGCATTGCTTCAAAATTCTAACATTTACATTTTTAAAAAAAGAAAAATTAAGCTTTCCGATCGATTATGCAATTGCATGGAGGTGTCAGCAGAAAGACCCAGGCTGCTACATTAACGGGTCTTTTTCCGCGTTTGTTGGGGGGGGGGGGGGGGTCCCCCAGGAAACGACTGAGGTTATTCACCAACTGAAAATAAAATATTGTCGCCATCATAAAGAATTAAAAAAAAGAAACTCGCAACGACACGGAACCGCCTTTATTTTAACGGTGCTTCAACTGCAAGCTTGACCCCCCCCCCAAAAAAAAATTGTATCCCGTTTCAGGGATTGCAGCGATGGGAAGGGGGGGGGGTGAGCTGACGAAATGAGTCAGATCGGTAGTGGTGGTGTGGGGGGGTTGGTGGGGGGGGGGGGAAAGGAATCAAAATCTTGCTCTCATTGGGTCTGCCGCAAGAAATTGAATCAAAGTTAAAGGAGACAAATGCAGTTTTAATGCATCTTGTCCTCGGCTTTTTTTTTTACGGTCGCCCCCCCCCCCCCCCCGCGTTCCAGAGAGCAAAGAAAACAGCCCTTCCCCGGGACTGAGAAGCCATGGACGAGGGGGCTCCTGCGCCAGCAACGTCCATTTTAGTTCATTATTTTGCTTCTTTCCACACCCCCCCCCCTCCCACCACCCCCCTTTCCTCCTCCTCCTCCTCCTCCCCGCCCCTTCACAAGGACCCCGGATCCCAAACAAACGAAACCCAGGCCACTCTCCTCCCGCACTGACACTTCGACGGCCCAGGGAGTGTGGAAGAGGAGGGAGAGTGGAAGAGGAGGGAGAGTGGAAGAGGAGGGAGAGTTCAGTCCCCCCCCACACCCCTACCCCCCCCCACACCCCTACCCCCCCCACACCCCTACCCCCCCCACACCCCTACCCCCCCCACACCCCTACCCCCCCCACACCCCTACCCCCCCCACACCCCTACCCCCCCCCACACCCCTACCCCCCCCACACCCCTACCCCCCCCACACCCCTACCCCCCCCCACACCCCTACCCCCCCACACCCCTACCCCCCCCACACCCCTACCCCCCCCACACCCCTACCCCCCTCCACACCCCTACCCCCCCCACACCCCTACCCCCCCCACACCCCTACCCCCCCACACCCCTACCCCCCCACACCCCTACCCCCCCCACACCCCCTAACCCCCCCCCACACCCCTAACCCCCCCACACCCCTACCCCCCCCACACCCCTACCCCCCCACAACCCCTACCCACCCCCACACCCCTACCCCCCCACACCCCTACCCCCCCCACACCCCTACCCCCCCCACACCCCTACCCCCCCCACACCCCTACCCCCCCCACACCCCTACCCCCCCCACACCCCTACCCCCCCACACCCACCCCCCACACCCCCCCCCCCACACCCCTACCCCCCCCACACCCCTACCCCCCCCACACCCCTACCCCCCCCACACCCCTACCCCCCCCACGCCCCTACCCCCCCACACCCCTACCCCCCCCACACCCCTACCCCCCCCCCCACACCTGGCAGAACTCAGTGAGCAGCCACAACAAACGTCCATCTTAAAACAAAAAAAAACCCCTCCCTCCTTTTATTGTTTCTCTTCACTTCACAGTCGACAGTTAAAAGCATCCGGCGGAACCAGAGCGGATTAGACAAATGCACCGTGTACAAGGTAAATAAAGACAGAGCTGGCGCCTCCCAGCAAGGAGCGGACACAGCACCTACCTACCTCCCTCCCTGCCTGCCTGCTTCTGGACAAATTCTCTCTCTCTCACCGCACCACTCGGTCTCCTTCTCAAACCGAACCCAACCAGAGGGAGGGAAGCGACGTGACGTCACATCCGGTACCTCCTCGACTCGACGCGTCATGATGTCATCGGCGCTCCAGTCCCGGCTCCGTCTTTCCTGCGGCCGGTCGACGTCGAGCCACCGTCGCCGCTTGTGCTTCTGGAGTCCCCAATTGTCCGGGCCGTTCGGCCCCTCGCCCGGCCTTCTACATCTTCAGTAACTCGCCTGCCCCCTCGAAGGATTGTTATTGGTAAATGGAGAGATGCAGCAGGGGAACAGGCCCCCTGCAGCCCAATGACACCCGCGACCCCAGTGTGGTTTGAAGGGTGGGAGAGAACTGGAGGAAATGGAGAGAGAGCGTGCAAACTCCTCACACACGCAGAGAGAACATGCAAACTACCCACAAGCCACTTTCGGGTGGCCACCATACCTGACTGTCAAGCAGCCTATTGCAGCTGTCGGGTGGCCACCTGAAAGTGGAGAACCCAGCCAGGAGGAATATATATATATATATATATATAAATGGAATATATATATTGGCAGAGGTCGACAGCATCGAGTCCATGCTGCTGAAGATCCAGCTGCGCTGGGTGGGTCACGTCTCCAGAATGGAAGACCATCGCCTTCCCAAGATCGTGTTATATGGCGAGCTCTCCACTGGCCACCGTGACAGAGGTGCACCAAAGAAAAGGTACAAGGACTGCCTAAAGAAATCTCTTGGTGCCTGCCACATTGACCACCGCCAGTGGGCTGATAACGCCTCAAACCGTGCATCTTGGCGCCTCACAGTTTGGCGGGCAGCAGCCTCCTTTGAAGAAGACCGCAGAGCCCACCTCACTGACAAAAGGCAAAGGAGGAAAAACCCAACACCCAACCCCAACCAACCAATTTTCCCTTGCAACCGCTGCAATCGTGTCTGCCTGTCCCGCATCGGACTGGTCAGCCACAAACGAGCCTGCAGCTGACGTGGACATTTACCCCCTCCATAAATCTTCGTCCGTGAAGCCAAGCCAAAGAAGATATATATTTGCACCCTCACCCTCCAGACAGTACCCTTCAACAATGGTGCACGAACTGTGCTGTCCTCTGCCCAAGGTGGTGGTGGATACCCAGTCATTTGTTCACATCCCATCTGTGGTTAAGAGACTAACTGCAAAATTTCTGTTTGCTCGATAGAAGATAGTGTTCCAGTTAAAATCACCCAATTGGCCTTGCACTAAACATGCATGTCTGGATTTTCGCTGGGACATGCCAAATAAGAACAAAAGAGCTATGATATCTTCTTTCTTTTTCTTTTTTCTTTTTCTTTGGCTTGGCTTCGCGGACGAAGATTTATGGAGGGGGTAAAAAGTCCACGTCAGCTGCAGGCTCGTTTGAGGCTGACCAGTCCGATGCGGGACAGGCAGACACGATTGCAGCGGTTGCAAGGGAAAATTGGTTGGTTGGGGTTGGGTGTTGGGTTTTTCCTCCTTTGCCTTTTGTCAGTGAGGTGGGCTCTGCGGTCTTCTTCAAAGGAGGCTGCTGCCCGCCAAACTGTGAGGCGCCAAGATGCACGGTTTGAGGCGTTATCAGCCCACTGGCGGTGGTCAATGTGGCAGGCACCAAGAGATTTCTTTAGGCAGTCCTTGTACCTTTTCTTTGGTGCACCTCTGTCACGGTGGCCAGTGGAGAGCTCGCCATATAATACGATCTTGGGAAGGCGATGGTCCTCCATTCTGGAGACGTGACCCATCCAGCGCAGCTGGATCTTCAGCAGCGTGGACTCGATGCTGTCGACCTCTGCCATCTCGAGTACCTCGACGTTAGGGGTGTGAGCGCTCCAATGGATGTTGAGGATGGAGCGGAGACAACGCTGGTGGAAGCGTTCTAGGAGCCGTAGGTGGTGCCGGTAGAGGACCCATGATTCGGAGCCGAACAGGAGTGTGGGTATGACAACGGCTCTGTATACGCTTATCTTTGTGAGGTTTTTCAGTTGGTTGTTTTTCCAGACTCTTTTGTGTAGTCTTCCAAAGGCGCTATTTGCCTTGGCAAGTCTGTTGTCTATCTCATTGTCGATCCTTGCATCTGATGAAATGGTGCAGCCGAGATAGGTAAACTGGTTGACCGTTTTGAGTTTTGTGTGCCTGATGGAGATGTGGGGGGGCTGGTAGTCATGGTGGGGAGCTGGCTGATGGAGGACCTCAGTTTTCTTCAGGCTGACTTCCAGGCCAAACATTTTGGCAGTTTCCGCAAAGCAGGACGTCAAGCGCTGAAGAGCTGGCTCTGAATGGGCAACTAAAGCGGCATCATCTGCAAAGAGTAGTTCACGGACAAGTTTCTCTTGTGTCTTGGTGTGAGCTTGCAGGCGCCTCAGATTGAAGAGACTGCCATCCGTGCGGTACCGGATGTAAACAGCGTCTTCATTGTTGGGGTCTTTCATGGCTTGGCTTTCATGGCTTGGTATCTGTGAATATTTATTAACTATCTTTTTTTATTTACTATCACATTTTAACTTAATTTAAGGTATCCAGACCATCAAAATTCTGGCTGATCTTCTATTTTCCCACATATTCCTTGATTCCCTTAATATCCAGAAATCCAAAACATGTCTCAGTCCTTGAGACTCCATCGCCACCCAGGGTTAAAAAAAATCCCAAAGATTAAACTGCCAAAATAATGTGAAATACATTGTCAGAATAGAGGATGGAGGTTGAGAATCTCATTGGGTGCTGCTAGAACAACTCTTTTGCTCTCAACATCAACAAGAGCAAGAAACTTATTGTGGACTTTAGGAAAGGGAGGCATTGATGGAACAGAGGTGAAGTGTATTAGTAGCTTAATCTGAGGACCTCTCCTGGAACCAACATATCCAGGTAACTGTGAAAAAGGTACACCAACACATTTACTTCCTAAAATGTCTGAGGAGATTTGGAATGTCATCAAATGTCGAAAGGTGCACTGTGGAAAGTAGGCTGGTTGCATTACGGCCTAATAAAGTAATTCTGAGTGCCCATAAATGCAGAAAGTAGCAATCAAAGCCAAGTCCATCATAGCCTCCGACTTCACACACATTGAAGAGATCTATGTGAGGGGCTGCCTCAAAAAGGTAGCTAACATCTTAAGGGACCCCATACCCTGGTCACAACCTCTTATCGCTGAAAGTAGAGAAGATAGAAGACAAGCACTTCTAGCTTCAAAAATAATTAGCATAGTATTTAGCATAACACAATTACAGCACCAAACTCCTTAAAGAGTTTGTATGTTCTCCCCGGGCTTGTGTGTGTTTCCTCCTGGTGCTCTGGTTTCCTCCCACCCTCCAAAAGCATTCACGGTTTGTAGATAAATTGGTGTATTTGGGCAGTATGGCTTGTGGTCCTGAAGGGCTGTATATCTAATATTTAATTTTTTTTTCAATAAAAAATTAAAACAGTTCCTTTCCAGTAGCTATCAGGCTCATGAAGCTCCCCTTGTTACCCTCATCATGGACTGCTCTCATACCAGAAAAAGGACTGCCAACATTATTGTAACACCACTTTTTTTCTTGCACTATGATATCTGTGAATATTTATTAACTATCTTTTTCATTTACTATCACATTTTAACTTAATTTAAGGTATACTATTTTTTTTTTTACAAAGTCCCTGTTCGGCTGCAACAAGTATGCTATCATAATCTATAATCTATAACTGAATGATTTTCTCCTCATCTCAATTCTAAATGGTCCACCCTTATTCTGAGACCATGATCCAAAATTCTAATCTCTTTAGCAATTGGAAACATCTTCTCTACCTCCACCCTGTAAGAGTTTTGTTTCAATAAGATTGCCTTTCATTCCTCTAAACTCTTGAGAATTAGTAAACCTGGAATTAATCTGGTGAACCTTTTCTGAACTCCCTTTCTTTTTGATGTACAAAAGCCAAAACTGCGAACAATATTTTAGGTGTCCAATCACCAAATTTCCCACAATAAAAAAAAATCTTCTTCCAATAAAAGCCAACGTACCATTTGACCTTTTGACAATTGAACTTCCATGTTCGCTTTAAATGATTGGTGTACAAGAATACCCAGGCCCCTTTGAAAATCACAGTTTGCCATTCTTTGAAAAAATATTTTGCTTTTTTGTTTTGAAGTTCAGTTATAAGTGAATTTGACGAGATTTTCTTCCCCCAAAGTTAGGGAAAATGCAAAACAAAGATAATTGAGGCAATGGAAATTAAGTTCCTATTCATTGTCACATGTACCAAGATGCAGTAATAGTTTGTTTTGGCAGTAGCCCAACTAGACATCTCAAACGTAGTACAGCATCCATAGACAATACAGAAATGCAGAGTTCCAGAGAGATCAGACAGTATAGAGCAGACGCAACACAGTTTTACTATTGTGAGGTTCAATCAGAAATTGCCATTGAATTTGGTGGTGTGTGATCTCACACTCATGAATCTCTCGCCCAACAGGAGGGGGGTGAAGAGAGAGTGACCAGGGCAGGATGAATCCTTTTCTAAGGCAGTGGGAAGTAGATACAGATTATTTGGAGTGGAGGAGGATTTGTGTGACGGCCTGAGCCACATTCACAACTCGCCGCAGTTTTTTTTGCAATCTTGGGCTGAGCAGTTCCCATACCATGCAGCGATGCACCCAGAGAGGGTACTGTGGAAGTTGTTAAGGGATGCAGGCGACAAGCAAAATTCCAGGACAAGTCCCTGGAACAGATTACTCCTTGGACTTGCATCTGCTATCTTCACCTTGTCACCACTGATGTAGTCTGGGGGGTGGACTTCGCTCCTCTTCCAGAAGTTATTTAGAGGCTCCATGAACTTGCTGACATTGAAGGGAAGGCTGGTGTCCAGGCACCTAGCCACTAGTCCTACTATCTCTCTTCTACACTCTGACTCATCATCATTACAGATCCTGCATGTGAACAGAGGTGTCATCCTCAAATTTATAAATGGAGTGGTGTTTAGCCATGCGGTTATGGGTGTACAGGGAGTACAGTAGGCTGCTGAGTATACAACCATGTGGGGCCTCAGTTTTGAGGATGTCACTAATCCTCACTGATTGTGACCTGCAGCAAAGGAAATAATGGATCCAATTGGAGCAGGGGCTGCTGAGGCCAATGTCAAAGTTTGGGAATGTTTGATTGGAACAGTTGTGCTGAAGGAAGAGCTATAGTCAATCAATAGTAGTATATCATTGAGGTTCCTTGTTGTCCAGATGTTCCAAGACTGAGTGTAGGGCGAGAGATGGCAACAGTTGCAGTGGTGTGCAAAGTGGAGTGGGTCAAGGGTGGTTGTAGGTTGGAGTTAATGTGACCTATGGCCAGTTTATCTGACCACCATAATGGTGGATATCAGAGCCATCGGTCGATAGTCATTTAGGCCTGACATTATATTCTTCTGAAGAGGAATGATAGCGGCCTTCTTGAAGCAGATGGTTAATTCAAGATGTAGGAGAGAGAGGTTGAAGATGTCTATGAAAACTCCTGCCAGCTGATTAGTGTAAACATGGAGGACATGTCCAGGGACTTCATTTGGGTCAGGCACTTGCCACGGGTTCACCCTCTGGAAAGCCGATCTCACATCTGCAACAGTGACCATGGATGCAGGTGTGTCCAAAGTCGAAGAGGTGTGTGCCACAAGCTCACTGGGCTCCTTTTTGAAGCAGACATACAATGCACTGAGCTCATCCAGGAGGGATGGATTGTTGTTTGCTATTCTGCCTAGTTTTGCTTAACAGCCTGTGGCGGATGCAAATTTTGCTGCCATAAGAGCCTGCGAGGTTAAGCTGCTCGATCCCTCAGTCTGGAAACAAAAAAGGGCATTGGAGAGTGTAGGGAGGCAATAAGCAGTGGAAACAGACCACAGTATTGGCTGAGGATAATATCCATTGGTGCAGAGGCTAAGTGAGGAAAACAGTGAAGATATCTTGGAGAGGAAACTCTAATGGTAATTTATTTAGCTACAGAGAATCAGAATTAGAAGCGAGATGAAAAGAAAGGAAGAAGGAACATAGAACAGTACAATATAGGTACAGGCCCTTCAGCCCAAATGTCCGCAGCAACCATTATGCCAATTTAAGATAATCCCATCGACCAGGGACAAGTGTTCAAAAGAAGATAATCTGCTTGAAGAGTGGGATGACAAACCAAGGTGTGATTTGATGGCAAATTCCACTAACATATAAATTATGTTGAGAGCATGTGTTGGAAAGATATCGTCTGAGGCTTTACAAAATCTCTGCAGTAGGTTTACTTTATCGTACTTATTTATATGCATTTTATCTGAGATAAGGTTGTGAGGGTTTTGTTTGCAAGTAAATAAGCATCCGGGAAGGAAATGAAGAGTAGGGTGTTAATCTACAGGCAGAATCCACAGTTACATTGGGGAAATTGTGGATGATATTAAGTTATTTTTAAAAAAACATCAGTGGAAATTTAGTGTTACAGATGATTACCAAAATGATGGATCAGATCATTTATTTTCCTCTATTATTGTTGCCTAAACTTGGCAGCCACAAAATCCTTGAGACAAGTTGAAAACATGATCAACTTTGAAAGCTCTCCATCCACTGTACGTACACATTTTCATATGGTTATTGACTAAACTTTACCCTTGAACAAAACATGGAAGAGATTTATTTTTAAATATGTTCTATAATGAAATGGAGGTGGATATCCATGTAACTGAGTGTATGTTTTAATTGTATAATCTTGTCTAAGAAGAACATAACATTTCAGAAAAAAATTGAGTTTACTGGCTTTGTTCTTGGAATAGAGATGCACTGTCTGCTTTAATCTGAGTCTTGCTCTATATTCACCACAATAACTGCTAAAATAAATGTTTCATGTAGTCCTCAACCATCCCAAGTGGTTTTGAGAATACCAACAATATTTTATTGAAATAAATTGAAAGAGAGATGAAATGCTATATTTCTCCCAATTTCTAATCCCATTAGTTTCATGAGTAGGATCGTAATTATTAGAAGGATGTCATCTTAGTCCCAAGAAATCACTGCAGGAGTTTCTCGGGTCTTCTATCATATGGTTCAATTGATTCAGATTTTCTAAAGAATGCACATAATTTCTTTTTGCATTCCTTCAGATAAAGGTTATGAGCATCTGATTTACAGACAACTTGTACTTATGAACAAATTGTGACCCCCAATCCGCACATGCACGTAATGTTACCTCACAAATGCCCCTTCTGGTATGCAAGGCATTGTTGGAACGAGAGTAAGTGTTAACTTTTAATCATGATCTTTTTTTTCTAGCTAAACTGTTTTAAGAATTATTTCTTTAATTTTTTTTTACAGTACTAAGACAAACATTTAACTAAATGAAACTAAATAAGAACCATATATATTTGTACAAACTTATCTATAAATTCAACAAAGACAGACGTAGGAATGGCTCTCATTCATGACCTGGGGACTCCCTGTACAAGAAATCTATGCCCAAATGGAGCAGGTGTAGATAACATTCGGAGAAGGCTGATAAATATCAATGAACATTCATGTCATATACAGTAAAATCCCCAGTATCCGGCACCTGCAGGGATTGATAGTTGCTGGAAAAGTGAATATTCCGGTTGCTTGAGATTGCATGTTGCTTGGATCAGTAAACTGACCACTAGGGGGTGCCAATTTTAAACATTGGTAATTTTTAGCTCTTTATTCTCCACAATTTTTTTTTTTGCTAGTTGCTTGAGGCTGCCGGTTGCTTGAATTCCAGATAATGAGGATTTTATTGTAAATGCTAGCCAACAATAATCATTGCTGCATTGTTTCAGGTCAAATTCCTACTCCAAACTTACCTTCACCACATGTACCCCAGTGGTTTAAGGTGACTTACCACAGCAATTCAAGAAGAATAATGGATTGGGAGGTAAAAGCTGACCTTGTTAGGAATGCCCATATGCTGAAATGGAATTTCATAATTTAATATTCTTTCATTCCTAAGTGGTTGCACATCATTTTTGACTATCATTTTACTTCTTATCTGCTTATAAAACTTCTTACAATTTATATTGCCTACTGTTTTCTTTCAAATTTCCTTTTTCGTACCTGTTTGAGATTGGCAAGACTATTTTTTTTATTGCCTATCCACAGTTGTGTGAAGCTGGGGTATTTTATAGCTAAATGGTTTTCTTTTGTGGTTGGATTCAGAGAAGCTCGGTCAATGTTGAAGTAACTTTAGTGAACTGGCGATGTTCAGATTGCTCTGGTAGGCCGTGGAGACAGGTGCAGCCAGAAGAAGGAGTAAGCCTGTGTAGTGAACTGGGATTCACTAGAAATGTCCTGCACTGATGACTAGTCCCGCCTACCAGCCCCTCCCCCGGAAGCCTGTATATAACCCTGGTTTCCCGCCTAAACCCAGAACCCCTCTGAAGCCTGTTCATGAACCCTACCTGTGTTATAAGCTAATAAAAGCATTAGTTCTCCCTCCACATCGAGCTGGCCAAATCACAGGAACATGCCAGACTTGAGAATGACGTCCTTGAAGGCAGCAAACTCATGCTCTCGAGTGAGCACCTCCAAGGAACAGCTGCTCCCGCTACAGCGGCCCCCATTCTAACGGCTGCTGCTTCCCGAGCCCGGGAGTGCTTTTTCTGCGGCAAGGGACAGCACTCCCGTGCCCGCTGCCTGGCCAAAGATTTGGCCTGCTCCAGCAGTGGGAATGTAGCCCTCTAATTACTGAATCTTCCTAGGTTCCTAGTCTTATTTGGCACATGTACAGAAACATTGTGCAAGCCACACTTCTATCACCCCGCAAAAGCGCAGCTAGGCCCTTCGATTTTAAGGGACCTCTCCCCTCCACGAACAGGAACATCTACTTTCTCTCGGTCAGTGATGAGTATTCCCGCTTCCTATTCATTTGTCATTTGAAGGAGAGGAGGGCGGGAATTTTGTAAATTTTGCATGTACTTTTTAGATGACTTGTGTGCTCCAGTATTTTTGGGTCTGGACTTCCTGTATCATCTTAAAAGCGTGACCTTGGAGTTTTCTAGTCCCCTTCCCTCAGTAATGGTTTGGAACGAGGGCCCTCAAAACCAGGATCAACTTGTAGCCTCTCCACGTTGAACATCGACACCCTCCACCCTTGTTCCCAAACTTGTCTACCGACTGTAAGCCCATCGCCACCGAGAGCAGGAGGTACAGTGCAGAAGACAGGGCGAGAACCTTGAATCTCACCTACAATTCTGACAAGTGTGTATTCAGACTACACGTCTGGCTATCCTTGGCTATGTGGTGGAGAATGACATCATTGGCCTTGACCCTGATAGGATGCGCCCCCCGTTGGAGCTTCCTGTCCCCAGATCCACAAAGGCTTTGAGGAGATGCCTAGGGTTTTTATAATATTACGCCTAGTGGGTCCCTCAGTATGGCAACAATGTTTATCCCCTCTTAAAGGCCACCACTTTCTCCCTTTCGGCCGAAGCCCAAACAGCTTTTAATTACCTCTAAAGTTACATTGAGAAAGCTGCCAAGCACGCTGTAGAAGAAAATGTACCTTTCCAAGTAGAAAGTGACGCTTCGGGCGTAGCCCTGGCTGTTATTCTCAACCAGGCGAGCTGGCCGGTTGCCTTTTTCTCACGAACGCTTCAAGGCCACAAGCTCTGGAACCTGTCTATGGAAAAGGAGGTTCAGGCCATTGTAGAAACGGTAAGGCACTGGAGGCACTACCTGGCTGGTAGAAGATTTATGCTCCTCATGGACCAGCGCTTTGTCACATCTATGTTCAATAATGACAAGAGGGGCAAAATCAAGAACAACAAAATTGGTAGGTGGTGGATTGAACTCTCCGCCTACAATTTTGACATCACCTACCGGCCAGGGGCCTTAAACGACCATCCAGATGCCTTGTCCAAGGGATGCTGTGCCTCCACACACACTGGTCAACTGCGGACCATACACAATGAATTCTGCCATCCAGGGGTCACCCGCATGGCTCATTTTGTCAAATCCCACAATTTGCCCTACTCAATAGAAGATATCAGGGAAATGACCAGACCATGCCATGTCTGCGCTGAATGCAAGCCACACTTCTATCACCCCGCAAAAGCGCATCTAGGCCCTTCAATTTTAAGTGACCTCTCCCCTCCACGAACAGGAACATTTACTTTCTCTCGGTCAGTGATGAGTACTCCCGCTTCCTATTCACCATCCCATGCCCAGACATGTCCGCCTCGTCCATTATGAAGGCCTTAGACTCTATTTTCACCCTGTTGAGGTATCCTGGCTATATTCATAAAGACCGGGGCTCAGCCTTCATGAACGACGAGCTGCGTCAGTACCTGATCCAGCAGGACTACCAGTTACAACCCCCGGGGGAACAGGCAAGTTGAAAAAGAGAACGCCATGATCTGGAAGACTGTCAAACTTGCCTTGAAATAAAAAAGCCTTCCGGACTCATGCTGGCAGGATGTCCTTCCCATCGTGCTCCACTCAATTCGGTCGCTACTCTGCACTGCAACCAATGATACTTCTCATGAGCTTATGTTTACATTTGACAGAAGAATGGCATCAGGGACTACACTCCCAGTCTGGCTCACTAGTCCTCGTCTGGTCCTTCTCAAGAAGCATGTGAGGAGAAGAAAGACTGACCCCCTGGCGGAAAGGGTGAAATTACTCCCCATGTATGCCTACATGGAGTACCTGGATGGCAGGGAGGACACCCTTTCCCCATCAGGGACCTGGCACCTGCTGGAACAGGGAATCCATTGCCTCAGGTGTCCCATGAGCTACTGAACTTTTTTTCCCCACCCCCCCCACTCAAGACCTCAGGGGACCTTGTTCAGGAGCAGAGTGGGCCCCCTCTATCGTCGAGCCGGAGCCCCAGCCCACACCCTTCCATCACAGGTGGACCCGGAGACTCAAGGAGCCCAAGGCCCCCTAGTGCTAAGGTGCTCCACCAGGATCTTCAGACTGCCTGAATCTGTAAATAGTATTGTAAATATTTCTCTTCTGTGTCTATTACCGGCTTCTGATCCTTGTTCTCTTCATCCACAGCCCCTTAATTCTGGAGGATGGGGTGAATGTAGTGAATTGAGATTCACTAGGTGTGTTCTGTACTGATGACTGGACCTGCCTCCCGGCCCCTCCTGGCCATTGACAATGGCCTCACTAGGACATTGTTTTGCGACTTCAGGTACCTAGCCTTCAACATCTCGATGGCAGCGTCGCATCTAGTGCGGTCCCTGATGTCTGCATACCCCTTCGTTCCTACTCTGGAATTGAGTGTGGACCTCCTGAGTTCATCGGTGTGGAAGACATCTCTGGTTGCATTCAGGTAGGGCCTGGAAGCAGTCTAGCCAGTATGTGAACTCATTAGCTGCGTCGGGGACAGAGGGTCTATCAGCAGTATACCTGGCTTGAGCAGCACTTCCATCTTCTCAGGAATAAGCTAATAAAATTATAGCATGAATAAAATCTCTCACGACTGGAAGGAGAATAAACGCTTTTATTAGCTTATAACTAAGGGTCGGGTCTACCAGTGGTCTTCAGAAGGGCTCAGGGTTTAGGCCAGAAACCAGGGTTATATATGGGTAGATGGGGGTGGAGCTGGGAAGCGGAACCAACCATCAGTACAACACACCACTAGTGAATCTTAGTTCACTGCAGGCGGCAAGGTTGATATAGTGGTTAACACAATAATATTACAGTGGTTTCCTTTCACCCTTCAAAAATGTACAGGGGTTGCAGAGTAATTGATTTAGGGTCATGAGCTTGCAGTCCAGAAGGGACTGTTACCATGCTGTAAGTCTTAAAAAATGTCCATTTACCTGTATTTTCTCCATTGGGCTTGATACCCTTACCTGACCAAAATGCATCAATCTTAATAAATGAATCATTGATCTGTTGATCAGAGCCTTTTGAGAACAGAGTTGCAGACCTTCTCCATCTTTTGATTGGGAATAAAATGTCTCCATGTTTATGGATTGCTTGGGGGAGAAAAGAGTTCATCTTCATCTATCTAAGTGAACACCCCATACATCAAATTATATTAATGTGATCAAATAAATCAACCTAATTGTTATGGCTGCACCAGTCTAATTAATGATAATTAATCTATCAAATTGCAAATTCCTAATAGCCTTCTTTTCATTTCTAGAATTCCTGCAATTTTGAGTTTTCACTTGTGTGAATTTCCCTCTATTTATCACACATCAAGTTGTAAATTTAACTTTGTTATAACCTGACCATTTATCTCTGGAGCTACCTATTCTTTCATGTACTCCCTTTACTCCTGGATGGTATGTATTTAACTTGTAGCTCATTCATTTCATTTTTAACATCTCTCCTGTGGTCTGTTGTTTGAAATGCCATTTTATTTTTCAAACCAATTAATCAGGCATAGCTGCCCCCTCATGTTACTGAAATTAGTTAATTCCCAAATCAAAGCCTTCATCTTCTCTATTTTCAATGTGAACCTAATTAGGTTGTTTCCCAAGAGTTCACCCAGGTTGCATACTTGGCCTGCTTCGTTAGCAGAACGAGATACAGCAGTTGGACTTGCAACATTTTTATTAAGCGAAAATTGTGCAATGTATGTTCTAAGAACCTCCTTCATGGTTTGACCACAAACATTTATGTTATCCTGTCCACATCAAAATAAGATAAATATACCATCTAGTAATTAAAACTTTGTCACAATAATTAAAATCCTTAAATGACCTATCAATTTCTTTATCTAATTTATTTTGCACTGTCTGAAGGTTTACATAATGTTCCTAATAAGATTATAAATTAATTATTATTTAATAACTCAAAAGCACTGAACTGGATTTTCTTTCCCTATCCCAAAGGAAGTCAGATTGAGAGAATATACAGAGGTGGAAAACGAGATGATGAGTCTTTACTGGCATTTCATCCTCCAAATTATCCTCTCTTAACTAAAGTTGCTGTATTTAAATGATTGCAAGAGGCTAAAGCTCAGGTTCTAACAAATATTCCTGACTTTAACTGCGTGACAAAAGTTTCCAGGGTCATGGTACCCAAACAAAATTTAAGCCAAGAGAAAATAAAAATAAGTATCGCATTATTCAAGACAAGTTTATTGTCATCTGATTGTTCAAGTACAACCCAACAAAATAGCGTTCTCCAGTCTTTGGTGCAAAACATGCAGACACACAACCAGACATAACACATTATGGCATATTACATGATTATCAGTACAGTTGAAGCATGTTGCATAAAAGGGGCATTGACATTCTGGATATGAAGCAGTGTGTATGGTGTGTGATGGTACACCACAGGCCAACTGTAGGGGGAAACCTTTGTACCTGCAGGAGTGTAAGGGGACAGGACAACACCTGGCCAGCTGTCAAACAGTTGGCCTGAATGGATCAAGCCCCACCCGGATGGGTGTCAATCACCCTCCGGGATATAAGCCTGCGTCGGCCTCCCGAGGCCTCACTAAGAGTTGCTGCACCCTGGCTCTGTGGAAGTCTTTGTGAATTAAAGCCTGTTGTACAGTCTTTATCTTTGTGTGTGTCTGATTCTGTCTAACAGCACACCACAACGTTACAAATAATAAAGTTGCTGTAAATGGTTCTTTTTCAGATTGGAGTACTTCCCAGAGAGTGGTGACGGAGCTCAGCTGCAAGTGGAAACTAATTGCGTCAAGAATATGTGCAGGAGTTTAAGTGCTTTTGGAGCGGCATGTTAAATATACATTAACTATTTCACCTATCAGTTAATGCTCTATCCCCCCCCTCCCCGCCCCCCTCCCCACACACACACACACACACACACACTTACTTTTATTCAAGATTCTACCTCTTTTCAGCTCAAAATGTTGACTATCTATTGCCTTACCTGGATGCTGTCTGACATGCTGAGTTCCTCCAGCATTTTTTGTAGAGTTACATTATCCATGTAATCGGTACATTTTTAACATCTTGTGATTATTGAGGGGACCCAGTCCCTGCTCTTACACTCACAAACTTTACCTATACATATCCTCATTTGCATTCTTAATTCCCCAGTATTATAACTTTGTCTCCTTGTTCCAGATTCTCCCACTGATGGAACATCTTAACATCTATCCTGTCATGTCCTCTTAAGATCCTCTCTGTTTCAAATAAGGCCACCTGTTCTATGAATGTGTGCAGATAATTTGGCAGCTGTATTCACAAACATCCTACAAAAGACCACACAACCCACTTGCCGCAAGAAGGCCACCATCATATCAGTACCAAAGTATAATAACAAGGCTAAATAACTACTGACCTATGCCTTTAACATCCACCATTATGAAGTACTTTGAGAGGGTGGTCTTGGCTTACATCAGTAGTTTTCAAATTACCACCACATCCCATCCCACCCCCCCCCCCCCCCCGCCAAACACTTTAAGTATTCCCATTGCCATAAGTGCTCTGTGATTGGTAAGGGATTGCTTAAGGTGGTATGTGAGTGGGAAGGGAAGAACCACTGCTCTGGACCGAATTGTAACTGAAATATTTTGCTTGAGAAAATTTGTCATTGGCCCATTTCCTTCGGAGTTATGAAACCATCCACATAATGAGTCAATTAGGTACGATCAAACCTTTTTCTTTCTACTCACATACCACCTTAAACAATCCCTTACAAATCACTGAGCACTTATGGAAGAGGGATTGGTTAAAGGGGAATGTGAGTTTAGGGGGGTTGTTTGAAAACCTCTGGCTTACATCAACTCCAGCCTAACAGTCAGCCTTGACCCACTTCAATTTGCCTACTGGCCAAACAGATTCATGGCGGCTGCCATCTCCCTAGCTCTCCACTCACCCCCAGAACACCTGAATGCCAAGTACACCTATATAAAACGAATCATTATAGACTACAATAGAATTGGGCCTAGCAAACTCATGCCCAAACTTCAGGATCTAGCACTTCCTGCCTAACAGGAAGTTAGACAGGATTACACTCTAGGATTACACTCAACACAGACACTCCTTAGGGATATGTAGTCTGTCTTCTACTGTACTCCCTCTACATCCACCACTGTACAGCTAAATAATGTTTCAATTACATCTTCAAATTTGCCTACAATACCACAGGATGGAGATGATGAGATATAGGAAAGAGATTGAAAATCTAGTGGCATGATGCTAAAATAACAACCTCTCTCTCATCGTCAATAATAAGTAGATGATCATTGAGTTTAGGAGAGGGGACAGAGTTCACACCCCTGTCCACATTAAAGGTATTGAAGTTGAAATAGTAGATAGCTTCAAGTTCTCCAATAACCTGACCTGGGACAAACATGTTGACACAACAGATAAGAATGCACACCAATGCCTGTACTTTCTTAGAATATTCAGGAAGTTCGGCATATCCCCCTTGTCCCTCAACAACTTTGACAGGCCCTCCATTGAAAGCAGGCCTTGCTGGAGGCATCTCAGCATAGTATGGGAGCTGCTCTGCTCAAGATCACAAGAAACCATTGAAGGTAGTGGATGCAGCTCAGAGTACAACACAAACTTCCCTCCTTCCTTGAGGGAAAAGGCAGCCAACATATTTGAAACCATCACACTTCGGACACTCTCCCTCCTTCCATCAAGGAGAAAGCCTCAGAGTATGAAGTCAAACACAAAATAGCTTAAATGCAGTTTCTTCCTTCTAGCCATCCAGCTTCTAAATTAACTCTGTTAACGGTGCTATTATCTGCCCTTGCTTGATGCCAATTGGTCTTTTTATTACACACATAAGGAAAATATACATGTGCACCAAAATTCTTATTTGCTGCAGTGAGGCATTCAAAAGTCTATATAATAACTTAAACTTGTAAAACTGTTTTTATTTAATTTAAATTTAAATTGCCTTTTACCTGTGTTTCTAAACTGTTGTCTTGATGCTAACAAACAAAATGGTGTCTTGAGACCTGACATCAGCAAGGCAGACCTGGGACAAACATGTTGGAGGCGGCCTGGGCCGTAGTGGGGAGCAAGGTGCGTTGGAGGCAGCCTAAGCCAAAGTGGAAAGTGAGAGGTGGTGGAGACAGCATGGTCCCTAGCAGGGAGCTAGGGATGGTGGGGTTAGCCAGGCCTGTAGTGGGGAGTGAGGGGCTCCGGAGATAGTCTAGGCTCGTGGTAGGGCAAGTTCAGATGAGGTCTTACAAAAGCTCAGCCTAAGGCCCTGGTGAGTTTATTTACTTTTGTATATGCTTGTATATGCTTTATATTTATTTATGTTTTTGTGCATAACAGGTCTTTTAAACTGTAAATGACAATTGGGTTCCACAATTTCCAAGAGCTCCCAAAAGGGTTTGTTTGGTGCGTTAAGAAGCTTGGGAAGGCCTGCTCTAACCTATTGAAATCCTCTTCTTTGGAGTCAAAGAGAAAACAACTCTCTCTAGAATTTAATCTTGCTTCAAAAAGTGTGCCCCACTTTGAATAACCATGATCAGTAACTCTTTATGGGGTGATGTTGGTAACTGGTGAGAGTCCAGTGAGCTTCCTTGTTTCCCAAACTGATCCTATAAACAGTCCGTCAAAATAATAATGAAAGGAGCTGGGGAATTAATAACACCCATCGGATTATTCCACTCAGTTTGCTTTAAGCCCACCTTCCTGATTCATGCTTCATGTTGTGATGAAGGCTAAATTATTTTATCTCAGTGATGGAGTTCATAAAATTTGCAGTCACAAGGCCTTTAGATACAGGTATACCACTGTAAATGGAAACAATGGGACCACTTTCAAAAAGCTTTGCAAACTCCACAGCTGAATGAATGAAAAATGTGCCACTTGTACAGGTTGTAGCAATTTGGCTGCTTGAGAAGTGTGAAAGGAACTTATTACTGCTGTGCTGTGATTTATCTGTTTTTACTTATGTTTCCACTGAAAGATCACATTGCGTGAATATGTTAACTGAAAAAAATTCTAGGAAATTAGCAAAAAAAATCTTAAGCTATCTTTAGCAAAGTTATCAACAGATCACATTAGATATAGCATGTAACTATTATCTTACAGAAAGGTATGCTTTGTTCCACTGACTCAAGTGTGCAGTGGTTTGTGCCCCACTGTCTTTCAAAAGAAACTGGATGAAATCTTACAGGATTAGAAAAAGGGTAATAAGTAACCCTGAGATCTTGTAATTACCAGAAATTGTGAACGGCAATATTCACTGTAGCTGGAAGATGACACGGCCCTTGAAATAACCCCCATACTGTGGAAAAATGAATACATGATCTTTTTTCAAGATCAATTGAAATATTTAGGTGAGAATCATCTAGGTTGCTCTCAGGAAGCCATATGTCAGCGCTGCTGCCATTAAAAGAATGTATCAACTACTGGAATTGTGTTTGATGTTGATACATTATTTGAAAGTGTTTGAAACAAATCATTACGCTGTAATGAATAACTCAGGTTAACTGTTACAAAAGATATGGTTGCGCCTCAACAGCCACCTGATTTTCATCTGCCAAATAATGAACATCTTAAAGTATTGATTTGTTTATACATGATAGTCATGTTTAGAGTGAGACAAGAAATGCATAGAAGAGCTAGTTATGCGAGTGTCTCAAAATTAGAGTCAAATTGAAAAGGATACCTTAGTGGCAACTTACAGCCTAGTGGGAGGTTTTCAGCTCCTTATGCCTGTGACATCTGCTTTAAAGAGCTTTACAATTAGTCTCTTTCGAAGTAGCAATGTAGTTTTATTTCTTTTCAAGTAGATTTCCTGTCCTCGTTTGGAAGTTTCCAGACTGTATTCACCAAACATTTTAATTAAGCATTCAAAACCATAACATTTTCTGGACAAATTCTTCATCTCCACTGTGGTTTCTTTGCAAATGTCCTTTCACTTTCTGTATGTAGAGTACCAGTATCTAGGAGATGGGTAATCTTCTGTTCCTTAAAATGCTGGGTTGGTTTTTGTTTGGACAGCACTGACAATGTGAAGAAATGTCCCTCTCTATTGTTGTTTTTAAGTATTAGTAGGAATGGTGATTTTCAAGATTTTTTGGGAATCACCAGGAAATAGTTTTCATTTTCTGGACACTCCATGAGAAACAAAGGATAACCAACATTGAGGAATGGACTACCTTTGTTGTTGGTACTGCCAAGATTTCAATGCTGACTCATTCCCCCCTTTTATCATCAACAACTTTGTAAATGGTGTTGTCGCATGGAGCCACACAGTCATAGATGTAAAGTGAGTCGAGCAGGGAGTTAAGTACGCAACTGTGGTGCTCCAATGCTGATGGAAATTTTGGAGATGTTCTTGCCAATCCTCACTGATTGGGGTCTGGAGGTGAGGAAATTCAGGGTATAATTGCACAGTGGGGTTTTAAGCCCTAGGTTTTGGAGTTTACAGATGAATGAACCCAATACCAATAAATCTAATTTGCTATTGCTCTATATTAACTGATATCTCTGTAACTCCACTAGTGTACAGTGGTTTACTTGCTCTACTATGTATGGGATGTCTAGCTAGAATGCTTGTAAAACAAACTTGTAATGATAAGTTTGAACTAATTTTAATCATCCAAAAAAAAAACATCTAGAATATTTGTTTAAATGCTGTTACAGGAATTCCATGAGGAAGTTGTTTTAAATTCAGGATATCTAGCTGGAATACTTGTAAAGCAAACTTGTGACAATGAACTTGAACTAATTTAAATCTTCCAAAAAAACATATGAAACATTTGTTTAAATGGTGTATTAGAAATTCCATGAGGAAGTTGCTTTACATTTGTAAGATATATACTGAGATATCTGATAGCTTTTTGATGGATGCATTACATACCTTGTAGATTTATCATTGTTCGAGATTATTTTTCTATAAAATTGTCAGCAAAGTTCCATATGGGCACTACATATTGAAATTTTTCTGTTGTCACACGAACCAACTTACTGTAAATAAAACTGTGTGCTATCTGGACAATCCAACTCACACAGCAAGTAGTGCAATAATAATGATAAATCAATAAACAGATAAATATATAAGATATTAGTGTAGGGAGCAGTGTTACAATAAGACAAATAGGGTATGGAGAAACATACAAAGACAGTACAGGGAAGAAAGAAAGTTATGAAAGACAGCATGAGATCCATTTGTGAATCTGATAACAATAGGAAAGAAACTGTCCTTGACTCTGGAGATTTTGTTCTCAGTATATTGGGATGTGTGCTCCTCTCATTTTCCTGAGGTCAATGACCAACTGCTTCAAGTTGCCTACATTGAGAGAGAGATTATATTCCTGACATAATGCCACTACTCTTTACCTCCTTCCAATACTCTGTCCCATCATTGTTTGGGATCCAGCCTACAACGGTGGTGTCATCTCCAAACATGCAGACAGAGTTACTGCAGTGTTCGGCCACAGAGTCATGAGTGCAATTGGAGTAGAGTAAGGGACTGAGACACTGGTGTTCAGAATTGTCATGGAGGTAATGTTGTCACCAAGGTTGTCACCAATGTTGTCACCTGCTTGTGGTCTACAGGTCAGGAAGTCAAGGATCGAGTTGCAGAGGAGTTTTGGGATGAGTGTGTTTGGGACTAAAGTATTGAATGCAGAACTGTAGTCAATAAATAGGAGTCCTTGTTAAATGCTAATTTTATAGGACAAAGATTTTTCAAAAGGTTTACTTCCTGAACAAAATTTGGGGATTATGAAATTCAAACTGAACACAAAGATAATTTCAGATTTGCTGTATTACATCAGAAATTGGAGAAACATTAAATTAACTTTAATTGAATTGACAATGTTTAATTGCATCATGATGTTGACACATTGCTTTCGTTCAACTGACTTAAAAATGTTTTGTCCCTGATTTTCGCTTGTACCTTGTGTCAGAGTCCAACAATAGTCGGCCAGCACTGCTGGATTTCAGTTGCCCTGATACCACTTTTCTATGGTTGCAATGTCCTCGTGTCACCTTTCACCATTTTTGTCACTGACGGCACCAAGATCAGCAGGGAAGACGTCCAAGTGCGAATACTGAAAATTAATTTTCAATGACAGTTTGCATTTCTGGTTGCAAGTAGACTTGAAGTCGACTTAAAATATGACAGGGCACAAAAATAGGTTATATCTAAAATATTGTACGTGACAGGAAATTTTTAATGTGATTTTCATGGTCAGCACTTAAACTATAAAAATATACCCAGATCTGTTCAAGAAGCCAAATCTTTGTGGTCTAGTATTATTTATATACATAAATATATAAATATCTAGTGTCTTATATACATAAAACATTTTGAAAATAGGGCTGTTGAAGGGTATTCATCACCCTCCAGCTTACCAATGAATGACAAAACTTACAGACCTACTTTCTACTGTTTTAAAGGTTCCGGCTATTATTATCCAATGTGTTCATCACTTGTATAAACAAGAAATTCTTCATGTCAATCCTAAATTGACTGATCATTATGTATCTATTCTACCTATGCATCCTTGACACAATCTATGTCAATATTACCAACCAGACCAAGAATTGCTGATAAAAGGCTTATTGCCTGTGATCAAAGTGGAAACTGCTGGAATCTTTTCATTCAATGACAATCACTAGTACCATTTTTCTCAATCTCAGCATAGTTTCTGCCTCTCAGTTATCTGCGTCTGATGCTTAGAAGAATAAGATAGGAACTAGTTAAAAAATTCTGACAGGGGTCGCTAGGCTGGACAAGAGATCTGTCAAGCCCTGGCACAGATTCCTCCTCATCTCAATACCAAATATCTTACAGTGAGTTACAATGCAAGAGATTCAGGATTAAGACGAGGAGAAACTTCTTCACTTGGTCAATGGTGAGTTTATGGCACTCACTACCACTACTTCACTGTGGAGGTGAAGTTGCAAAATAAATTTCTGTTAATTGATATATTTCTAAAAAGAAAAGGCATCAAGGGGTAAGGTATAATGATGGAGGATCAGCTATGAATGTTACATAGAGTCGTGTAGCATGGAATAGGCCCTTCCACCCAACTTGCTGACCGTTGACATTCTGGGCCAGGCCCATTTTCTCCTATTTGGGCCATGTCCTTATAAACCCCCTCTACCCGTATGGCTGTCCAAACGACCTATGAACATTGTAATTGTACCCATTTCTATAGCTCCCTCTGGCAGCTTGTTCTAGATATGGACTAACTTCTTCATGAAAACATTGCCCCTCAGCTCCTTTTTAAATCTCTTCCCTCTATGCGCTCTATTTCTCACAGCGTCCTTCTCACAGAAGGCAGTGGACTGGGAGAAGGACCTGGCATTCATTTACCCATACCTTTCATCATTTTATGTACCTCTACAAAGTCTCCCTCAGCCTCCCTTAGAATAAGGGCGCAGCCTATCTTGCTTCACCCTATGGCTCAATCCCTTAACATTCTGGTGAATCTCTTTTGCATATTTTCCAACTTACTGGTAATAACATCCTTTTGTAGAGTAGACTGTGGGCCAAACTCATATCTATGCTTCTATTTTCTTATAGTTCTTAGACACTCCTTCCTTCCAACCGCAGCTGCATTTTATACTTATTAAAATATTTTTACTGAGTTTAACAAAAATTCTTTACACAAGGTAAACATCAATCCAATCATATCGTATCACATATCAATTGTAAATTAGAAGCAGAAGCAGAATTATTACATAACTTATTTCATTCAGGACATCAACTTCTATCATCATAATAATTAAACAATTAAATCATACCTGTACTAAGTCCAAAAATAATAATGAATGCAAAAATTATACAAATAATGTAAAATTCCCTTATATAAGATATTTTACACTTCTCCGATGTGATCATGTTGTTCTGTGATATGATGCATAATCTGTAATTAAACCCACTTTACTTGTTTGTCTTAATAATAAAAAGGGAAAAAAATGTAATACTTATACAGCTAAAAATAAATGGCAGTGCTACGGGAGCTGTCCTAATGGCAGCGTTGCCGCTGGTGCAGACCCGGGGGGGGGGATGGAGGGGGGAAACAGGGAACGGGGACACGGCACTCTCCTATGGGAACCTATTGCCCAGTCCTAATCCCAACGGCTGCCTACAGGCTCTATAAATGGCCTGTTAAAGGAACCAATGGAGCTTTATTTAAAATCCTGCTACCACATAGCCTGGCCCCAAGATGACAGTGCCCATGTTCAGTAGCAGCCATGAGGGGTGCAGACTCTGGGGGAGCAGTGGACTGAGATAGATGGATGGATGGATGAATGATGGATAGATGGACCAGTAACAGGGAGGTCACCCCCCCCCCCATCCCCCACGAGAAGGAGAGGAGAGGACCATAAGAACAGTGAGGACCAATGAGGGGTTCTGTGGCTGAAGGACACCCACAGACGGTGATCTGTTAGTGGCTTGCTGGTGAGGAATCCACATTGCCTGCGGGCTGCTGAAGACTGGCTCATGAGAACCAGGTATCAGAAACAGATTTGAGAGGATGCTGAGGGCAAGAAGGGCCCCTGAAGATGGGCCCTGGGCACTGAAGGTTTCCTCATCATGTTGGACATTTGGATTTGAGCTCGGGTTGCTGATGGTTTGAACTGATCTGGAGTTTTTTGCACCTACAGAAGCTGCAGGAGCATTGGAGGCAAATCCATACATCCTGTGACTCTGAGGAGATTCTCTTTTGCTTCTCTTTCTCTGACTGTAAGGAGTACCGGATAATGCTAATGGAGAATCTTTGCCTGCCTTGCAGCAGACTAAAGGACATTTTGTGTAATGTAAAACATTTCTGTTTTATTACATGACAAAACATACATACAATCAAATAAAATCGAAGAACATTTCAACTCCTCAGACCCCTGACGCATGTGGCATGGCATACAGATCATTACAGACTATAAACTACCCCCTTCCAGCTGTGCCTCCCTCTCTGAGGAGCTTAATTATTTCTACTTTCGCTTTGATCGATAGAACAAGGAGGTCACCTTCAAAGTGGATCTTCCACCTGATGAACTACTTCTTTCATTTTCCTTCTCTGATGTTTGGGCCACCCTGAGTAGAATGAATGTACAGAAGGCAGCTGGTCTGGATGGTATACCTGGCCATGTGCTTAGAGTCTGTGCAGAACAGTTGGCCGTGGTCTTCAACCTGTCTCTGGCTCAGGCACTTCACTCTGGCTTGAGCCACTTGGACAGCTCCAACTCTTATGTCAGAATGCTGTTCATTGACTTCAGTTCGGCATTCAATACTGTGATGCCCTCCAAACTGATCGCCAAACTTCACCATCTTGGTATCAGCTCATCCCTCTGTAATTGGGCCTTGGACTTTTTGTCTAACAGACCCCAATCTCTTCTTTTCCATTCTCACCCTAAGGCTGTGTGCTGAGCCCTCTCCTGTATTTCATTTTCAACAATGACTACATTCCTGTATATGGTTCTAATTCCATAATCAAGTTCACAGATGACACCATGGTGGTTGGCCTGATCAGAGGGGCCTATAGGGACGAGATCCAATCCCTGGCCATGTGGTGTGCTGACAACAACTTGGCACTTAACACTCGGAGACCAAGGAGATAATTGTGGACTTCAGGCATGTCCCTATTTACATCAATGGAGTTGTGGTGGAACATGTATCAAGCTTTAAATTCCTTGGTGTCCACATTTCCGATGATGTCACCTGGTCCCTGAATTCCTCCATCCTGATCGAAAAGGCACGACAGCACCTTTATTTTCTGTGGAACATGAAGAAAGTACACCTCTGTCCCAGGATATTGAAGGATTTTTACCGTTGTACCATTGAAAACATACTCATCTATGGCATCTCATTGTGGTATAGCAACTGTATCATATCAGACCTTAAAGCACTTTAGTGGGTGGTGAAAACTGCCCAGCAGATTATCGGCATCCAATTGCCCACCATTGAGAACATTTATCAGGAACGTTGTCTAGGCAGGATGAAGAGCATCATGCATCTCCCTTCAACTATGGACATTTTATTTTTCCTCTATCCAGTAGGTGCTACAAGAGCCTTCGCTCTTGAACCAGAAGGCTCAAGAAGAGCTATTTTCACCGAGGCTGTGACCCTGATGAACCTTAAATCACAGCGCTGAGTGGTACTGCACTCACACTGTACTGTCAGTACTTTTATAATTGTTTGCTTGCTGAATAGACTTGTCTTTATTTGCACATAGTTATTTGTATAGAGCATTATTTTTAAACCTGATTGGATTCTAATTGTATTTCATTGGCTTTGTATTTTATTTGACACAATGACAATAAAGTTGAATCTAATCTATTCTAATCTAATCAGTATCTGATCTGAATTTTTCTTACATCAGCCAAATCCTTAAACATTTCTAGAAGGTCTTCCTTGGGCAACTTCCTTCCAAGGATAACTTCCCCAGGGTTTTCAGCCTCTCCTCAGAAGCTAAGTCCTATGAGGCCTGCAATCATCCCTCTAGGATCCAAATATCTTCTTTCCCAAAGTGTGTAAAGTATTCAAGATGCAATAAATGGAAGCAAGCTATCACCATCAAGAAAAAAAAACCAAGACAGTAAAGGAGTGCAAGCTATTATTATGCACCTTTCGATGGCTATTTACAGACAACACCAGAGGGTTCCCTATGGCCCTCTTCATTAGGAAATGGTTGTGCCTGGTATCCAGATGATTAAAAAGCTTGTGAAGTTAAATAAAAATGTAAATTAGAAGTTGATAACGTAAAGACTGGCAGATATTCTGCTCCTGGGTCTCTGTTGTCTTTATAGAATGTGGACTTCAAATAAAGGCTTCATGTTTATATGGCAAAGTCCTAATCCAGGAAACACAGTTAAACCTTTTCATGGATTTCTAATCAGTTGATGACTATAATTCAATGCTTCTTATAATGTTTCAATCCTTTCTTCTGTATTTTGAAGGCTTGAGGAAATATATATCAACATAAATGAAAGACTTGAAATTTCCTTTTGAAGTGTGAAGATCAGAAAACAGGAAGCGATTATAAATATTGTGTGACCCAGAGAGAAGCGGAAATACCAGAAATTTTGTTGCCCAATTATAACAGGTGCAAATTTGCATGTCAGGTATTAAGTACATCTTGAGCATTTTCCAACATGAATTAAATAAAGCATAAATTCACACTATAAACCTTGCTAAATAATGGTCTCTAACAATAGATCAGAGTATAGAACTATACTCCAACTCTTTAAAGGAATTATGCAATTAGTTCCACTTCAATACTTATCCCTATAGCTCTTTTAAAGTTTGCCATTCAATTATTTATCCATTCTCTTTTGCCAAATAGTTCTGAATCTGCTTCCACTACCCTTTAGATCATTAGAACCATGGAACACTACAGCATAGCAACAGGCCACCTTGGACCCTCTAATCGGTGCCAAACCATTTTTTTCCTCGTCCACTGACCTGCACACTGCCCATAGCCCTCTGTAACTCTCCCATCCATTTACCTGTCCAAATTCTTCTTAAATGTTAAAATTGAGCCCGCATTTACCACGTCAGCTGGAAGCTCGTTCCATGCTCCCACGACTCTGTGTGAAGGTTCCCCCTCATGTTCCCCTACAATTTTGCTGGTAGTGTGTGGTGCTGATGGCTGACTCCACCTCCCGGCTCCGCCCCATCTGCTCACATATAACCCTGATTTTTCGTCTAAACCTAGAACCCTTCCAAAAACTACTGGGAAACCTTACCCATTGCTTTTCTTTTTTTTTTCTTTGGCTTGGCTTCGCGGACGAAGATTTATGGAGGGGGTAAAAAAGTCCACGTCAGCTGCAGGCTCGTTTGTGGCTGACCAGTCCGATGCGGGACAGGCAGACACGATTGCAGCGGTTGCAAGGGAAAATTGGTTGGTTGGGGTTGGGTGTTGGGTTTTTCCTCCTTTGCCTTTTGTCAGTGAGGTGGGCTCTGCGGTCTTCTTCAAAGGAGGCTGCTGCCCGCCAAACTGTGAGGCGCCAAGATGCACGGTTTGAGGCGTTATCAGCCCACTGAACCCTTCTCCATTAACAATGGCGTGAAGCAAGGCTGTGTTCTCGCACCAACCCTCTTTTCAATCTTCTTCAGCATGATGCTGAACCAAGCCATGAAAGACCCCAACAATGAAGACGCTGTTTACATCCGGTACCGCACGGATGGCAGTCTCTTCAATCTGAGGTGCCTGCAAGCTCACACCAAGACACAAGAGAAACTTGTCCGTGAACTACTCTTTGCAGATGATGCCGCTTTAGTTGCCCATTCAGAGCCAGCTCTTCAGCGCTTGACGTCCTGCTTTGCGGAAACTGCCAAAATGTTTGGCCTGGAAGTCAGCCTGAAGAAAACTGAGGTCCTCCATCAGCCAGCTCCCCACCATGACTACCAGCCCCCCCACATCTCCATCGGGCACACAAAACTCAAAACGGTCAACCAGTTTACCTATCTCGGCTGCACCATTTCATCAGATGCAAGGATCGACAATGAGATAGACAACAAACTCGCCAAGGCAAATAGCGCCTTTGGAAGACTACACAAAAGAGTCTGGAAAAACAACCAACTGAAAAACCTCACAAAGATAAGCGTATACAGAGCCGTTGTCATACCCACACTCCTGTTCGGCTCCGAATCATGGGTCCTCTACCGGCACCACCTACGGCTCCTAGAACGCTTCCACCAGCGTTGTCTCCGCTCCATCCTCAACATCCATTGGAGCGCTCACACCCCTAACGTCGAGGTACTCGAGATGGCAGAGGTCGACAGCATCGAGTCCACGCTGCTGAAGATCCAGCTGCGCTGGATTGGTCACGTCTCCAGAATGGAGGACCATCGCCTTCCCAAGATCGTATTATATGGCGAGCTCTCCACTGGCCACCGTGACAGAGGTGCACCAAAGAAAAGGTACAAGGACTGCCTAAAGAAATCTCTTGGTGCCTGCCACATTGACCACCGCCAGTGGGCTGATACCCATTGCTATAAGCTAATAAAATCATATGTTCTCCCTCCAGTTGTGAGAGCTTTTATTCACGCTACAATTTTATTAGCTTATTCCCTAAATAATGGAAGCGCGACTCAAGCCAGGCGTGCTGCTGGACCCTCTGACCCCTGTCGTGGCTGAGGAGTTCATGTACTGACTAGACTGCTTCCAGGCCTACCTGAACGTGACCAAAAACGTCTTCCACACTGATTAACTCAGGAGGTCCACATTTGTTTCGGGGGTAGGAATGAAAGGGTACGCAGTCATCAGGGACTGATCTACATATGACGCTGCCATCAAGGCGTTGAAGGCTCGATACCTGAAGTTGCAAAATGAGGTCCTAGTGAGGCACCAACTCACTCTACATCACCAATAGCCAGGAGGGACCATCAATGACTACCTGATTGATCCGTGGACGCTTGCCAAGAAGTGCAGGTACGAAGCGGCTACAGGCCATGTTGGTGAGGAAGAACAGATCCAGGATACTCTAGTCGCGGAGGTCCGCTCGAGGAACTTGAGGCAGCGACTGCTCGAGTCGGAAAAGAAGGTCCTGGCTAGCCATATTGAACTGACCAAATCATTGGAACTGGCCAAGCTCAAGAATGACGACCTCAAAGCCAGTAAGCTCACTCTCCCAGGTGTCCCCTTCCAAGGACCGGCTGCTTCTGCTACCCCAGCCCTAATGGCCGCTGCTTCCTGTGCCAGGGAGTGCTCCCATATTATGGAGTGCTTTTTCTGTGGAAAGAGGCAATATCCACAATCTCATTGCCTGGCTAAAGACTCAGTGCGTTCCACCTGTGGCAAGAAAGGGTATTGGGCAAGGGTTTACCGCATGAAGTCCACAGCACTGCACCTGTTGGCCTTGGCACCTCTCCTATCCTCCACTTTCCTTCCCCCCATCCCCCATCTTTTTATTCCTAATTACTGACAAAGGGCTCTGGCCTGAAATGTTGGTTACCTTAAATTTCCTCTGGATATTGCGAGACCTGCTGAGTTTCTCTAGCAGTTTTGCGTGTAGCATATAACTAAGAAGAACTGCCTTAAGCTGGCCTTCTCAGTATGGATAATAATAATAATGATTCTGAAAAAACCTTGAAAATAAAAATTCTGAAAGAGGGATCAAACATCTTCAAAGGACCTAGCTCAGAAGTGAATTGTCAGAAGATATAATATAACATAACATAACAATTACAGCACAGAAACAGGCCATTAGGCCCTTCTAGTCCGCACCGAACCAAACACCCCTTTCTAGTCCCACCTCCCTGCACAATGCCCATAACCCTCCATCTTCTTCTCATCCATATACCTGTCCAACCTTTTCTTAAATAATACAATTGACTCCGCCGCCACTATTTCTCCCGGAAGATGATTCCACACAGCTACCACTCTCTGAGTAAAGAAGTTCCCCCTCATGTTACCTCTAAACCTCTGCCCCTTAATTCTTAACTCATGTCCTCTTGTTTTAATCTTTCCTCCTCTTAACGGAAATAGTCTATCCACATCCATTCTGTCTATCCCTTTCATAATCTTAAATACTTCTATCAAATCCCCTCTCAACCTTCTATGCTCCAAAGAATAAAGACCCAATCTGTCCAATCTCTCCCCATACTCCAGATGCTTAAACCCAGGCAACATTCTGGTAAACCTTCTCTGCACTCTCTCCACTCTGTTTATATCCTTCCTATAATTAGGCGACCAGAACTGCATACAGAACTCCAAATTAGGCCGCACCAACGTCTTATACAATCTCAACATCACCTCCCAACTCCTATATTCCATGCAATGATTGATAAAGGCCAGCATACTAAAAGCCTTCTTCACCACCCTATTCACGTGAGTTTCTACCTTCAGGGAACGATGTACCGTTACTCCTAAATCTTTCTGCTCTTCTGTATTCCTCAATGCTCTCCCATTTACCACATATGCCAAATGAGTGTTTGCATATCCATTTAACCTGCAAACTCGAATAGAAATTTAAGTCCTGCAAATGACCACTTGCAGTTGATGCCACTTTCAAAACCTATGGTTGACGTAGCCTTGTAAGCTTCTGATCGTACAGTTCTTTTGGTGGAAAAGATCTGATGTCCTCTTGCTGAAAAACCTACCTCCCATGCAGAACCACCTATTCAATAGTTGGCACGTTTTACAATGGCTTCCTATAAGTAGATGGTACCAAGAAAATTCTAAAAGATACATTTGTTGTTAAGAAATTTATTACTAACATATATATATGAAATTACAAGAAACTACAAAGAAAAAGGATTTATATAAATCAAAAATGCAATGGGAGAAAGATTTAAATATACAAATTCAGGAGGAGATTTGGTCAAAATCGTTATGAAAGTGTTACGAATACAGTAAATGTTAGATATCAAATGGTTCAATATAATTTTCTTCATCAATTGTATTATACTCCATACAATTTAAACGGACTTAATTCCAATTATTCAAATAAGTGTTTTCGATGTGCAAAAGAAATAGGGACTTTTTTGCATTCAGTGTGGTCTTGTGGAAAAAGTGGAAAGGTTTGGAATGAACTGAGTTTATTATTCGGGAAAATTATGAAGATTAAAGAAACAAAGGATCCGAGAATATTTTTACTTGGGTATATTTATGAAAAGGATATAAAAATGAAATTGCATAAATATCAAGAAAAATTTTTAAGTATTTACAATAGCAAAGAAATGTATAGGGATGTCATGGAAAGGTGATAAGGAAGTGTTATTAACTAGATGGTATAGTGAGCTGCAAAATTGTATACCTTTGGAAAAATTTAAATGTAGTTTAAGGAATCGAGCTGAAAATTTTTATAGTATTTGGAAACCACATATGGATTTTATGAATAGTTTTCCGTCCTCCTCTTCTACCTTATCCACTCCTCTTTATCAGTAATTTTAATAATAATGAATAATTGTACATGCTAGTATTGTTGCATATTAAATGGTCGGTGTTTACTTCTTTCTTTTTCTTACTTTTGGATGGTAGGAGGGTTGGGGAGAAAAAAAAATCATTGGATATGGATATCTGATTAATGTTTTATTCATTGTTTTTTTTTCTGTAATGATACAAATAATTAAATTTAAAAATTTTAAAAGGAAAATGCCCCAGCAATTATTGTCAGAGATCTCCATACCCTAAAAACAGAGTGACCTCTCTTCTTTGTTACTTACAGTTATTTCCTTCCCAAAAAGCTTGCTGTCTTCCAAATTTGTAGATGACTGTTACCAGGTATTCAACCTCATCTTTTCCATCAGATATTATCTCAATCACAGGTATTTTCAATATTTGGCATTTTCCCTTCTTCCTTTCTTCTTTGGCTTGGCTTCGCGGATGAAGATTTATGGAGGGGTAATGTCCACATCAGCCGCAGGCTCGTTTATGGCTGACAAGTCCGATGCGGGACAGGCAGACACGGTTGCAGCGGTTGCAGGGAAAAATTGGTTGGTTGGGGTTGGGTGTTGGGTTTTTCTTCCTTTGTCTTTTGTCAGTGAGGTGGGTTCTGCGGTCTTCTTCAAAGGAGGTGGCTGCCCGCTGAACTGTGAGGCGCCAAGATGCACGGTTTGAGGCGATATCAGCCCACTGGCGGTGGTCAATGTGGCAGGCATCAAGAGATTTCTTTAGGCAGTCCTTGTACCTCTTCTTTGGTGCACCTCTGTCATGGTGGCCAGTGGAGAGCTCGCCATATAACACGATCTTGGGAAGGCGATGGACCTCCATTCTGGAGACGTGACCTGCCCAGCGCAGTTGGATCTTCAGCAGCGTGGATTCGATGCTGTTGGCCTCTGCCATCTCGAGTACTTCGATGTTAGGGATGAAGTTGCTCCAATGAATGTTGAGGATGGAGAGGAGACAACGCTGGTGGAAGCGTTCTAGGAGCCGTAGGTGATGCCGGTAGAGGACCCATGATTCGGAGCCGAACAGGAGTGTGGGTATGACAACTGCTCTGTATACGCTAATCTTTGTGAGGTTTTTCAGTTGGTTGTTTTTCCAGACTCTTTTGTGTAGTCTTCCAAAGGTGCTATTTGCCTTGGCGAGTCTGTTGTCTATCTCGTTGTTGATCCTTTCATCCGATGAAATGGTGCAGCTGAGATAGGTAAACTGGTTGACCGTTTTGAGTTTTGTGTGCCCGATGGAGATGTGGGAGGGCTGGTAGTCATGGTGGGGAGCTGGCTGATGGAGGACCTCAGTTTTCTTCAGGCTGACTTCCAGGCCAAACATTTTGGCATTTTCCGCAAAACAGGGAGTCAAGTGCTGAAGAGCTGGCTCTGAATGGGCAACTAAAGTGGCATCGTCTGGAAAGAGTAGTTCACGGACAAGTTGCTCTTGTGTCTTGGTGTGAGCTTGCAGGCACCTCAGATTGAAGAGACTGCCATCCGTGTGGTACCGGATGTAAACAGCGTCTTCATTGTTGAGGTCTTTCATGGCTTGTTTCAGCATCATGCAAAAAGAAAAAAACACTGAAATACATGTGAAGTTAGTTCCAAGATGATGCACCAACTAATTCTCACTTACACACATGCCAGACTGGAAAAGTGAGACTCGTTAGTCATAATTTCCTGATGGTGTAATGTCATTACAGCTCACCCTCCTCTCCTTGAACTTAGTAATCAATTAAGTCTAGTGATCTAACTATTAATATGGACTTGCTTCTTCTGGATCATGCAGAAACAAAAAATCTTGACAACATGAATGCTTGCATCCAGCTTAATTGAGTATAGACTGGTGCAACTTCAATATGGCATAAGAATTATAGTGCACCTCGATGTTCACGAATAGTTTCTTTCCAACAGCATTATCATGAATTTCCCCTTGATATACTAATCAAGGACTGCTCCGACAGCACAAAAGACTGCCTGCACTATTGCAAGTCACCTTTTTTTGCACTAGGGTAACTGTGAATATTTATTATCTATCCATATATTTATTGTTTCTTTTAATTTAATTTAATTCAATTTGTTTATTATTAAAGTCTTTTTTTCTTACAAGTATCTGGCTGCACAAGTAAGAATTTCAGTGCAAATATACATGGTACAATGTGTATGACAATAAACATCAGTATCATTATCAAATCCCCCTTGCTTCTCCTTTCCTGATCATCTTTGCCATTCCCTTGATCGTCTCCATCTTCTCCTAGGATACAAGGTCTACCTCCAAGATTCTGTTTGTGGATTCATCGTCAATACCTCAAGTGTGCCAGTCATGAGAAAGGGTTCAGACCTGAAACATTGACTGATAAGTTTTATCCTGACCCATTGTGTTCCTCCAGCAATTCTTCGTCCACTCAAGATTCCAGCACATTTAGCTTTTAGGTTTCTCTCATTTTGCGTTGGACTTGCAAGTTTCCTGAAGCTAGTTCCTATTGGCAAACCAAGTGATATGTAGTTGATTACAGATGAAACATGCAGCAGAAGACAAATCGTAGCATATGCAGATGGAACATGTAGCATAAGAGAAAGATTGAAATCTTTGCTGTTATAGCATTCATCACAGGGACATGACAGGTAAATGGTTGCAGATGGTGTATAATAATAAAACTTTTAATGTTATTGACTGGCATTTTGATTATAACTACAAGGCTTTTTTTATGAGGAATGAATAGATTAAAAAAAATACAAAGTTATAAATGAATGTGGCTACCTGATTTTCACTCTTGGTTTCCAAAAAGACCTGTTGCAATAGAAGGTGAACTTTGTGTTTGGATGTTGATCCATCGACTTGATCACTGTGATTTTGATGAACATTGTTCCATCTTAAGCCCTCACACAGCATCTACGATTGGGTATTTTTTAATATTTTCTCTCGGTTGTTTATAATTCAACTACATATGTTGTTTGAATTTAGATAGCAAGTTGTATTATCGAATTATGTCCATACACATCTGTGAATAACAATGTCAGCCTCTATGGCTTCTGATTTCAACTGGGTGATATAAATTTTCAATCAAATAAGAACCATGCACATGAAATGCAAAAATATAAGGATGGAGAGACTGAGAAAATAGAGCAGTGATATTCAACAACAGCCTCCCAATCACCTCTGCTCAGGATTGGTTGAATTCCTTTTGAAATGGTGAAGGAGCATGTAAATGACCACTTGGGGTGTCCTGTCAAAGTTATTACAGGAATTTGCTTGACAAGCAGAAGAAGTATTGAGAATAAATAAGCACACTGAAACAGGAACTTATAAATCATTCATAAAACAATACATCATTGATATACATTTGAATTGCATGGAAACAACACAATACTGTCAAATATTAAATTGCAATGATAGGAAAGTTGGAGCAATGACAAAGCAATAATTCTCTATCATGTAGCATACAATGTAAAAAGTAATGAGGCAGAAAAGTAAAGATTATTTTTACTTGCTTAAGTTGACTACTATCAATCACCATCCTAAATTTCTTAATATCCTGAGAAAGAACAGAAAGCTTGTCATCTGTGCACCTACAATGCAGATTTGAAAAACAAACACTTTTTTTGGCAAAATATTTGCAAAATTAAGTCAGTGGTTTCTCCTTGTGTGATACTGGTGCCTCAGAAGAGCAGTGTGAGCTGCTGAGTAGCACTCACTTCTACTGCGATGCAATACTTTGAGAGCCTGGTCTTGGTCAGAATTAACATATACCTAAGCAAAGGTCTGGATCCACTGCAATTTGCCAATAGCAGATGCAATTTCGCTGGCTCTCCACTCAGCTCTCGCAAACAGCAACTCATACATGAAGATGCTTTTCATCGACAGCAGCTTAGCCTTCATCTCCATTTTTCCCTCAGGGCTGGTCAAGAAGCTACAAACTCTGGACCTCTACACCCCACTCTGCAATTGGATCCTTGACTTCCTCATTGGAAGATCATAGTCAGTGAGACAGATTATGTTATATTTTATATTGTATATCGATATGTTTTAAAGAAGATAAATTGTGGTAGGTTTTTTTAGTTTAGGTCACATACAGATACAGACACTTCAAAATAGATCTCATTTAAAATGCCAGAGCTCTGCTCAAACCAGACAGGCCAGACTCTGGGTGCTTGGAAAAAAACTTTGAAGGATGCCTATAAGGACTTCACAAGTAGGTGTTAATTGGATACGCTATGGAGTAATGGATAATTGTTTTGGAAAGCAACAGATGAATGAAGTCGGAAGATTAGGTCCGGAGACAGTCTGTCTGAGCGCAGTTGGCTATTCTAAGAGGGTCAAGTGGTTTTCTCTGAGAGAGAGAGAGAGAGAGGGAGAGAGAGAGAGAGGGGGGGAGAGAGGGGGTGGGGAGAGAGAGAGAGAGAGAGAGAGAGAGAGAGAGAGAGAGAGAGAGAGAGAGATCAGTTCTGCAGTTTTACAGTTCAGCAGCAGCAGCTGGGACTGGAACAGGACAAGCTGGCAAGCTTGTGGAAAACCCCATTTTGAAGATGGGTTGTGAGTTCTTAGTTCAGCCTGGTCAAAGCCCTTGTGGTCCATACAAGGGGAGAGGACTGGCTACCTGATTCTTCACTTGAAATAAGGGAAACCAAAAGGAACTCTGTGGTGACCTGAAAGAAAGAGGTTATCATCTGGAAAACCTCAATGGGGCACGTTTCTTCGGCAAGACACTGAAGTGGCTGTTCAGAAAGAATCAGTTGTGGGTGTCCAATGAGCAACAAATCTCTCTCTGAAAACATTCGATAACCTTACTGAATGGTAACCATTTACCTTTCAAGCACCAAAGCCTGGTGAAATTCATAAACGTTAAATTCTGTGTACAGGATAAGAATTGCAGCAACCAGTGAACTTGGAGGAGTGAGAAGGTAGGAAGTAGAAATGGCCCATCGAGCCTGCTCCGCCATTCAATACGATCATGGCTGATCTAATTTATGACCTAACTCCACCTACCTGCCTTCTCCACATATCCCCTAATTCCTCTATCATGTAAAAATTTATCTAACCGAATTTTAAATATGTTTAATGAGGGAGCCTCAACCATTTCCCTGGTTAGAGAATTCCAAACATTCACTACTCTCTGAGAAAAACTATTTTTCCTCATCTCTGTCTTAAATCTACTCCCCTGAATCTTGAGACTGTGTCCTCTCGTTTTAGTTTCCCCGGCCAGCTCAAAAAACCTTCCTACATCTATTCTATCCATACCCTTCATAATCCTATATGTTTCTATAAGATCTCCTTTCATTCTTCTGAACTCGAGCAAATACAATCCTAGATGATTTATTCTTTCATCATAAGTCAACCCCTTCATCCCAGGGATCAACCTAGTTAACCTCCTCTGGACCATCTCCAAAGCCAGTATATCCTTCCTCAAATATGGAGACCAGAACTGGACACAGTACTCCAGGTGCGGTCTCACCAGTACCTTATACAGTTACAACATTACCTCCCTACTCCTGAATTCAATTCCTCTAGCGATGAAGGCCAACATTCCATTTGCCTTCTTAATAACCTGCTGCACCTGCAACCTAACTTTTTGCGAATCATGCACAAGCACTCCCAAGTCCCTCTGCACAACTGCATGCTGTAGTTTTTCACCCTTTAAACAATATTCAGCTCTTTTATTTTTCTTGCCAAAGTGGATAACCTGACACTTACTAACATTGTACTCATCTGCCAGACCTTTGCCCACTCATCCAGCTTAACTATATCCCTCTGCAGACTTTCCACATCCTCGTTACAATTTGCTCTTCCACTCAATTTGGTGTCATCCGCAAACTTGGCTACACCACATTTTGTCCCCTCCTCCAAGTCATCAATGTAAATGGGCCCCTGCGCCACCTCACTTACCACTCTCTGCCAACCTGAAAAACTCCCATTTATCCCGACTCTCTGCCTCCTGTCAGACAACGAATTTTCAATCCAGGCCAATATACTTCCCCAGACTCCACTTTCCTGTAACTTACTGATAAGTCTCTTGTGCGGCACCTTATCAAAAGCTTTCTGGAAATCCAAATATACAACATCAACCTGTTCCCCTCTATCCACCGCACCCATTATATCCTCAAAGAATCCCAACAAGTTTGTCAAACAAGATCTTCCCTTTCTAAAACCATGTTGCGTCTGCATGATTGAACCCTTACGTTCCAAAAGTTTCACTATTTCATCTTCAATGATGGCTTCAAGCATTTTTCCAACTACAGACGTCAAGCTAATTGGCCGATAATTTCCAGTCTTCTGCCTACATCCCTTCTTAAAAAGTGGCGTGACATTTGCTGTCTTCCAGTCTGCCGGGACCTGCCCAGAATCCAAGGAATTTTGGTATATGACCACCAATGCATCAACTATAACTTCTGCCATTTCCTTCAGAACCCTTGGATGCATATCATCAGGACCAGATGATTTGTCTGGCTTTAGTCCCATTAGTTTCTCCATCATTACTTCCTTTGTAACAACTATTTTATCAAGGCCCTCCCCAACATTCGCATCCTTAACTCCGCACTTGGGCACGCTGGACGTGTCTTCTACCGTGAAGACTGACACAAAATATTTGTTTAATGCCTCGACCATTTCCTCATTTTTTGCTACCAGTTTTCCTTTCTCATCCTCCAAGGGTCCTATGTTAACTCTGGCTACCCTCTTCCGTTTTATATATTTATAAAATTTTTTGCTTTCTGTTTTTATATTTTGTGCCAATTTACTTTCATAATCCTTTTTCCCATTTCTTATTACCCGCTTTGTAACCCCTTGTTGTCTCTTAAAGTTTTCCCAATCTTCCAGTTTCCCACTGCTCTTTGCAGCTTTGTACACCTGTGCCTTCAATTTTATACTCTCCTTTATTTCCTTTGTTAACCATGGTTGATTTTTCCCTCTTGCTGCCCTTTTTCCTGACCGGAATATATTTTTGTTGAGCATTACAAAATATTTCTTTGAAAATCTTCCATTGTTCCTCAACTGTTTCATCAATTAGCCTGTGCTCCCAGTCCACTCTGCCCAATTCCTCCCTCATCCTATGGTAGTCACCCCTGTTTAAGGATAATATATTAGTTTTAGATCTACCTATTTCCCCTTCCATCTGAATGAGAAATTCAATCATACTATGATCGCTATTTCCCAGATGGTCTCTGACTATTGCATCATTTTCTCAACCTATCTCATTGCACAACACTAGATCCAGGAGAGCATTTTCTCTTGTGGGTTCCTTAACATGCTGCTCAAGAAAGCTATCGCGGATGCATTCTATGAAGTCCTCTTCCAGAGGACCAACTTGATTTTCCCAATCTATGTGGAAGTTAAAGTCCCCCATGACTACTGCCGTATCATTATTACATGCCTCACTTATTTATTTATTTCCTGTGCCACTAAACTATTGTTATTTGGTGGGCGATAGATAACACCCACCAATAATTTTTTCCCTTTGTTATTTTTTATCTCTACCCAAATGGACTTAACATTATGCTCTTTAGATCTTATATCATTCCTCACTACTGCCTGGAGCTCATCTTTGATTAAGAGTACAGCTCCACCTCCCTTACCATCCTGTCTATCTCTTTGCACCACCGGATACCCTTGAAAGTTTAATTCCCATTTAGGGTCACCTTGTAGCCATGTTTCCGTGATGGCTACCAAATCATAGGCATGGGTACCGATTTGCGCCTCAAGTTCACTAACCTTATTTCTAATACTGCGGGTATTCAGAAAAAGTGCCCTATGAATCAAAGAACTTTTGTGAACTCACACACATTACACACACGGACACTTAGAATTAGAAGGGGGTTAAGTAAGTTAGTAGCAATAAGTTAAAGTTTGATCCTGTTTTCATGTTTAAAGATAATTAAAAGCAACTTTTGTTTAAGTAATCGTTTGTCTTGGTGAATATCTATTGCTACTGGCCTCATGACAGTCAGTACGAATTGGAAGCAACATCTCCTCACTGATTATTATTTCAGGCACACCCCACGGATGTGTGCTTAGCCCACTGGTTTACTCATTATACACCCATGACCGTGTGGCCAGGCATAATTCCAAAGCTATCTACAAATTTGCTGATGACACCACAGTTGTCGGCAGAATTACAAAGAGCAATGAAGAAGCATACAGAAGGGAGATAGATCAGCTCATTGAGTGGTGTCATGCCAACAACCTTGCACCCAACGTTAGCAAAACCAAGAGGAAGTTAGAGGAATATTGAGGGCTCAGTAGCAGAAAGTGTATCAACATCTGCGAGTTTCTTGGAACCTCCATGTCAATGCAATCACAAAGAAGGCTCACCAGCAGCTATACTTCATGAGATGTTTGAAGAGATTCAGTATATCACGAAAGACTCTCGAAAATTTCTACAGGGGTACCGTGGAGAGCATTCTGGCTGGTTGCATCCCTGTCTGGTATGGAGGTGTCAACTCTCAGGACAAGAAAAATCTCCAGAGGGTTGTTAATTTGGTCTGTGACGTCACAGGCACCAAATTTCACTCCATCGAGGACATCTGCATGAGGCGGTGTCTTAAAAAAGCAGCCTCTATCCTCAAGATCCCCCTCCACCCACCTCTTCAATCTGCTACCATTGGGAAAAAGGTACAGGAGCCTAAAAACAAGCACTTAGCAGCTCAAGGATAGCTTCTTCCCTGCTGCCATCAGATTCCTGAATGACCAATGAACCAAAGACACTGGCTTACTTTTCATGAACTTTTTTTTAACATTTATTATTATAGGGTGGTTTATATGAATCTTTGCTCTATGATGCTACTACATAACACCGAATTTTGTGACTTGTTCATGACAAACAAACTTACAGATTCTCTCCAGGTTCCGAAAACCTGGCAATGAGGACGTATTGAACGAAGAAAAATCAGCTTTTAGAGTCATGTACATATCACGAAATTTGTTGTTTTGTGGCAACATTACAGGTGCAAAATTGTTGTTATATATTTTTTAATACATTAGCGTAAAAGAAGAGAAAAAAGTGAGGTATTGTCTGTGATCCATTGTGCATTCAGAAATCAGATGGTGGAAGGGAAGAAGCTGTTTTTGTACCCCAATTGGATCTTCAGGCTCTGGTACTCCTTCCTGATGGTAGCAGTGAGAAGAGGACATGGGCTGGGTGGCGAGGATCCTTGGGGATAGACACTGCTTTCTTGAGACACCGTCTCTTGTAGATGACCTTAATGGAGTGAAGACAGATGTCCATGATGGCAGTGGCTGAGTTCACAACTCTGTGTAGTCTTTTCCTGTTCTGTGCACTGACACCTCCATCCCAAACAATGATGCAATCAGTCAGAATGCCCTCCTTGGTACACTTGTAGAAATTTGAGTCTTTGGTGTCATACCAAATCTCCTCAAACTCCTCACAAAGTATAGCCGCTGGCGAGCCTTCCTCATGATGGCTTTGACATGGAGGCCCCAGGACAGATCTTCAGAGATGTTGACATCCTGGAATTTGAAGTTCTTGACCCGCTCCTCTGCTCACCCCTCCATGAGGACTGGTTTCCCCCTCTTTACGTCCACAATTAGTTCCTTAGTTTTGCTAACGTTGAGTGCAAGGTTGTTGTGACACATTTGGGAGACCAGCAGGACGGCAGGGATGGATTTGCCAGCAGGCTGTGGAGCTGCAGGTTCCTTGTGCCGTCTGAGAATGGGGGAAATTCTATGTGTCTCCTCCCCATCCCCCCAATCTGGGAAAATCAACAGTGATGTCTATCTAATCCTGAAATCGTGCAGTAGAACGATACGGAGAACTGTGTTGTGTCAATATGTACTCTGAGCTTTGATGACATGAAATGCTCTTAAGTATAAAATACTACCAAATCTCAGCAAATTACCCTTTTTTTTTTCTGCAAAGTGGAGCAGTTGTTGTTTTTGTTGGACCCTTTCAAACCAATAGGAGCCCCAGCTGATGGATGCAGGAAAATGCATTCCCCTATTTCAAGGAATGGTAGAATTCAGCTGATGACTAGAATCTAGAAACTGATTACCTCACTGCAGTTTGCGAGCAATTGTTGTTTGCAAAATCCCTCTCAGGTTGTGAAAGATAATACATGTATAAAATGTAAATTGTTCTTATTATGGTTCAGATCTCCAATTTGAACTCTAGTCAAATGGAACTTAATATCAAGAGTGCAATTTTGCCAAATTCATCCTATATCTCATGCTTAAATCTCAATGTTAAACACAACTTGTAGGTCTTATACAGGAGGAAATTCTGTGTCTTGACGTTTCACATAATAGTAAAATTTCTTGACATTCAGTACATTTTTGTGCAAAATGCAAAATCAAATTCATGTTTTATTGTTCCTTGTTTTAATTGTCATACTCCAAACCCCAAAATATACAAAAATATTCTGGTTGCAATCTGTGAATGGTTTGATAATTTTTTTTAAAAAAGGATGACACCTTATAAAACTGACAAAAATGTTTTTTTTTAAATCCCAAATCATCTTTGTTAGCCTGCTCCTTGATTAGGGCTCATTAATCAGCATTTCAGACTTAACTAAAGCTCTCGCAAGTGAGTCACACACCGAAGAAAGTTCAATGTTTAATTCTAATTTGGTTTTAGATAGGCTCATTGAAGTCACAGAGAGAGAGAGAGTGAGGCTCAGCAATCATTCACGGCAGCCTTGGACGAGGAAGGGTGAAATCCGATAGAGAAAGAGTGAAGGGAATGTTTGCCTGTGGTGTGATAGAAGCATGTGCTTGGAATGAGAAAGAGAGACACTGCACCGTGCCTTTATGATTGTGTGGTGAAGGATGCAATAGAAGGGAAATGAGAAGTGTAAAATGGCCAACTGATTTAATATTGTTAGTTTTACAATATTGCTTCATTTAATTCCTGGCATGATCTCCTACAGATAATTGATTTCCATTTTATATTAGATTAAAGTCTAAAAACTGAAGATGCTGGAAATCCAAAATAAGAATAATAATGTTGAAATCATCTATGGAAAGAAAAGCTGACAAATATTCTTTGTCCTGAAGCATTAACACTGTTTTCTCTTTCCATAGATGCTATTATACGTTTCTAATATTTCTGATTCCATTAGTTTAAGTCATTTGGAATTCCAAAATAAATTTCAGAGTTAGAAAGAAACCTGTTTCCACTTGAATAGGCTCAGTGCACAATGTACTCGCACTGAAATCTTAATCTTGATTCAGTTCCATTGAAGTTTCATCACCCAGTGTACATAACTCGGACCCAATTTTATCCCGACTTTCTACTTCATGGCTATTATTTTCATACATGTTCTTCTTAAACAGTTCCTCGAGATCAAAAATGACTTACGTACACACCGGTTTTGCTGTTTCTGAGATAGTGAAATGTGGCTACCACCGACTCTTCCATGGATGAGGCAGGAGCTGGCTGATGGTGTGTGTGTATGGATAGCTTGTGAGGTGCTGTGCACCTACTGATTCTCATTTAAAGCCTCGGTGTGCTCCCGACATATGGACTCTCAATACCACCCCAAATATTCCTTCACCATTTGGTCACAGATCAGCAATTCCTAAAAGTCATTGAATATATTGTATTTCTTCAAGGGAGAACATTTGAATTTTTTCCTCTGTCCATCTGGTAATCTCTTCCCACGACACAGCTCAAATGGAGTGAATGTTTAGGAGTCTGTTGCTGGGTGTGTGATCAATGTGGCCTGCCCAATAGGGCTTCAATAATGGGATGTTAACCTGCAAGCATGTGCTGATGTTGGTTGTTAATATTTCCAGTGAAGTTAGAGGATTTTGTAGAATCAGGATTGATGGGATTTTTCTAGTACACCGTGATGCCTGCTGTACATAATCTAACAGATGCATATTGGAGAGCAGGGATCACTGCTGTCCAGTAGACACCACTTCTGAAGTCTAGATCTTCAAATACCACGGTCCTCGATCAACCAAAGGCTGTGATAACACATTGATGGCAGAGGAGAATGTCAGCCTTCTTTGAGAGGTAGCTTCTGAGATATAGGATATGGTCCAAGATTTCCAGGATCTCTCTATTGTCAAAACACATTGTAGTGGTAGCAAAGGATCTTTGTTAATTGAAAGCTTCAGAATGGCTCAGAGCTCCGAGTACACACAAATATAAGCATCATCTGCCTACTGCCAGCTAGACCCTGAGAAATGGATAAATTTAACTCTGAAGGGTCATTGCAAGTTTGGACAGCTTTCCACTACCGAAGAATATAGCTCCACTCCTGTGGGATATTTATTGGAGGTGAAAGGTAACATTGCAGCAAGAAAGATTGAGAAATGTATTGGAGCAACAATGCAGCCTTGTTTGACACCAGGCTTGGTTGGGAATGGTTCCTCTGGATACCCATTGGTTAATAACTCAATTTGTAAACCATTGTGGAGCAACACAAGACTGAAGTCAAATTCAGGGGACAACTAAATATGAAGAGGAATGATGGCGTCAACAGCTTTGGTGAAATCAAAAAGGCCATTATTCATAGCTAATGTCTCTTCCAGAGAAGATCATGTACTTCAGAATGGGCAAAACCACACAGAGATTCGGAGAGTCGGTGGAGTAGGTGATAACATTTGCTGTGACAGCATGCAATAAAACCGCATCAAAGTCAGACTCCATTTCTTTATGCACTTTGGGAAAGAGGAGGATATTTTAGGGAACCTCAGAGAGGCTCAGATCATGACATCTTGAAGGAAGGATTCAAGGCTAACTGGATGCGTGCACTAATTTCAGCCGTATCTTTTGCTACCAACACATTTTAGAATTCATTGCAGCTCTCTTTTCCTATCAAGTTCAGGGTTCTTAGAACAGCAGATCTGGGAACCAATAAAAGGATAAGAAGGAAACAAAGGAAGTAACATTTGAGGACAGCTCTTCACCAGCATTCCAGCTGAAGTATTTTTGCAGAGACATTTGTATGGAAAGTGAATCTAAGAAACCTGTGTGTTTCTTTCTGCACAGGTGCTGTCAATTCACTTCATCCACAATGTTTTGTTTTGAATCACAGTATGCAACAATAAATTTAACTCTATGAATCTGTGTTCACTATCTATGCAGTTGATCCCATTCCCAAACTATTACCACTTGACCTTGCAATGTTTTGTTTTACTTAGAAACCCTGATCCAATTCCCTTTGGAAAGTCATGATTGAATTTTCTCCCACCACTCATACAAAAAACAAATTTCATATTCTAATCTAATTAAGGGCCTTCACCACCCAGGACATACTCTGTTCTTGATGCTGGCATCAATTAAAAGGTACAGGTGCCACAAGACATGTACAGCCAGATTCAGGAACAGTTGCTACCCCTCAACCATCAGACTCCTCAACAATAAACCTCAATCAGGGACTCATTTGAAGACTCTTTTTTGCATATCATTTGTGAATGAATTTTTATTTTCTATATTGCACAGTTTGCTTGCCCTTCCTTCTTTTTTACACTTCTCTCTTTGTATACATATCTTTTCTGGAGAACAGTTTTCTTGCCCTACCGATGGGTAGAAATTCTGCCTGGCCCACAGGAAAAATGAATCTCAGAGTTATCATGTATGTAATCTGACAATAAATCTGAATTTTGAACTTTGCCATGTGAGGACATGGTTCCAGCGGTGACACATGGCCTCAAGGAGGATACCAACATCATAAAGGGTCTCCATCAAAGTATAGAAGCCTGAAGTCCAGCACTGAGAATAGATTTTTTTCTAACATCAATCAGGCTTTTGAACCTCCTGTACAACTCTAACACCATCAAAATCTGTCTGCATGACTGAAACAGCATCTTTTTGTTCATTAGTGCAACTGTATAGTCCCGCATCGGACTTGTCAGCCACAAACGAGCCTGCAGCTGACGTGGACTTTTTACCCCCTCCATAAATCTTCGTCCGCGAAGCCAAGCCAAAGAAAGATATTATTTATCCTTTTATATTTATATCTCTTTTCTCTTGTAGTACATTGTGTTAAATTATAATCATTCTTTGTTAGTGTGTTTTACATACCGGTCGGTGCAGCAAGCAAGAATTTCATTGCATTTATATTCTGCAGTGGCAGATTAACTACCACTCAGTCCCCTAGGCTGAGCTTTAGTAAGGATCCCCTGACCTTGTCCCCTGACCCTCCCTTCATTGAATAGAATAAAGTGACGTTAAGCTACGTTAAATAACTTATATTAGGGGTCTCCAAAGTGGTCAATGAGACTATCCAAGGGGTCGAAAAACACCATGGAATCAAAAGGGGAGGGGGGGTCAATAAACACCCAGGGGTCAATTCAACTTTTGGGGTCAAAAGAATTGTAGACCCTGAGGTCCCCGCTCCTGCCAGGAGCCCGAAGTCCCCACTCCTGCCGAGAGCTCAAGGACCCCATTCCTGGAGGGAATCTGACATCCGAGCTCCTGCCGGGCCCCCTCCACTGATGTACTGTAATTATGTATTTGACAACAAACTCTCATCATCGACAATAACTAAAAGGTGAACAGCCTACTTCCCAAGTACTGATATCATTGGTTGGGTATATTAGCTTGTCACACCACCAGCATTTACAAACTAAAGCTTGACTGCTCTAACTGGAAAGTCTAGAATTTGGGGACAGAGTCCAGAATGATAAGCCAACCAATTGCAATTGAAAAAGGAAATTTTCTTGATGAAAAGGCTGGTTACAGGGTTTGGAGGCAATGTGTTTGATGCACAAGATCAGCAAAGATTTTACTGAATAGGGGAGCAGGCTGAAGGAGCCTAATGATCTACTAGATCCTACTTCTGGAGGAACATGTGGGCCTCTCTGTCTGAAAATTATTCTGAAGTCACATCACCTGTCAATCAAGGTTGGACTCCAGCCACTCATCACTGCAGTGTCGTCAATGGCCAGACGCCCAGCTCAGAACAGTATAAAACATCAATGGACACCACATTGTGCCTCTTTGTCCAAGTTCCGAACATCACCACTCTGAACATCACTGGAGGAGTCGTGGGTAAGGTACACGCTACACTTAAGTTGAACCATACTACTGTGATAGATCAGTGCTTACAGAGATCTGAACACCCATTGGTGCAGGGAATCAGGAATGTGTTTGAAAGTCCCTGTCTGTGAAGTGTGTACACCAGCAGGAGGATGTAGAAAATAGGTGGTTTCTGGTATCAGAGTCCGACCTGGGTCCAATGTGAATGCCTATATAGTTGTTTAGTAGTAGACTAATCAAGTATCATTTGACGTTTTCCCCTGTTTGTCTCCCATGTGCTGAACTTTGTTTATAACATGTGTCCAGGCTCATCTCCCTGTGAACACACCAAACCTGATACTTTCCAAACATAACAACATCTTACATCTAGTCTTTGTGTTCTTTTAAGAATATGGGGTTGAATTCTTTTTCCTGTTATTTATCATTATTTATAATGATTATCTCTGCAAGTGAAAATGTGATAACATTAAGTATCTCTGGCTCCAGTAGATGAATGAATACCATTACATTTATCTGATGCAACCCCTGGAGAAAAAAATTAACAGAGTATGTGAAAATAATTTTTCTGCCAAAGATAAGTTACCTCATTCCATTCCAATTATGTTGCTACCATATCCTTTTCCTACAGTTGATCCACCCTTGCATCAGAATCCATTCTATGAATAATTAATTGCCACATCATTGCATAAAAATGTCCAACCTACAACCATCCAAATTGAAACCAGGACTTGTGAAGGGCTAATGTCATACCTTAATAAAAGTGTAGTTGGCTAAGATTTTATCTGTTATATTCTAGAATTAATTTGGCATTTTAAAATGGCTACATTTCAGAGAGGCTATTACATTGTCTGCCTAAACCTACAACTCCACCCTCACCTTTTCACAGGATCTCCTCCTTGAGTAGAATATGCCTCTATTTCCAAAATAAAAACAGGAAAGAAAATTGTTCCCTGAAAAGTTACATCCAGTTTTTCAGCTACCAATTGAAGAGTTAAGAAAAATCTCAGTTTTATTTTAGATAGACAAATGGATGAAAGAAAAAAAACCCAGAGGTTTATGAGGTAGGGAGGATTTCATTTTATTTGATTTTGTTAAGGCCAGCATAACATCGAAGGCCAAAAGGCCTGCGCTGGGCTGTTGTATTTTATGTTCATGTCAGAGTGACAGACAGAAATGTCAGAAAATATGGGAACAGGGAAGGGAGAGCCAGCACAAAAGAACGATTTCAAATTAATATAGCCTCATCCACAATTTGGCATTGTATTCTCTAGTCAGCACCGTTCCTATAGCAACATTTAAAGCACTCATACCAAGTTCCAGTAGACTCAGTTTAAAATAAATGGGTTAACACCTTTGCTAAAATGCATGCAGATGAACTTATGCAAGCCTTAAGCATTCATGCACAAACAGTGCCAGGTGGAAAATTTACAGACTGGAAAATTATTCTGACGATATTTTAGGGGATATGCTTTTCTCCTAAATTATTGCCTCATTTTCACTTCATTGTTTATCTGAATCTATATTGCCTGATAGCAGATTGTGTTGTGATCAGTATGTTTAAAAGTTATTATCTACAGTATCTTGAATGTTAACATTCTTTCCAAATTTTCTATCAACAGGGAGTACTGGCCAAGAATCTCCCCCCACAATTCTTCCATACCTTTTTAGAAGTACCAGGGCACAAAAACAAACCCTTCCGCAGAGTGAAAATTAGCTTTTAGAAGTCAAAAATATTCATTTTGTTACATCATTTTCTTAATTTCAATTTCCTTCACATCCACCTCACCCCCCCCCCCCCCCATTAGTTTTAGTGCCCTCCATAATGTTTGGGACAAGGACACATTTTTTCCTTTATTTTCCTGTGCTCCACAGTTTTACATTTGTAATCAAGCAATTTCATGTCATTAAACTGCACATTCCAGATTTTATTAAAGAGTTTTGTGGACATTTTGGATTGAGCATGTAGAAATTGCAGCCCTTATTTCAGGGCAACATAATATTTGGGACATAGCAAAGGTATGTACATTAAAGTAGTCACATTTAGTACTTTGCTGCATCTCCTTAGCGTGCAATGACTGGCTGAAGACTGTGATTCATAGACATCGCCAGGTGCTGAATATCTTCTCTGATGAAGCCCTGCCAGGCCTCTACCGCAGCCATCTTCAGCTCCTGCTTGTTTCGGTGGCTTGTTAAGATTTCTCTTCAGCACAGCTCAATTGGATTTAGACTGGGTAACTGACTTGTCTATTCAAGAATTGCCTGGTTTTAAGCTTTATAAAACTCCTTTCTTGCTTTAGCAGTATGCTTGGGATCATTATGTTGCTGTAGGATGACGGCTATCCAATGAGTTTGGAGGCATTTGTTCGATAAGCTGTTTCTATACACCTCAAAATTCATTTTGCTCCTGCCATCAGCAGTTACATTATTAAAGAAGATAAGTGTGCCAGTACCTGTGGCAGCCACACATGCCCATACCCCACCAGAAATATAGAGGCTACACTGCAGGATGCAAACCAGGGCAAAGGTGGTATGTTTTGGATCTTTGGCACTTCCCATATGCCTCCACACTTTGCTCTTGCCATCACCCTGATACAGATTAATCTTGGTCGCATCTGTCTTCAAGATCTTTTTTCCAGAATTCTGCAGGCTCTTTTAAATACTTCTTGGCAAACTGTAATCTGGCCATCCTGTCCGTGGTTAACTAGTGGTTTGCATCTTGCAGTGTAGCTTCTGTATTCTTTTCATGAAGTTTTCTGAGGACAGTAGTCATTGACATATCCACACCTGCCTCCTGAAGAGTGTTTCTGAACTGCCGGACATACGTTTGGGGATTATTTTTCATTACCATGAGAATCCATCTGCCATCAGCAGTGGTGGTCTTCCTCGGAATACCAGACCCCTTGCGATTACTGAGCTCACCAGTACAGTCTTTTTTCTCAATGATGTTCCAAACAGTCGATTTTGGTAATCCTAAGGTTTGAGTGATGTCTCTTACTGTTTTATTCTTGTTTATCAGCCTCATAATGGTCTCTTTGATTTACCACTCTAGTCCCCATGTTGAAAAATGGCAATTGCAAGCTCCAAAGGTGATCAAAAGCTTAGAAGCAAGCCTAGCTCTCTTATACCTGCACAAATGAAGCAATTAATCATACCTGAGTACCCACAAACACCTGTGAAGCCAAATGTCCCAAACATGGTATCCTGAAATGAGGGGACTTTGTATAAAAAGGGCTGTAATTTCTACATGGTCAAACCAAAATGTATCTAAATAACCTGAATAAAATCTTGAATGTGCACTTTAATTACATATGAATTGTTTAATTAAAAATTTAAAACTGTGGAGCACAGGGGTAAATAAAGAAAAAAAAAGTTTCTTTGTCCAAAACATTATGGAGCGCACTGTATGAAGGAAGTATTCCAATCATAGCAAGTTCCACTAGAGGTGGTGCAATGTGTGGAAGAGTACATCATTAACAGACACACCTGAAATGCCTTTTTGAATGCCGTTGTGATAGTACAGATTCTATCACCGATGTGTATATGTACAGATTGTAGTGTAGGATGACTGTGATTGGCTGCGACCTACTGGCAGGTCTTAAAGGATTGCTCCTCGTCAGACCAGGTCATTCTGGACTGGTTGACCTACTTGTGATATGCTCCAGTCTTTTAGTTAATAAAAGCCTTGGTTTGGATCAACAAGTCTTTGGTTTTTTCGACGCGCTCTACAGGCATGCAACCAGAAACTGCAACACCTGCTACTATATAGTTAGGAGCTGCTAGTTGCCGTGGCACCAGTCTGAAAATTCATTTGCAATCCTGTTCATCAGGGTATGAATGCTATAAATGGTGAGGAAAGGTGTAAAATTATAATTTCTTGACACCAAGGACAGTGGACTGGGACAATACAAGACCCCATTCCATCTGAGAAATACAAAAGCAGGAGATGCTGAAGTGGCTGGACCCTTTATTAACAGACCCAAAAAGTTGACTGCCCATTTCTATCCATGGATGCTGTCTGACCCGTTGAGTTTCTCCGGTAATTCTTTGTCTCCCCATTTCCACCTATCTAGAAGCCAATATTAGAACTGACGCTAAAACCTTCAGCATTAAATTGTGGCTGATGACCTTGAGGCAGTCAGATACAACAAGGATGTCCCACTTTTGAGGTATTTTTGCATTCCATTTTCTTGAATGTCATGGGATAACCAACCGTGAAGTCCAAAGCTGTTTGTATGGGCAGTGGAGACTGGACCAACAAAGAGGATGGTGGCAAAATTGGGCAATTTATCTCATGCAACTTTCCTTCTTAAATATTATTGTTTTAAAAAGAGAAACAGAAAATGGTGTAAATACGCAGTAGGACTGGCCACATCTGTGGGGAGAGGAACACAGTTAACATTGCAGGTTGTGATAGTACAGATCTATCACCAATGTATATAGTGTATATACTTACAGTATCTAGACTGTGCTTACAGCGATTGGCTGAGAGCTAAGCCACGCCTACTGTCTGGGCCTTAAAGGGTTGTGTCCTTAGCCAGGTCGGATCATTCCGGACTGGTCGGCCACCTGTGAAGAGCTCCTGTCTTTTGCTAATAAAAGCCTTGGTTTGGATCAACAAGTTTTTGATTCTTTCGACGAGCTCTAAACAGGTTGGAGACCCGTCAGAAAGAAGGGTCTCAGACCTTAAACATCATCTCCATGATCAGGCTGCATGACTGAAACAATACTTCTACAACAGGCATTCTATTCCAAGTTCTGCCATAGGAAGCAGTTGTTAAATGGATAGAGGAACAATTTCAAGGATGCGCTTGAAGCCTCCCTGAAGAAATAGAACATCCCTTCAGAATTTCTCCCCCAAGAACACACAAAATGAAGGAGTACTCAGAACAGTATTGAGGCCATACATTGGAAGCAGAGAGTCCTGATAAGGATTGGAAGGAGCAGACCGCCTCACAAACTCCTGGCAGCTAATCCTGTCAGCCACCATATGACCCATCTCTTGTACCATCACTCGCCGCATTTGTCACCTATGAACCCAACAACCAGAGAAGAAGCAAGTCAGCCTCAATTCCTAGGGACTGCCTCAGTAGTTTGGCCTGAGTGGTAACCTGTGCTCCTGAAGGTAAAGATTTCTCTGCACCTTTTTCACAAAAACTTCCAGATGTGCACCTGTGAGTCAAGTTGCCCACTCTTGTCCTGGTTTCCACAAAATACAACGCATTCTACCATTGGCTGCAACCAACGAGAATCACCCTCTGAAAGGTGGAGTGTGGCTTCACTCAATGCAGGTCAGCTGCGATTTGCTGCGATTTTCTGATTGCTTCTAATGAGGTGGGATCTTGTGGACTCCAACAAAAAAAATGTGACAGCAGTGCTGTAATATTGTGGACCCAGGGAGAGCATGGAGCAGATACACAGTGCCTCCCAACAGGGTCCAATGGCCTGGCTCTAATGCCGACAGCTCCATACAATGGCCTGTTAAAAGAGCTGACAGCTTTTATTCAAAATTTTGCAATCGCAGGATCTGTGCCCAAGATGGCAGCGCCTATGCTCGGCAACAACCTCGAGGAGTTTCCGACTCTGGGGAAGCATCAGACCAGCAGAGAGCACCAGAAATGGGGAGAATGGCAGAGAGCACCAGAAATGGGGAGAACACCCCCCTCCCCCCCCCCCCCCCCCCCCATGAGCAGGAGTAGCAGAGGAGATTGCCCTCTAGGACGGTGACCATGGCAGCAGAGCAGCAGGGGGCCCAGCGGATAAAGGACCCACACAGCGTGTGGGCTGCTGGAGACTGGCTCATGGGAAACAGGTATTGAAATAGGGATTCGAAGGGGAGCTGAGGGCAAGAAGAGCTCCCGAAGAGCCTCAGGCGCTAAAGGCTTCTTCATCCTATTGAAAATTTGGATTGGGAGCTCGGATTGCCGACAAATCGAAAAGGGGTCTGTGCAGCCTGCAGATTCTGAAGGAACTCTCTTTTGCTTCATTTTCTCACACTGTAAGGGGTGCCGGAAAGAGAGTCACTCTTAATGTCTGCCTTACAGTAGACTAAAGGAAGCTTCATGTAATATTATATTTTCTGTTTTAGTATATGACAATAAAATAATCTTGAAGGCAATGAACAATAGTATGCACAGCCAAGCTGTGTTGATCATAATAAGGAGATACGAACATGAAAATTATGTGCATCCTGCACCTGGTAAATCTATGCTGGTTATCACTTAGTTTACCTGTGATAGCTAACCATAATCTCTCCACAACCTCTCTCCAACAGCTATTCTAACAGTGATACAGAGCAGAATTACATCCAAGCAGCTGTACTAGAAAAATCTTTTATTTAAATCTATGCTTTAACACTTCAAGGAGACCGTCCTGGAAACCACTGGGAAATTTGGGACATTTATAATCAATCAAAGCATTGACAATAGTGCTGAGTTTTCCCCTGGAATTTTTCAAAGTGGAACTTATGCATTCAATGTCCATGTTGCTAAGATACCAAAGCCTTAATATAGCCAGTGCTTTGATCATACTGCTAATCCTGTTTAAAAGAATCATATCCAAATTTACAGTCTATTAACAATGTGTTATAAGAAGAAGATATGGATTAACGTGGCATAAGTAACAACATCGATGAAATTTTTTATTGTTTTGTTTGGCACCTTTATCAGTGTGGCTGGCAATGTCACCTTGAAATGGTGCAGAGATAACATTCTGGCTAAATCATTAAAGAAAGATTTTCATGGAACTTTCTCTCTCAGCTCTCTTAAACCAACAGCTATTTAGAAGTGATGATGTCCTTTCCAACCAAAATTAGTCCTCTGTAAAGTGTACCTTTGTAAAGGAATTGCACAATGACTGAGAGCTAATAATCACTGGGTGGAACAAGACCTTTGTCGAAACGCACGTTGTGCGCCAGACAGAAGAGATGCCAGAATCTTATAAAACATATTTTTATAAAATGATTTGTAAGATACAAAACAGATGTGATTGAATCCATGAGTTCGCATGTAATACCATGGCTGTAACTGATGCAGCATTACTGAATTTGGAAATATTGACACTGAAATAATCACCAAACAAATTTTAGTATCTGAAGACTTGGCCACTCATAGAAAAGAAAAATACTGGCGATGCTCTAATTTCTAACTTTGAAATATAAAGTGCAGGAAATACTTAGCAGGACAGGCAGCACTCAATAGCCTGAATACATCTGGGATTGTCTGAGCTCAGAAGCTAAGTAGGCTCAGGACTGGTCAGTACTTGGAGGGGAGACCGTCTAGGAACACCAGGTGCTGTAGGTTTCTGTGAGGGGCACTGGACAAAGTGGGAACTCTCTGTCTGCCTTATGGAAGACAAAAAATAAAGAATTTCATGTATGTTACACCAAGCAAGGGAAGTCTCCTGTAGCAGCAGAGAGATTTTTGAAGAGGATAGCCTAATTTGGCATGAGAAAGAATAAAGGAAGATAATGAAGGAAGGGGAGGGAGAGTGCACAAATAGCACAGTGTCTTTTTTTCTCATTTGAGATTTCAATGACAGGAATGCTTGAACGCGAGCAAAATTACTTTCAGAATAGGATTGGGGCAATGGAATTTAGTTAAGGTGGAGGTTAGTAGGTGGTGAAACTTGGGGCGTCTAAGGACAGTTGGACTTTCATGTAGGTTACATTCTAAATTTAATATTATATGACAATAATGGAGCCTTTACCTTTGTAAAGAGAAGCAGATTTAACATTTCAGTTCAATAACCCCATCATCTTTTACAATGACCATTTTTCTGAGTATTTTGAGCACTTCCTCTTTTTATGTAATAGCCCACAGTTTGGCACTGCCTAATGATTTCCACACATTCATGGGTTAACATGAAAATCACCGAGTTGCCATGAGTGATCAGCTAAGTAGCGACAATGTCAGATAATTATGAACTATCTTCCAAAGCAAAATACTGTTAATATTGAAAATCTAAAACAAAGATAGGAACCCATAGAAAAGTTCAGCAATGTGGGCAGCCAATATGGAGGGAGAAACCAAGTTAATAGTTTATCAGAATTCACTCAGCTTAATTCCATCATGCCAAAGTGTACCAAGGAAGAAGTGTCTGATAATGAACTGACATCAGAAAAAAGGAAATCTATGCCACAGAGATCACTAGATCCTCATGGGCACCTTTCTGCAAAAACCATCCTAACACTATCACTGATTGTAAAATCTAGGCCAATGTCTTCAGATAATTTTAGCAGAAGGAAGGTGAGGAAAATGTTAATGTTCACAGTTAAATCTCAGGGCCATCAGAACAATTGTAATTGTTGTCAGAATATTTGCTTTTCTGGAATATAATCATGAATTCTTTTCATTTCAATAAATGGAATTCAGATCCATTTTCTCCAGTCTTTTGCACATGAGTTTTTGCCCGTTATACGCAATAATGACTGACTGAAATATGTCTTAACTGCTGATGCCTTTCTCATCTCTGGCTCAGGCCTACTAGTGGAATCATAGATGGACAAATCAGCTACCATCTTGGTGACAAATAAGGTGTTAGCTGTTGCAGATTCACTTGTGTCTTGAGAATTGGATGTGAATAATGGAGTGGAAACCACATACTGGTTGTTCTGAATGAAGGAGGCAGCTCATTGTGCAAAGTCCAACTGTCCTCAACCCCCCCAAATTTCACCACCTACTAACCTCCACCTTAACTAAATTCCATTGCCCCAATCTGAAAGCAATTTTCCTCGCGTTCAAGCATTCCTGTCACAATATTCATTGAAATCCCAAATGAGAAAAAAAGACACTGTGCTATTTGTGCACTCTCCCTTCCCTTCCTTCATTATCTTCCTTTATTCTTTCTCATGCCAAATTAGGCTATCCTCGTCAAAAATCTCTCTGCTGCTGCAGTGTGGGGCTTCCCTTGCTTGGTGTTTCCTTGACTGTTCAGCTGTTGAGAAAGAATTTCTTGTTGAAGGCTTCTCTGCCTCTACATGACATATTCCCATACTGATTTATTCCCCTTCCCACCCCCTTCTACTTCTCATCACCAATAATGGATGAAATAACTTTTAAAAACTGGAATAAGACTCGGGAATACCCACAGTCACCTTTTTCAACTGCATACAGCCTTGGCTGGGTCAGTGTTAGGCCTACACTGTTCATCATTTACATTGATGACTTGGAGGAGGGGACAAAATGTGGTGTAGCCAAGTTTGCGGATGACACCAAATTGAGTGGAAGAGCAAATTGTAATGAGGATGTGGAAAGTCTGCAGAGGGATATAGTTAAGCTGGATGAGTGGGCAAAGGTCTGGCAGATGAGTACAATGTTAGTAAGTGTCAGGTTATCCACTTTGGCAAGAAAAATAAAAGAGCTGAATATTATTTAAAGGGTGAAAAACTACAGCATGCTGTTGTACAGAGGGACTTGGGAGTGCTTGTGCATGAATCGCAAAAAGTTAGGTTGCAGGTGCAGCAGGTTATTAGGAAGGCAAATGGAATGTTGGCCTTCATCGCTAGAGGAATTGAATTCAGGAGTAGGGAGGTAATGTTGCAACTGTATAAGGTACTGGTGAGACCGCACCTGGAGTACTGCGTCCAGTTCTGGTCTCCATATTTGAGGAAGGATATACTGGCTTTGGAGATGGTCCAGAGGAGGTTTACTAGGTTGATCCCTGGGATGAAGGGGTCGACTTATGATGAAAGATTAAATCATCTAGGATTGTATTCGCTCGAGTTCAGAAGAATGAGAGGAGATCTTATAGAAACATATAGGATTATGAAGGGTATGGATAGGATAGATGTAGGAAGGTTTTTTGAGCTGGCCGGGGAAACTAAAATGAGAGGACACAGTCTCAAGATTCAGGGGAGTAGATTTAGGACAGAGATGAGGAAAAATAGTTTTTCCCAGAGAGTAGTGAATGTTTGGAATTCTCTAACCAAGGAAGTGGTTGAGGCTGCCTCATTAAACATATTTAAAATTCGGTTAGATAATTTTTTACATGATAGAGGAATTAGGGGATATGGGGAGAAGGCAGGTAGGTGGAGTTAGGTCATAAATTAGATCAGCCATGATCGTATTGAATGGCGGAGCAGGCTCGATGGGCCATTTTTGGCCTACTTCTGTTCCTACTTCCTATGTTCCTAAGCCATAATCTTCCTCAAACATCACCTCCATTCCCAAGAACAACCCCCATTGCATTTTGCCTGAACCAGTCTGTTTAACAAGAGCCTAATTTGATATCACATGTGATTGCAGAAATCATCAGGACAGTGATTTCCAGTTAACATTACCTTCTCAGTTAATAATTTCAATTTTTCTCCCCGCTCAACATTTGGTGTTACGCACGTCAGTTCCAGCAAGCCCCTTTGCCTCCGCAGCAATGTGGAAACAAGATCCAACAGACTTCAACTCCTGGCACACAGCCTCGCAAGTCCATGCAAGGATGGCGTCAGGAAGTATCCAGTTTGTGAAGCCTGCACAATGGCAAATTCTTTAGGTTTCAGAACTGCAACCCAGCAATCAAAGGTAAATCCCTATCATTCATAATGCCCACAAAATTCCATTTTCCTTTGTTGCAATCATAATCTCACTGCAATATTGTGTTATTAACATAAAATGCATTTCATTTATTAGTTATCTTGAATGGCTATCTCTATTGGTAAATCTAACTGGAGTAGCCGAAAGAGACAGGAACAATAGGCATAGAGAATAGCAGTACAACTTTCCAACAAAATCAGAACTGGCTCAAAATGTTAATAATTATTGCTGATTTAAATACACTATATGGAAAATGTTAATTCCAGTGTTTGTATGTAGATAAAGGGCAGTTTCTCTGCCTTGCTTGTGCCAAAATAGGAATTTTAAAGTGGAACAACGGTAATAACCAACATAATTTCTTCAGTTACAACCATAGAACCATAGAGCGCTGCAACACAGAAAGCAGGCTATTCAGCCCCTCAAGTCTGTGCCAATCATCATCTCCTTAGTCCCACTGACCTGCTCCCATTCCACAATCCTCCAGGCCTCTCCCATCCATGTACCTATCCAATTTATTCTTAAAACACACAATCGAGCCCACATTCACCACATCAGAAGGTAGCTCATCACACACTCCCACCACTCTCTGAGTGAAGAATTTCCCCATAATGTTCCCCCTAAACCTTTCCCCCTTCATCTTAAAACTATGACCTGTCCTTTTTATCTCCCCAAATCTAAATGGAAAAAGCCTATTCTCATCTATTCTGTCCATACCTCTCATAATCTTGTAAACCTCTATCAAATCTCCCCTCATTCTTTGCTCTAAGAAACAAAATCCCTGTAAGTCAACTCCTGAAGACCCAGCAATATCCTCGTAAATCTTCTCTGCATTTTCAATCTTACTGATATCCTTCCTGTAGTTAAGTGCCCAGAACTGCACACAATATTCCAAATTTGGCCTCAAAAATGTTTTAAACAACTTCAACATAACATGCCAACTTGGATTAAGTTTGAAATATTGTAATATGTTTGCTAAGTGGTCTTATTTTAAATAAAGTTTAAAAAAACATAACATACCAATACTTAATAAAGGCTAAGATACCAAAAACTTTCTTTACAACCCTGTCCACATGTGATGCTACCTTCAGGGAAAAATGTATTTGTATTCCCAGATCTCTCGACTCCACCGCACTCCTCAGTGCCCAATCATTTGCTGTATATCTCCTACTTTGGTTTGCCCTTCCAAAATTCATCACATCACATTAAACTTCATCTGCCATTTTTTCGCCCATTTTCCTAGCTGGTCCAGATCCCTCTGCAAGCTTTGAAAATCTTCCTCGCAGGCCTCCAATCTGAGAAGCAACCATCCACTACCACCCTCAGTTTTTTTTCACCCACACAGCCAATTTCAAATCCAGTTTAGAACATTTAAAAAAATTAACCTCTTTAGTTCCAAAATTGAAAGGAGTCACATGAGTGAAGTACATCAGGAGCATATGTGCTCCAGGGACAGTTGGAAACATTATACATTATAAATTAGGGTTTTTTCAATAATTACTTCTGCAAAATTACGAGGGGATTGACAGAATAAATGTAGGTGGGCTTTTTCTACTGAGGGCAGGTGAGATACAAACCAGAGGATATGGATTAAGGGTGAAAGGGGAAAGGTTTAGGGTGAACATTAGGGGGAACCTTTTCACACAGAGTATGGTGGGAGTGTGGAATGAGCTGAAGTGGTAAATGTGGGCTCAATTTTCACATTTAAGAAGAATTTGGACAGGTACATGGATGGGTGAGGTATGGAGGATATGGACTGGGTGCAGGTCAGTGGGACTAGACAGAAAAATGGTTCAGCACAGCCTAGAAGGGCAGAATGGGCCTGTTTCTGTGCTGTAATGTTCTTTGGTTCTATAAATCATGTTCAAGTTTATTATCATCTGACAACCAGATGAAAGAGTGTTTCTCCTGACCACAGCACACATATATACACACAGAAGACACAGCACATAATAATGACATATATACATAAAGATATAATTTAAAATAAATATTTTGGGTTGATTTGCTCAGTTACAGGATACTGATCATCAATTTCACAGCTGGCTGGAAGAAGCTATTTCCCAGCCTAGCAGTCCTGATTCTGAAAACTATGTTAAACAATATCAATATGCCTTTTAAACTGTTCACTTCCTTACATGTAATATTTGGGAAATTTGGTTGCAAATGGAGTTCTATGAGAAATTAAAGTCCATTCTAAACTCAATTCTAAATCTAAATCAAATAAATTCCAAGTTATATTTAAATTAACCATTATTTTTCTATTTGGGCATTAGCTAGTTTAGGGAAATGCGACAAGGAATAATATGAAATGCAAACTAGCTTTTGCTTTGTTAATTCTGAATAATGTTTGTTTTGTTGTGTGTGAAATTGGAAAAAAGTGATCCTCAACCTGTTTTATCCAAGTGTCTTGCCTTTAGTAGCTGGATTAACCAGTGACGATAAATCCTAATCCGGTCAATAGGATCAGGATTAAGAGAACAGGTTGTGTTCCTTGAGGCATCCAATGTAAATTGCCACTGTGTAATTGCTACATATTCATTTCTAAATTGGGCAAGATCCCAAGAAGCTGTCCCGGGTCCCGCTGGCCAATCACCCAAGGAAGGGGTGACTGAAGATATTCATTTGTTAATGGCCCTGGTGAAGAGTGGCTGGTTGTGGAGACAAAGTCTGTGCTTTTAATTCATCTTTGCGTTCTTGAGGGGAATATTTTGTAGTTTCAAATTTTATAAATTTAAATGGCTCCATAGGATGTGAACCTGCACGAATGTCCTTGTCTATTTGACTTGTTTTAGATGAACCATTTTAAAGTTCAGTAGTAACTTTCTTATTATGCATTAACATGGATCGCATAAGAACACATGCAATGTTTTGCCTTTGTAGGCTCAGTTCTTCGCAGATGGAAGAGGAATTGGTTTGATTTGTGGCTGGATGGTAGTCTTTATTACTACCAAGATGAAACTCACAGTCAACTGGAGGACAGAATCCATCTAAAAATAAATTGCTTAAGTGTGAAAGCAGGACATGAATGCGCAGGTAAATTTTCCTGTTACTTTATAAGTTTAAGCATGCTTTGTTTTAATACCCGGTGAATGACTGCAAATAGATCTCTTTTCTATCCAGAAGGGAAGGTTGGGGTGACTTAATAAGGGATTTTTATTAAACATTATCAGAGGCCATGATGGCCACCAAAGAATTTAGAAGACAGTTATTCACTAAAAGTGTGGTGAGAATTCCACACAGAATTAGTGAGAGGAATAGCATACTTAAGTTTGCTCCTCTGCAAAGTCTCTTTGAGGGATGCCTCCTCTTGCACCACTGCAAGGACATTTAAGTGTGGCCGGGCAAGTATGTGAGAGAAGAGGAATACAGCTTTATGCTAACAGAAGGAGCTTGCATAATGGATAAATGGACTGGATGGCCTGTGGCCACTTTCCATGTAATCCCACATTATCCTGCAGTGCCTTATTGCACTTGGGCATTGATTTAAATCAATTCCATGCTGTTATAGAGCATCTCATTTGTAAAGTTTGGGTCTATCCAAGTGCATCTCTTAATGATTGTTGGGGTAGCACGTAAGGAACCGGAATTCAATGCACAACTCGACTCACGTGCGTGATGAGAAAGGATGGCATGAAGAACAATGCAGTAATTGTGGGTCGCAAAGAAAAATATTTGAAGAGTTTCTGATACAAATTGAACAGTTTTCATTTGTAATTAAAGGGTTTTCCTTACTTGTGGTTCTTTTTTTTACGTTGTGGTTCATGCACATTGCGGAACAGTCGAACAGCAAAAGTGGTCCATTTAAAAATAAGTTGAATAATTATTTCTGGGGATACCCTTAATTTTGGACCCCTCTTATTTTGCATCCACATATTGGTTCTTGGTGACATCAGTGCAAAAGCCAAAGTTAGATTCTTAATGTATAATGGTGACCTCTTCTCCACTCTGTCAAAAATATAATTTGCAAAAATAATGTGGAAGCAGAGATGAGAGGTATTAGTAGGGTGAATAAGGATTGCTTATCAAATATGTGGTGGTAATTTGTACCATTAAAAAAAATTAATAAACAAAATTGTGGAGAATGGAAGATCTAACAAAACTGAGAAATTATTAGTCAATAGGCACAAAAAATGAAAGGGATGTTTCTTGAATCTAATGATCGACATTCCAGGGTTCAAAGAAGTGGTTGTGAGATTGTAAATGCATTGGTTTTGATCTGCAGTTTCTGGAATGGACACATTAAATTGGAAAGTAGGAAACATACTGTAAAATATGATTAATAAATGTGTAGATGACATGAAAGTTTGTGGTGGTGTAGGTAGACTACAGAAGGATATAGATCAGATAGAATGTTGATCAGAGTGTTGTAATTTAATCCTAACAATTGCAACCTGTGTAGTAGCTGCTACACACAGAAAACACCACTGGACTCGGTGGGGTTTCCAGTAGAACTGTTTATTTGAATTTTGCATGCGCCCCTTTAAGGCCAATGGAGTTCCGCCCCACGGAGCGGTGATGTCAGCATGTGACCCAGGGTGCGAGCTGTGGCCCAAGACATGAGGCAATGAGCAAACCCTGATGGTGCCACCTTCTGCAGTTGCCCCACCAGTGTGGTGGTACAAACAGGGCCGGTTCGCTCACAGAGATATGCACCACAACACAACCCCCCACCAGAACCGGTTAACGCGACCCACCGCTTGGGCGGCCTGCCCCTCCGTTTAGGTTGTGCCGTCTCCATGGGCTATTTTAAGTCCACATGTGCCGGCTTTAGCCGGTCAACTGTGAAAAGTTCCTCCCTGCCCTCAATATCCAGAGTAAAGGCTTTTCCCGATCACTGGAGGAGTTTGTACAGGCCTTCATACAGGTGCTGCAGGGGAGCTGGGTGTGGGCCACACCAGACGAACACGAACTCCGCCAAGTCCAGCTCTTTGAGGGACATTCGCCAGGTGCTTGCCATGGTGGGTAGGCAGTGGGGGGTGTTAACGAGGCGAGCTTGCTGTGGAGGTCTGTGAGTAGTGTCGGGGTCTCACTTCCAGGCTCGGCACCTGCTCCGAGAAACTCCCCTGGTAGCGACAGTGGTGCACCATAGATGAGTTCTGTGGACAAAACTTGAAGGTCTTCTTTCGGAGAAAAAAAGATTGGGCCTCGTGCTCTCGTACGGGTCTCAAGGGTGGTTGGGGGCAGCATGCTTAACTCTGCTCCAGTGTCCACCAGGAAATGCTGTCCGTTGGTCTTGTTCATCACGTGTAAGAGGCCGTTCGTGTGGCCAGCTGTCGCAGCCATCAGCGGTAGCTGGCCCGGTCGTTTCCCTGGTACGAGCAGGGTTGGCGGTATTTGTGGGCTTGTGCTCCCCAGCATTGGTGATAGAAGCACCAGGTCAACTGCTGGAGGGTTGGGGGATTAAGGGCCAATTGCCTGCTAACAGAAGTAGAGAAAATGGTGAAACATACTCTTAATGATGTAGCAACAGGTCACTTTGAAATTATTATAATTAGGCAGAGTTAGTTCTACAGATAAGAATATTCTTTAACAATCTCTTCATGTTTTTGTGATTACAATAAAGTAGGGTAGAGGCATTAGATGTAGTATATTTGGATTTTATAAGGCATTCTCAAGCATGCTGTACAAGATTAGCAGATATGCATAAACAAGCCACTTTTTGGAGGGGAGATCTGCAAGTAGACCATGTCCCAGGTTGGTGACTTTGAAGCAAAATGATAGAGACCAGGATGAGAAAGGACTGCGAAGTATGCAGAACATTTCAGTGATGGACAAAGGATACCAGATGGAATATAATACAGGGAAGTGTGAAATCAATGCTTTGGAAAGCAAAATAGAAAAGCAAGATATTCTTTTCAGATGAGAGATTGAGAAAGGATGAGCTTCGGACCACATCTTCGTCCTGTATACATTTTAAATGTAAACAGGACAAGCAAGTGATGCTGAAATTCCCCAATTAACCTAAAACTCCTATACGTTTATGAAGGGTGGAAGAAAACTAGAGCACCTGGAGGAAACCCATGAAGATATGGGGAGAACATACAAAGTCCTGACAGACAGCGCCGGATCGGAACCCATGTTGCTGGCGCTGTAATGGCATTGTACTAACTGCTTCTGATAACTGTGCACCCCAGATCGAAGGAATTTAATATTTAGGTAGGTCACAAAGTTAAGAAGGAAAATAGGATGTTAATCTTTATTCTGATTATGTAGGGCTTTGGTAAAACCAAACAAGGAAGTCTGTGTTCAGCTTTTGCCAGGAATATAGGCCTCTGTATTACAAGGGTCGAACCACAGCAGAGACTGGATTGCATGGGCATATATACATTGAGAGGTGATCTCATTAAAACTTAATCCACTTAAGCATTAAGATCCTTTCAGAAAAAGAACTGTATGAGCAGCAAAACAACATACGGTTGTTTGATGTCCATTTGCAGAATGACATTGAATAGTAAACGAAGGCAAAATATTTTTTGTTCAGGAGGTGAGCAATGGAAGTGTCACTCTCTGAAAATGTTCATGAAACTTTCACTTTGATTACACATTGTGACACAAGGAAAGTGCCTACTAAGAGTAAGGAACAGATACAAGTTGTGGCAGGTAACATTAACAAATAGCTGCAAGGGGAATCAAATCACTGTGGCTGCGCCTTATTTAGAAATGCCAATAGGTTTTAACCAATTAATATCTCCAAACAGCTTGCATTAAAAACACTCTGTCAAAAGACTTTCTTTTCTCCACCCCCCACCACCACCCTCAGAAGCTATCCCCAGTCTGTCATGGCTTAAGTTTGAGGGCTGGATCTCAGAGCAATAATGACCTTTTAGGAGTGGGATGCTCTCAGGACACTGAATACATCATTTGTACCTTTCTCAGTATGTGTTAATCTTGCATACAATTTCTCTTTATGACAGAATGCACTTAGACATAATAAGAGTTTGAAACTGACGTTGATTATCTCCAAATTACTGAAATAATATTTTGAAGTGTTCTCAATGGAAACAACCAAAGGACAGCAGAGCACTTCGCTTTAATATTTTTTTTCCAAATTAATTTTTCCTTTTTTAATTGCACCTGAAGAAACCTGTCGGGAATGTATTCCTGATGATTCACTTGAAGGATGGGTCAAAACTGACACTTAGTGCAGACAGCTCTGACGACGCATTGTAAGTCTATCACTTCTGTTTCCATTCTCAAGTATCCAATCTAATGAAATGATTTACCAGTGAGTGTTGTGGAGCGTGTCGTAAACAAGCAGCTAATCTGTTCAGCAGGCACCCTAGGGAAACTGAAGAACCAGTGCTGATGTGTCCATATACAAATTAGAAAGATTTCTCTTACAAATTTGCTGTTTCAAGATACAATACATGGGTAGGGTGAGATCTTGTCCTGAGATAAATTCATGTTCTTTGGAGGAAAAAAATAACTACAGATTTCCTCACCTAATGTCAGGATCTGTTCTACATTTAATGGATAGAGATTGATGTGATGGGTCAACAGCTCCTATTATTAATCCTATCAGGCAACTATTACACTGTAGAGAGCAAATGAGGCCTTTTTGTATCCATCAGCTTCAATATTTATTACCAGCAAACAATTTCATTTTAAGCAAGAGCAGAAGATCGAGGAAGCATAGGGTTATAAAGCACAGAAACAGGGTCTTCGCCTCACCTTGTCCACGATAGCCGTCAAGACCATGTGCACACCCATTCCATTTCCTAGCAGTTCTATGCATGGTGTTTCAAGTGCTCTTCAAAAACTCGCAAGTGCTGAGAAAGTATCTTCTTCCACCGACCCCCTTGGACGGTGCATTCCAGTTGTTAACCATTCCCTGGATAAAATAAATTCTTCCCCAAATCCCCTCTATCATTTATCTTTACCTTAAACCTTTGCAGTTTTGCTGCAAACCTTTCCCAAGAGGCAAGGTTCCTCACTATCTACACATTAATTATGCACATCCTAATCAGATCTCCCCAACCCCCACCCTTCTCTACTTCAAAAATAAAACAGAGGAGTGCAAGCAGGTCTCTCCTCATAACTGAAATAATTCACTCCAGCCAACATCCTGGGATCATCTTCTATCACAGACTTTCTAAAACATGACAACCAGACTGACACCTCATCTTCCAGTTGTCACCTAACTAAATATTGATATAATTTAACCTCCCTGCTCTGGAATTCTATTCCTCAACTAATGAAGACAAATATCCATGATAGCTCATTAATCACCTGATCTATCTTTGCCGATGAAAGACCCTTAGTGAGAATAAGGACAGAGTTCAAGTTTACATTTATTGTCGGAGTGCGTACATGACATCACATACAACCCTGAGATTCTTCTTCATACAGGCCAGACACAATTTCTCCTTATTGGTAATTGTACTCAAGAAAAAGATATGCATGCAAAAGAGAGAAATGCAAAGAAAGAAATGAGTCCCTCCCACTCATACTCAACGGTTGTCTGATATGATGGCATGTTTGACTTCGGAAAAAATTAGATGCTTCACCATTGAAATGAATCTTAATTTTGTTTCTTTGATTAATTATATTCAAAATTTGTAAGATTAGTTAACTTTTGGATTTTTGATCCCATTGTTTATGTTTAGACCTCTGAAAGGAGGGGATTGATAATTAGTGGTTTTTTAAAAACTTAATGTAATGTAGGTCTCAACACCATTTTTATTGCATGTGATTTGTTAACACTTTATATTATTATGGTCTGATTTCTCGCCTTTGTTTTTGTACAGGGTGATGATGGTGGCATCACGAAGGTCCTGAGGCAGCTTTCCTTGGTCCCAACAAAGCTTGAAAAACTCATGCAGTTTGACATGCAGAGTTTTGCCGCCAGCCTTCCAGACCTCTGGGGGGATTCCATCCATACCTGCTGCTTTGCCACTTTTCAGTTGTTCGATTGCCTTATATGTCTCATCCTGGGTGAGGACCTCATCCAGCTCTAGCCTTAGGGGCTGTTGAGGGAGCTGGAGCAGGGTGGAATCTTGGACTGAGCGGTTGACACTGAAAAGAGATTGGAAGTGTTCTGACCATCGGTTGAGGATGGAGATCTTGTCGCTGAGGAGGACTTTGCCGTCTGAGCTGCGCAGCGGGCTTTGGACTTGGGGTGAGGGGCCGTACACAGCCTTTAGAGCCTCGTAGAAACCCCTGAAGTCGCCAATGTCCGCGCTGAGCTGGGTTCGCTTGGCGAGGCTAGTCCACCACTCATTTTGGATCTCCCAGAGTTTGCGCTGAAGATGGCTGCATGCGCGACGGAAGGCTTGTTTCTTCTCTGGACAGGACGGCTTTGTAAGGTGAGCCTGGTGGGCAGCTCGCTTCTTTGCCAGCAGCTCCTGGATTTCCTAGCTGTTTTCGTAGAACCAGTCCTTGTTTTTCCTGGAGGAGAAGCCCAGTACCTCTTCAGTGGATTGCAGTATGGTAGTCTTCAACTGATCCCAGAGGGTTTCAGGGGACGGGTCCGTGAGGCGGATTGCATCGTCGAGCTTTGCTTTGAGGTTTGCCTGGAAGTTTCCTCTCGCTTCGTCTGACTGCAGGTTTCCAACATTGAACCTCTTTCTGGGGGCTTTCTGCTCAAACTACAGGGGAATCACGCTGCTCTCCATTGCAGGCAAAATCTTCGCTAGGATTCTCCTAAATAGAATAATACCTAGTGTCGCCGAGAATATTCTCCCAGAATCACAGTGCGGCTTTCGCGCAAACAGAGGAACTACTGACATGGTCTTTGCCCTCAGACAGCTCCAAGAAAAGTGCAGAGAACAAAACAAAGGACTCTACATCACCTTTGTTGACCTCACCAAAGCCTTCGACACCGTGAGCAGGAAAGGGCTTTGGCAAATACTAGAGCGCATCGGATGCCCCCCAAAGTTCCTCAACATGATTATCCAACTGCACGAAAACCAACAAGGTCGGGTCAGATACAGCAATTAGCTCTCTGAACCCTTCTCCATTAACAATGGCGTGAAGCAAGGCTGTGTTCTCGCACCAACCCTCTTTCCAATCTTCTTCAGCATGATGCTGAACCAAGCCATGAAAGACCTCAACAATGAAGACGCTGTTTACATCCGGTACCGCACGGATGGCAGTCTCTTCAATCTGAGGCGCCTGCAAGCTCACACCAAGACACAAGAGAAACTTGTCCGTGAACTACTCTTTGCAGATGATGCCGCTTTAGTTGCCCATTCAGAGCCAGCTCTTCAGCGCTTGACGTCCTGTTTTGCGGAAACTGCCAAAATGTTTGGCCTGGAGGTCAGCCTGAAGAAAACTGAGGTCCTCCATCAGCCAGCTCCCCACCATGACTACCAGCCCCCCCACATCTCCAACGGGCACACAAAACTCAAAACGGTCAACCAGTTTACCTATCTCGGCTGCACCATTTCATCAGGTGCAAGGATCGACAACGAGATAGACAACAGACTCGCCAAGGCAAATAGCGCCTTTGGAAGACTACACAAAAGAGTCTGGAAAAACAACCAACTGAAAAACCTCACAAAGATAAGCGTATACAGAGCCGTTGTCATACCCACACTCCTGTTCGGCTCCGAATCATGGGTCCTCTACCGGCATCACCTACAGCTCCTAGAACGCTTCCACCAGCGTTGTCTCCGCTCCATCCTCAACATGCATTGGAGCGCTTTCATCCCTAACGTCGAAGTACTCGAGATGGCAGAGGTCATCTCGTGTCCACGCTGCTGAAGATCCAGCTGCGCTGGATGGGTCACGTCTCCAGAATGGAGGACCATCGCCTTCCCAAGATCGTGTTCTATGGCGAGCTCTCCACTGGCCACCGTGACAGAGGTGCACCAAAGAAGAGGTACAAGGACTGCCTAAAGAAATCTCTTGGTGCCTGCCACATTGACCACCGCCAGTGGGCTGATCTCGCCTCAAACCGTGCATCTTGGCGCCTCACAGTTCGGCGGGCAGCAACCTCCTTTGAAGAAGACCGCAGAGCCCACCTCACTGACAAAAGGCAAAGGAGGAAAAACCCAACACCCAACCCCAACCCACCAATTTTCCCCTGCAACCGCTGCAACCGTGTCTGCCTGTCCCGCATCGGACTGGTCAGCCACCAACGAGCCTGCAGCTGACGTGGACATTTACCCCCTCCATAAATCTTCGTCCGCGAAGCCAAGCCAAAGAAAAAAAGAAATATTATTATGTGCCTATGTAACATTTACTTGATGAAACCAATAAAAATATTGAAAAAAGAGATGTAAACAAACTGACTGTGCAAATACAGAAAAAAATATAGCCAGTAATAAATAACATGCAAAGTAACAGTTCTTAATCAAGTCTCTGATTAAGTTCGTTGGTCAGGAGTCTTATGGTGAAGGGATAGCAACTTTCCTGAACCTGGTGGTGTGAGTCTTGTGGCACCTATATCTCTTTCCTGATGGAATTGGCAAGAACAGAGCATATCCTGGGTAGTGTGGATCCTTGATGATTTTTACTGCTTTCTGATGGCAGCATTCCATGTAGATTTTCTCGAGGGTGGGGAGAGTTTTGGCTGTGATAATCTGGACTGTGTCTGCCTCCTTTCGTAGTGCCTTCCATTCAGAGATATTTATATCCATATACCAGGCTGTGATGCAGCTGGTCAGCCCACTTTCCACCCCACATCTGTAGGACTTTGCCAGGTTTCCAATGTCATACCAAACCTCCGCAAACTCCTGAGGAAGTTGAGACGCTGATGTGCTTTCTTCACGATGCCATTAGTGTTAGGTCAAGGAAAGATCCTTCGAGACAGTGACCCTCTCCACCTCTGATTCCCCAATGATCACTGGATCGTACACCTCTGGTTTTTCCTTCCTAAAATCTACAATCTCTGGATGCTCTGTTAACACCCCATCCAGCCAAGTTTTCATCCCATTGTTTTGCAACTCGCCATTGTGGCATCATCGATAAATTTGTAAATGGTGTCGTTGATCAGTCGAGGGTGGGGGAGAGATGGATAAAGGAAAAACTTGTGACAAGGTGAGATCAAAATTACCATGAAGAAATGATAGAGGTCTTCTGATCATTGTGGCCCTGGAGGCAGCTAGAAGGTGATAATTCAAAGAAATATAAAATGTGGTGAAATTCAGGGCTGTACGCCATTTCCAAAAGACCAGTCTTCACTAAAGGAAGGAGGGAGAGGTGAAGGAGAAAATAACTCCACCAATATCACAGAGGGATAAATTGCAGCAAATATGGCCAGTTTTGATATAGACTGAGGAAGTGATCCTGAGTGTGCAATGATGCAATATGTCCAGAAAGTGCTGTTCCTTAAGCTGATGCTGGGCCTTACTTTAGCAGTGTAAGAAGCCTGATAGATGTGGAATGAATAACATGGGACAACAAATACTTTGCTTCCTGAACACTCTTGGGTGTATTTTATGGATTTTAGGCTGCTGATCACAAATAAATCACCGGAAAATGTTCCTATCACATACCTTTTTTTTAGATATTACCTATTTGTGTGATTTCCTATTGCCTGGTCTACAAAATCATGAAGCGTCACATCTGATTGAAAATTCATCTTCTGCATTCGCACTTGGGGTGGCACAGCTAGCATCGTGGTTAGCACAACACTATTACAGCACCAGGGGTTTGAATCCCACATTGTCAGGAGTTGGTACACTTTCTCTGTGTCCGCGTGGGTTTTCCCCCGGAGGCTCTGCTTTCCTCCCATTGTTAATTGGATATAATCAGATGGCCCTGATTCACAGGCCGAACTGGCCAGTTTCAGGGCTCTATGTCTAAACACTCTAAATTTAAATTTTTTTAAAAATTAAATTATTCCCTGCTGATCTTCCTGGAATGAGCGACCAACATGGCAAAAGGTTTCACCAGGACATTGCGACCATTGAAAAGTAGTATCATGGCAACTGGAATCCATCAATGCCGGCTGATTATTGTTGGATGCTGACACAAGAGGCATCAGATGTGGAGTACAAATGAAAATCACTGGCACACCATTTTTAGTTGAAAAAGATGATCTGTCAGCGTCATCATGCAATTAAGCATGCTAAATTCAATAAAAGTTAATTTAATGTATCTCTAATTTCCTGTACAGTGCAGCAAACCTGAAATGATCTTGTGTTGATCTTAAAGTTGTCTATCATAATTCCCAATTTTTTTTCAGGAAGCAAACCATCTGGAAAAAAAAATTGTTGTCCAGTGTAATTAAAGTGAGAAGCAACAGGAAGCACAGAATCACCTGGGGCAGACCCAGATGTTTCCCCAAAACAGCCACCCAATCTGCACTTAAAAGAAAACATTTGTTTTTAAGCTCATTTTTCTTGTGCAAGTCGAGGGATAAACTGAATTCAGGCTGGAAACTGGAACCATCAAATATCACGTGCGTTTATTGCAGGATCTTCAACTTCAATGGGCACTTTGGTCACACAAGCAAATCTGAATCACCTACATTTAATTTCTAATCAGTGCTGAGGAGTCGATCTCTGCTGCACTAAATGTAAAAATGAGCTTCAGTAGCCCAAGTTAGAAAAAAAATAACCATTGTGCCCCTTCCTGAACCGTTTTCTCGACAGATTGCATGCACATCGATGTCATGGGACTGTTGAAGAGAAGTTGGCTGGCATGCTTAGCACAGCTGAATATCCTCCAATAATCTCTGCTCATGCATGAAGATTGGGCACTCGGGCAAGACACGATGTACTTGTGAGAAAGTGGTTCAAACTGTCTTACAATGAGGACAAGGAAAATAAACATAACCTGTGAAGCCTTGCGTTTTATTTCTTACTCTTCCTTCTTTTGTTGGTCTAAAGCTCTGCATTTTTCCTGAAATGATTATGAATGTCAAATTGGAGGCCGTCTTAATAGCCTGATATGTGCTCATGCACATTTGCAATAGGAGTCAGGTGGAGCACCATGCCAAAGGTTCCTCTCCTTGTCCCAGAGGAACTGGTGTCACCTGTAGAATCCCTGATGAGTTCCATTCACCCCTTCAGTTAAACCTCACTGGTTTAAATAGCTGAGACATCAGAGCCCCTATTTTTTTATTTCCTTAACATTTTACTTAATGAAATGATGTGCAATTGTTAGAGGAATGACAACAAGCGAACAGATCAAATATTAGTTCAGTAGCATTTTGCTGTTGTTGCCTATTTGAGGTGAAAAAGCTTTAAGAATTTTGAGCCCATGCACACTCTTATCAAGGTTACAAATTCTGTTCATGTTATAGGAGCTCTTGATTAATGCAGCTGGATTATCTGAAAATTGCCTCAATCACTCAATGCCTGTTTCAAGTGAATGCTTCAACCAAGGATTTTAAAAATAATTGTATTTCCCCTGCGCCCATCCCCCCTCCCCCCTCCAATATTGCTTCCCCTTCTCTACACCCCATTCAGATGATGCCTCTATTGTAACAGGACTGCTTTTCATTGCTGCACAACCTTCTACTTGACTGCTAAAGGCCAACTGATGAATGAGGCTGTTCTGGCCTGAAGCGCTTTTCTTTTCTAAAAAAAATTCAACGTCAAGGGCAGCCAAGAGCCTTTTGAAAACTGCCGTAGCCTGATACTACAATTCCAGGCCCCCAACATGATGCTTCTACCAAGTCACTTACAAAGCTTAAGGGAGACAAAATATGCAAACAATGTCAGTGTCATCTACATCCCAAGAACAATGGAAATAAAATGCTTAGAATCTTGTGGGGTTTTACGCTGATTTGCACACATTAATTCCTGACGCACCCTGACAGCAAAGAATGCTCTATGCCAGGAGTGCAAATTTATTAAATCTGTCATGTTATTATCTACCTCACAATTTAACTGTTTAAAATCTGATTCCTAAAAGTTACAACCAGAGTGTTAACTTTTTGTTTGTTCTGAGGGCTTCACTGAACAATATTCCCAACAAACATGTTAATATTATCCAAAGGTTTGGGCTCTAGGATGCACTTGCAATGGTTAAATGTCATTGTGTTGTGAAGGAATCCATTAATAAGTCCTGTTTAAACAAGGGCTTTTTATCAGTCTTTGCTCCATTGCAATCTCTTGACTGTATGGTTAAAATATCTTAGAGAACGGAGTATAATTGCAATGGATGATGTAAGTCATCTGATATGATCTTAATTGGAAGATAATCTTCTGTTCAGTAAGAAGATTACCAAATTGTCTCAACTTGAGCAGCGTAAATAAAAATAACAATTTATTTCCATTCATAATAAAATTATTGGATACTTATTGTTAATAAAGGAATCTTTAACCTTGAGCACAAAGCTGTACGAGTAACACTGAGAATGTATGACCAAAAGCCCTCCTGTGTCATAAGGAAATAGAAATTATTAGATGTCTAGCTATTTTCCAATCATTCACATCCATATAATCAGTTTACATACTGCTGCATCTTTATACCCTTAATAAGTACACAGAACTTTATTTACACAAATTAATTAGTCTCCTAATATTCCATATTGAAGTATTTCATTTATTAGATCATAGCAATAGAATCCTTCCCTATATGAATATACAAGAAGTCCAAGTGTTATTTCTAGACATTTTAAAACTGCTGATAGTTTAGAAATCGACATTCAACATACCTTGGAACTCACCTTGTGAAAATTGCAACCTATTATTACTGGAGTATTCTCAAATGCTCACAGCGTGTGGAAGTGATTTGTCACTGTTGAAATCTCCACAGCTCGATGGTGAAATGTGGATCAGCAACAAAAAAAAAATGATGCAGCCTGGAAAGGTATTAACAGGCCACTGCTGTTGGGTCAAAAATGTTACTCAACCAAATTAAATAAACTTGGCAGTACTTATGTAAGAATATTTTTTTCTGAAATCTTGTGGGGAGATCCGTAGGGTTTTTTTCCCCCTCCCTTTATACCTTTTGTTGGTCAACTGTTTAATTTAGCTTGGTGTTATAATGTGGGAGTTGTGCGTTGTACCATGTGTGTTATGGATCTGTAGTCTTGTAAAATCATGTAAATGCATTGTAATGCTCCTTTTATTTCCTGATATGCAGTATCTAGCTGTAACATTTCTTTGCTGAATAGGCAGGCTTTGCTTCGGATATTATTGAAGGTGTAAAGGTTGAAGCTTTTTACAAAACAAAGTAAACAAATTGTGTATTTATGTACTTGTACAAGGAACTTTTAACCTTGAGCTCAAAACTCCACAAGTGGAGTAAGATGATACTGAGAGGGTATGGTCAAAGCCCTCCTTGCATCATAAGGAAATAGAAAACACAGATGGGCTGATTAGTAAATTTGAAGATGATGAAAAAAAAGATGGTGGCGTTACAGAAAGCAAAGGTGGTTGTCAAAAGATGACAGGATATGGATCAATCGGAGATATGGTTGAATAAATTGGTGGATTGAGTTTAAATTTTGAATTTTAAGATTTTTAAATTTAAATTTACAGCACCGGTAACAGGCCCTTCCAGCCCATGAGCCAGTGCTGCCCAAATACCCCAATTAACCTACAACCACATACATTTTGAAAGATGGAAGGAAACCAGAGCAACCAGAGGAAATATTTGCAAACACAGGGAAAACATACAAACTCCTTTCAGTCAGCACCAGATTTGAACCCAGGTTAGCTTGTGCTAACTGCTGCGCTGTGTCGTCAAAATCCAGATAAGTGTGAGGTGTTGCTCTTAAGAAATCAAATGCAAGAGGAGAGCATGCAGTAAATAGCAAGATGCTTCGGAGCATTAACGTACAGAGGGTCCTTAGGGTGCAAGTCCATAAGTCCTTGAATTTAGCAACACCATACGAGTAAAGGAGGAGTACGGAATGCTTGCCCTTATCAGTTGGAGCACTGAGTGTAAAAGTTGGGAAGTCACATTGGATATTGTGTGCCGTTGTGATCATTCCATTACAGGTAGTATGTGGAGGCTTTGGAGAGGCTGCAGAAGATCTTCACCACAAGGTTTTCTGGATTAAAGGTAAAGAGAGGTTGAACAAACTTAGGCTGTTTTATTCTTCACTGCTGGAGACAAAGGAGCCACATGATAGAAGTGTGTAAAATGATGAGAGGCAGAGATAGGAGAGAGATTCAGTGTCGTTTCCCCCCCCCCTCCCCACCTCGTGAAAAGGTGAAATACTAGAGGGCACACCTTTAAGGTGAGAAGAAGGTTTAAAGGAGATGTGTAAAGCAAGTTTTGTTTTATATACACAGAGTGTGCCTGGAACTCGCTGCCAGCAGCTTGTTGAAACGGATACAAATTGTGATGTTTATCAGATCTGCCATGATATCATTGAATGTCAAAGCAGGCTCAAGAGGCCTTCTCTTGCTCCTATTTCTTATGTTCTTAAAGGGCATTCAGAAAGGGACATGAACGGGCAGGAAATAGAGGGATACAGATCATGTACAGGTGAATTGGATTAATTTAATTTGACATCATGGTCACTTTGACATTGTGGCCTGAAGTGCCTGTCCTAGTCTACGCTTTATCTATAGCCACTCATTCGCCACAGCTTTCAATCACAAGGAAAGGGAAATTTGCTCTATTGTATCTTCAAATGAGAAAGCATTCATTGAGATGTATAGCTCTGTCCTGTGGCAAAATTTCAGAAATTTCCTTTTTGTTTATGCAAGGCAAATCAAAAATGACTTACTCAGCTATTAATTGACCCCTCTCTCTCTCCCTCTCTCGTCCCTAGCCTGATATTCTACACATTTCCCTTGATAATCCTTTAATGAAGTTCCTTTTATCACACTGATTTAAAATAGTTGCATATATGGCCATTTGTTTAAATTTGCAGGCCCATCAAAAGATGGAGGCATTCAGATTAGCAGTAATTTTTGCTCTTTGCCCTTCTCTTGTTCAATGTGATTGAACAGCCCAATAGCTCCTTGATCTTGTGCTTGAGAAGTAATCACTTTGTTCCCATTAAAGGCAAAAATAAAAACTGGCAGAGCCTCGTTATAGATGCTTTCTTTACAAGGTTCCAGGTTTCACTAATGAACAGAGCAGGTAAAATATTAAAGAGAGAAGCGTGTTATTCATATTGCAATCAAATATTGCTTACTTTCGGAGTAAGATGATGTGTGTGGGGATAACACCTACATGTGACCTGGTAAGGAAGAGACAGACGATGTTGGGAAATATTTGGATGCTACTTTGATTGAAATTTTTTAATTTAAATTTAGACATACAGCACGGTAACAGACCAATTTGGCCCACAAGCCCATGCTACCCAATCACACCCAATTGACCTACAATCTCCAGTACATTTTGAACAGTGAGAGGAAACTGGAGCCCCCAGGGAAAACCCACGTAGACACGAGGGGGACATACAAACTCCTTACAGACAGTGCAAGATTCGAACCCTAGTCCCAATCACTGGCGCTGTAACAGCATTGCACCACAGTAACTGTGCCACCCCCTCTGAGTTCCAACAGTCTGAAAGATTTTGTGTCATTGAATGAGAAATTAACTTAGAAATATCTGTATTTTCTGCTTAGTTACATAGTGTTCCTGTCAGCAGTACAGGTTATTTTTACATTGACAGTCTATTATATTGCAGCTTCAAAACAATACTGAATCAGCATCCAGTTCATCATCCAGTCTATGGCTTCTGGTATTACAGAAGCTATTTAACCAGCAATCACACTCTAAAATTTGAATAGGCTTATTATAATTAGACGACTTAGTATATTGTAAGTGCGATGCAAGAGAACAAGCTCTGCACAAATTCTTCCAAAGTGCCTCCAATGCTCACAATTTGTGAGATAAAATTTGAAGCCATTCAACAAGATGCTGCAACATGTTGCTTGCTGAGAAACCCACCTGCAACTTAATGATCAATGTTCAGTGAGCTGGATAATTAGAAAATTCAAAACCCCTCCACTGATTGCACAGCTGATACAAGCTTAGTATGTACTTACAGTATGTCACAGAAGGAGACGATTTGCCCATCAGAAAGGGACATCCATGCCAACTCCAAGCAGAGAAATCCCATTACTCCCTCTCCTTATTTTTCTCTACCCCACAACATATTGTCTCTCACACATCCGTCAACTCCCCTTTTAATTATTTTGCAATTCCCAAATTAATCTACAAGCTCATGTTTGGGATGTAGACAAAGTGATATAGCCAGGGAATCCCATTCATCCACATGCAGCTCCATTCAGACCACATTGGGCTTGGGGACGTGGAACTTTGAGACAGCATCAATAATTGTTGCACGAACAACAAATTCTAAATATATGGTTATCTTCTGCATTTCCTTTCTATTATTAAGAATGCATCCTATTATTTTTAAAGCAATAAAAGGAAGTGTCTTGATCACCAGGCTTTTGGCGGCCAACTGGAGTACTTCACCCAAATGTCATTTGTCCAGACTCTGACCCCAAGCCAAAATTAGCAAATAGGGCTCAATAACACAAAGGTGTAAAATTGCACCTGCCACCTCCATGTCTATTTTTCACTGGAAGAGACCTGATTGTTACCAATACCCCTACTCTCGGCAAACGACTGTGCATTCACCTGATCTATCCCTCTCCAGATATTGCATCTCAAACAAAACCTCAGATGAACAATGAGGTATTGGAGGAAATCAACAGGTCAGATATCATCCATTGGTAGAAATGGTCAATCAATGTTTCTCGTTAATACTGTTCCTTCCATATCTTGATTCGTAGACTGAAATGGGAATAGGAACTTGATACTAATCAATTTGAAACTACAGAGCTATCGAGTGCTATCACCTATGTCATCTAACCATCTCAAATAACTTGCAGTTCAGAATTTTCATAAGGCAGTTCACTTAAACTAGCTGTACACTTTAAGATGGTGTGAAAATTTTCTAAATCCAATCCAGTGAAATGTTTTCTAAATTGTATTTTGTTATTCTGTGTGGCAGGGCATGGAAGCTGGCTTTCCTAGAAACAAAATCCATGTGGTAAGGATATTTTATGAAATAGTTTCCATTTGTAAAACAAGTTTTTTGAGATTGTTCCAAAGCATTGTTTAATATTCAAATAGAGAGTGCATTTTTAAACAAATCTAAATGTTATGATGAGGGAGATTAGATGGTTGGGTCACATTAAGGGTAGATAAGATCTTGTGAATTTTAGCTCCAAGTGGTTCTGAGACTGGCTTGAGTTAACGTTTTTCTGTAATGAGAGATTCACATCTCCTGGATCTGAATAGTTCCAAAACAGTCTCATCATTATCAATTGAATTGAAGTCATAATTAAAAATAGACTTAAAATTATGGCTGAATATGCAAACTTTGCTTCGTTCACTAAGGGCCAATTTCTCATTGCTATTGTGAGATTCAAGTCAAGTCTATTGTCATCTGATTGCACGAGTACAACTCGATGAAACAGTGCTCTCCAGTCTTTGGTGCAAAACACAGACACAACCAGAAACAAATGATACAAACATGCATTTTCATTATTCTGCAGCATTGTTCACCATGTTTCAAAAATGACAGTCATAGAGTGGAAACAGGCCTTTCAGCCCACTTGTCCATGCAGCCAAATCGTCCCACTCATATTACTCCCACCTGCCTGCCTTTAGCTCAAATCCTCCAAACCCAGCCTGTCAATGTATCCATCCAATTTTTTTCTTAAACATTGCAATAGTACCTGCCTCAACTACCTCCTCTGGCAGCCCATTTCATACACTCACCACCCCCTATTTAAAAAAAATTATCCCCCAGGTTCTTAAATCTCTCCCCCTCACCATAAACTGGTCACAGTCAGTGCCAAGGAGGGGATTTGGAGGCAAGTCCCCTCCTTGTGAGGTGCTGTGCCCACATATGCTCACACTGCATGACTCCCCGGCCCCTTGTGAGATGTAGCCCCCATACACTTGCAGCCATCGCTCCCCGTCAGAGCCACCCACATCACGACCATACATCAAGTGTCACTAGCTTCTCGTCTGACGCACACTAGTTACTCTCCATGCAATAAAAGCAGCATTTTCGGATGCTACAGAAGAATGGAGGAGGTTCACATCTGCTGCCAGCACATACCCGCCGCTCCTGCTGAGTGAGTTTACAACTGTGCCCCACCAAGTTACCCTAATGCTCTCCTCTAACATCCATTCTGGTACCATCCTTGCTTCTGGTTACCAATACCCTTACTCTGGGGAAAAGACCGTGGGTTCACCTGATCTATCCCTCTTCTAATTTTGCAAACACCATATAAACAATGAGATTATCCCCTCATGCTCCTTGTTTCAAATAAATATACCCCTATCCTGCTCAACCTCTCTCTACAGCTCAGGCCTTCAAGACCTAGTAAATGCTCAAATCTTCTCTGCACCCTCTTCAGCTTGACAACATCTTTTCTATGGCACAGTGGCCAAAACTGAACAATACTCTAAATGGGGCCTCAGCAATGTCTTATACAACTACAACATGACCTATCAACTTCTATACTTTAAACTCTGACTGATAAAGGCAAATGCACCAAAAGGCTTTTTGACCACCCGAGCTACATATGATTCCACTTCCAAGACACTATCTACCTGTATTCTTAGATCCTTTTACACTCCCCAGATCCCCATCATTCACTGTGTAGGCCCTTCTCACATTAGACCTCCCAAAATGCAGTACCTCACATTTCTCTGTATTAAATTCTGTCAATCATTCCTCTGCCACCTGCCCAACCAATGAACGTCCAGTTGATTGCACTATTTGCAATACCTGAACTTTGGTGTCATCTGCCAATCTGCTGATCACGCCATGCCCATTTTCATCTCAGTGATAGATTACAGACAGTAATGGGCCCAGCACTAAACCCTGTGGCACACCACAAGTCACAGGCCTCCAGTCCAAAAAAAACTGTTTGCTTTCTTCCATGAAGCAAATGTTCTATCCAATCTGCTATGTCACATTGGATTCGACTTTCCAGAGAAATCTACTGTGCTGAACCTCATCAAATGTCTTGCTGATATCCATATTATGCACCTACAACTCTGTTCTCAACCTTCTTGGTTACATCTAAAAAAATTCATCCGTAAGTCATGACCTCCCAGTTAAAAAAATGATTCTGATAATCCCTAAGCAGTCTTTGCCTACCCCAAGTGCATGTCTATCTTCCCCCTCAGTATTCTCACTGGTAATGCACCAACCAGAGCTGTTAGGCTCGCTGGACTGTAGTTCCTGGGCTTTTCCCCACAGCCCTTCTTGTTCAAAGGCACAACATTCACCACCCTTCAGTCTTCTGGTACCTCACCTATACCTGATGGTCTGGATGACTGCAATTTTTGTGGAGAGAAAGATTCAGAACACAGACCATACTTCAAGAAGATAGCTCACTAGCACCTTTTCTGGCCCAAAAGTGTTGGGCAATAAATGTTGCTCCTGCCAGCCTGTAAATGTTTAAAAAAAAAAGCAAAATACTGCACATGTTGAAGACCCAAAATTAAAAGGAAATTGAAAAGTCCTTGGCAAAACTCAGTGGGTTTATCCAACTTGGGTAGCACCCTCAGAGATGGAAATAGAGTTAATGTTTCAGGGTGATCATAATTAATTGTTGGTGGTGTGGGAGGGAGGAAATTGATACACAATACAATTTCAGAATGAGATCTTTTTTAAATAATATTTGCTTCCATGAGTTAGCTTAAATGAAAAGGTGATGGTTGTTAAATAGTTAAGGTTAAGAATTACCTAATTTCTGCAACTAAAGTGGATAAAAACAAGAGGCTGAGATGTCAATAATCATATTTGCCATCTGCAATTAATTAAAACTAATTGCCTCAGTTGTTAGGCAACATCTGTGAAGTTGGCCTTGTTATTGGATTGCTGGTATATTTGCTCTTGAGCACTGGATAAAGAAATACTCTTTTCTCTACTTCTGCAAACTTCAAAGGAACATAATCTCCTCGTACAAGTATTGAGAACACTCAGCCACTGTCATTGCTAGGCCCTTCTGCTGTCTGTTTTTGTTCAAAAATGGTATTTATTGCAGTTCAAAGAATGCCAACTGGAGTAATGACAAGTTTTATCTAAATTTCATTTTGTTTTTGGCATTGACATAATGTTAGGGATCATAACACATTTCTTCAAGATGGTGCTTGTGTTTAAGATGACAACAAATGCAATTGTAGGGGCATAGATAGGGTGATAGCCGGTTTATTTTTCACGTGGTGGCAATAGTCAGTACCAAAGGATATCTGTTTAAGATGAGATTTTGATGCGACGTCAGAGGTGGGCTTTTTTTTTAATGCACAGAGTGATGGGTGCTTGGAATGTATTGCTGGGGGTGGTGGTATAGGCTGATACAATAGGGACATTTAAAAGACTTAGATTGGCACATGAATGCAAGAAAAATTAAGGGTTACCTGCTGTGAGGGCAGGAAGTATTTGATTGAGGAGGCCCGTACTGTTTTATGTTCTACTTAATTCTTGGATTCCTCAGGAATAAATAGAACAGTGAGAGAGAAAAGGCAAATTTTTAACTGTCATTCCAGTTGATTATTTGACAAATGTAACATTACATAGGTTAATCTAGCATCTCCTTATTATAATGAAGTTTTAATGATAAAATGTCGATTAAGCTGATCTCTTTCTCACTTCCTATCTGGAATGTACATTAATGGAATTCCACTGCAGGGTTTTTACTGTTCAACTATGACTGACTCCTAGAACGCTTCCACCAGCGTTGTCTCCGCTCCATCCTCAACATCCATTGGAGCGCTTACACCCCTAACGTCGAAGTACTCGAGATGGCAGAGGTCGACAGCATCGAGTCCACGCTTATGAAGATCCAGCTGCGCTGGATGGGTCACGTCTCCAGAATGGAGGACCATCGCCTTCCCAAGATCGTATTATATGGCGAGCTCTCCACTGGCCACCGTGACAGAGGTGCACCAAAGAAAAGGTACAAGGACTGCCTAAAGAAATCTCTTGGTGCCTGCCACATTGACCACCGCCAGTGGGCTGATAACGCCTCAAACCGTGCATCTTGGCGCCTCACAGTTTGGCGGGCAGCAACCTCCTTTGAAGAAGACCGCAGAGCCCACCTCACTGACAAAAGGCAAAGGAGGAAAAACCCAACACCCAACCCCAACCAACCAATTTTCCCTTGCAACCGCTGCAATCGTGTCTGCCTGTCCCGCATCGGACTTGTCAGCCACAAACGAGCCTGCAGCTGACGTGGACTTTTTACCCCCTCCATAAATCTTCGTCCGCGAAGCCAAGCCAAAGAAAATGACTGATTGCTAAACTTGAACAGGAACAAAGAAAATCACCTGGGTTCTGATATTCTTTTGTGGCTCTCCGACACTCATTGCCTCAACATGTTCGAGTGTAAAATTTCCAGCCTTGTTTATCATATGCTCTCCTGCCTTGTTATCATATTTTCTCATATCTAGATACTTCACAGTAACAGAAAACATAAAACTTAACTAAAGCAACTATTTTAAAATTAAGTTTTCCAAGTAAGATCATTTATGCAGTAATATAGATAAGGAAGTAACAAAAATGCTAGATGCAGGTATTGTAGCCACCATAGAACGCTACGGCACAGAAACAGGCACCTTTGGCCCTTCCAGTCTGCACTGAACCATTTTTTGTCTAGTCCCTCTGACCTGCACCAAGTCCATAGCCCTCCATATCACTCCCATCCATGTACCTTTCCAAATTCTTCTTAAATGTTAAAATTGAGCCTGTATTCACTTCAGCTGGCAGCTCATTCCACACTCCCACTATGTGAAAAGTTCCCCTGACATTCCCACTAAACTTTTCCCCTTTCACTCTTAACCCATGCCCTCTAGCTTGTATCTCACCTACCCTCAGTGGAAAAAGTCTATTTACTCTGTATCCCCCTCAATGTTAAATACCTCTATCAAATCTCCCCTCATTCTTCAAATCTCCCCTCATTCTTCAATTCTTCAGGGAATAAAGTCCTGACCTTTTTAACCTTTCCCTGTAACTCAATTCCTGAAGTTTGGGCAACATCCTAATAAATCTTCTCTGCACTCTTTCAATCTGATTGATATCTTTCCTGTATTTAGGTGATCAAAACTGCATGCAATGCTTCAACACAACATTGCAGCTCCTATACTCAATATTTTAATTTATGATTGCCAATATCCTAAAAGCTCCCTTTACAACCCTATCCACCCATGACACCGTTTTCAGGGAATTATGTATCTATATTCCCAGGTCCCTTTGTTCTACTGCACTCCTCAGTGCCCTACCATTCACAGTGTACATCCTTTCTTGGTTTGTCCTTCCAGAAAGCAACACCTCATAATTGTCTGCATTAAATTCCATCTGCCATTTTTCCATCTGGTCCAAATCCCTCTGCAAGCTTTGAAAACCTTCTTCGTTGTCCACAACACCTCCAATCTTAGTGTCATCTGCAAACTTGCTGATGAAGTTTACCACATTATCAGCCAAATCAATAGTTTTCAAACTGCCCCCCCCCACTAAACTCACATTCCATCTTGAGCAATCCCTTACCAATCACAGCACTTATGGAGGGATTGCTTAAGGTAGAATTCAAGTGGGAAGGGAAAGTTGAGAACGACTGCTCTAGACCAATTGTTATTGAATTTTGCTTGAGGAAAAATTGTCATTGGCCCATTTCCTTTGGAGTTATGAAACCATGCACATAACGAGTCAATGAGGTACAATTAAAAGCAGTGTTTTTCAAATCTTTTTCTTTCCACCCACATACCACCTTAAGTAATCCCTTACTAATCACAGAGCACCAATGGCATAGCGAATACTTAAAGTGGTTTGAGAGTGGAAAGAAAAAGGTTGAGAACCACTAATATCGACAACATCCACAGCGTTTCCTTCAACTTTCCTGATAACCTCAAAAAACTTTACAAGGTTGGTTAAACATGACCTACGCACAAAGCCATGTTGACTATCCCTAATCAGTCATTGGCTATCCAGATAATGGTATATCCAATCTCTTGTAACACCATCCAATAATTTATCTACTACTGACGTCAGGCTCACCAGCCTATAATTTCCAGGGTTACTTTGGATCCAGCACCTCTCAGCCGTGGCCAAGGACATTTTAAATATTTCTGCCAGAGCCATTGCAATTTCTACACTCGCCTCCCTCAAGATCCAAGGGAGTATCTTGACAGGCCCTGGAGATTTATCCATCTTTATTTGTCTTTTGCACTACCTCACCCTGACCGCCCGCTTATTGGAGGAACAACCCCTTATCTTCCATCTAGGCACTCTCCATCCAAATGGCATTTACATCGACTCCTCTGCTTTCTGATAAGCTTGCTCACCTTTTCTTTCCCATCCCCTTTCCTGTCTTTTCAGTTCTCCCTCCCTTCCCCCTTATCCATCCAGCCATCCCTCCTTCCCCTCAATGCTGCTGTCCCCTCCCTCCCCTCATCCACTTATCATCTTCCGCCTTTGCCACCCCCCTCCCCCTACCTTTTCGATCGGATGCCTGCCGGCATTCTCTCATACCTTGATGAAGGGCTCAAGTCCAAAATATTGGTTACGTATTCTGACAGATTATAGATATGTTTTTGGAAGATAAATTGGGGAAGGTTTTAATGTAGGTCACATGTCACATACAAACACTTTAAAACAGATCTTATTTAAAATATTGGAGCTCTGCCCATGCTCTACAGTCTGGTTCTAAGAGCCTTTGCAAAAGCTTTGCAGAGTGCCCAAGAGAGTTCACCAATGGACTGTTGTTTCCAAAAAAGCAACAGATGAAGAACTCGTCGGAGCCGCAGGCTGTCTGGAGTGGAATTTGCTGTTCTAAAAGGGTCATGTGGTTTTGCAAGCAGAGAGAGCCAAACAGGCTTTTTTTTTAATCTCAGAGAGAGAGAGATCAGTTCTGCAGAGCTACAGTCAGCAGCAGCAGCTGGGACTGGAACAGGACAAGCTGGAAAGCTTGTGGAAAACCCCATTTGGAAGATGGGTTGTGAGTGCTTAGCTCAGCCTGGTCAAAACCCTTGTGAATCATACAAGAGGAGAGGACTGGCTGCCTAATGTTTCCCTTAAAATAAGAGAAACAAAATGAACTCTGTGGTGTCCTGAAAGAAAGAGGTCATCATCTGGAAAACACCGATGGGGCAATTTTCTTCGGCAAGACACTGAAGTGGCTGTTCAGAAGGAATCCAGCGAACAACAAATCTCTCTCTGAAAACCAACAAGAATCTTCCTGAGTGGTAAACATTTATCTTTCAAGCACCAAAGCCTGGTGAACTTCATAAATGTTAAATTCTGTCTACAATATAAGAATTGTCTGCAATCAGTAAACTTGAAGGAATGAGAAGTGAGATTGGACTGTGAACCAAAGAACTTTTCTGAACTTACACACATTACATACACGTGTGCTTAGAATTAGAAGGGGGTTAAGTTTGGTTAGTTAAGTTAATAGTGATAAGTTAAAGTTTAATCATGTTTTCACGTTTAAAGATAATTAAAAGCAACTTTTGTTTAAGTAACCATTTGTCTTGGTGAATATCTATTGCTGCTGGGTTTTGGGGTCATCTGGGCTTGTAACAGTATTTCTACCTTTGCTGTGTAAAGGACACTGTTTGGTCTGCTGAGCTTCTCCAGCATTGTGTGTTTTTTTTACAATAAAGGGACAGTTGGGATATGTGAATGCACAGTTGTACTCACCCCAAGTATTTGCTGGCCTGTGCAATTGGAGCAAAATATTTCTACTCTTCTGTTCAAATCCTCTTGCAATAATCATATGGCATTAACATTGACTTCTCTGGTTTCCGTCAAACCCGCCCCCCCCTTCTTCCCCCATCACCTTCCCTCAGTTCGTTTTTATCTCTCTATCTCTCTGTCTGTCTGTCTGTCTGTCTGTCTGTCTGTCTGTCTGTCTGTCTGTCTCTCTCTCTCTCTCTCTCTCTCCCCCCTTTTTCCTGCCTTATTTAGCCGCTTTCAGGTGCATTCTCCAACAAGAATGCGCCTGCAGAAGCAGATTCAGACCTGTGGAATGGTTGATCAGGTGGCAGCGCTGAAAGCGCACTTCGGCTCCTGTCTCTTTGGGCTGTCAGTGCTGGGGTGGCCGGCGCGGGCTGTCAGGGTTGGGGCGGCCAGCGCCAGCTGTCAGCGCCGGCCGCCCCAACCCTGACACCCCACGTCGGCTGCATCGCAGGCACCTCCTGTGCTTTCAGGTGGCCTCCCAACAGTTGTTTAGGGGTATAATATATGGCTTTACATCAGGGTATTTTGGCCACCTGAAAGTGCCTTTTGACAGAGCCATAATCAATTCTCCCCTCTCCATTTATTGGCCTGGACTCCTCCCCCTGCCAGTCGTCAGTCTTTATTCTGACACCTTCCTGTACTTTGCTTATACATTGAAGAAGGGCTCAGGTCTAGAACGTCGCTAATATATCTTTAACTCCTATGGACAGTGCAAGGCCGGCTGAGTTCCTCCAGCATTCCTGTGTGTTTTTATTCTTCCAATGAAGCTCAATATATTGATAGTATCAGCTCTTTTCCAACTTATTTGCTGCCAGCTGAATGTTCTTTTTCAATGGTTCAAATATGAAGACACACAAACCTCCTCTGGTTTTCTCACTTTTTAAGAAATAGTAGCTGCAGAGAAATGGATCTGAGGTCAATGCACCTAGAGAGAATCAATGGAGTCTCCCTCCCTTCCCGACCCCGAATGACATGATCTACTGGGATCGTTGTCTGCAAAGGGTGCACAAAATCATTGAGGATCCCATCAGGGAAGAGATACAGGAGCATCATCAGGCGGAGGAACAGCTTCTTCCCACAGGCAATGAGAATGCTGAATGACCAAAGGAACTGCTCACCTGAGACTCTCATAATCATGAAGCAATATTTATTTATTTGTATAGATGAATACAGGTCCTGCATCTGCATTGTTCGTCTGTATGCACGTTATGTATGGTTGCATGTCTGCGCGTTTTGCACCGAGGACCGGAGAACGCAGTTTTGTTGGGTTGTACTTGTATAATCAGATGGCAGTAATTTTGACTTGACTTGATATTCTGCCTTTCCATTGACATAAATGTTCACATGATAGTTCATCTGGCATGACCTCGCCCTTTCACTTATTGTCCACATCCCACTGCAGCCTTACTTTATTCTCCTCACAGTCTCTGTCCTTGCACAGCTTTGTGTCATCAGCCGTACTCAGTGATTTCACCAATTGACTCCCTCATTATGGATGTTCATTGCCAAACTTTTGTGTAAGTCAGCAAAAAACATCTATTGGAGGAAATCAACGAGCCAAGCAGCATGTGGGAGAAAAAGGATGGTTAACTTTTCAAGCCAGAACCTTGATCAAGACTCAAGATTCCAGCATCTACAGTCTCATGTGTCTCCTTTTAAGCAAGTAACTTTTTCTCAGCCGAAACCTGAAACTTCCCTAGGTCTTGCTGCCTGGAGGAACAGTGTGCTTTCTCATCTGAGAGTAGGGAATTGAACTGAATACTATGCAATCATCAATAATTTGACCTTATGGTGGAAGAAAGCATGTTGGTGAAACAGCTGAACATCATTTTGACTGGGGCACCGCCCTGAAGAACACTTGTGGTGAATGTGCTGTGGCTGAGATGATTGGCCTCCAATATTCAAGATCAAGATTCCTTTCATTGTCATGTAATAACACAAAAAAAGTTATATACACAGAATTTCTGTGTTTGGGGATTCACCTCCAGTGCTCCCACAGCCTCTGCAGCCGCACAACCTCTTGTTCAATCCACTAGCAACCCGAGCTCCAGGTCCAAATCTCTGACACAATCAGGAAGCCCGAGGTCCTTCAAGATCCCTTCTTGCCCTCACCACCCTCTCGAATCCCAGTTCCGATACTTGGTTCCCATGGGCCTGTCCCGCGAGCAGCTTGCTTTTCTTTGTACCAGATATGGTTCCAGGTATGACAGCAGAAAATAAAGTTTATGCCTCCATTTCACAGAGAATTTACTCTGACTTCTTTAGACTGCAATTAGTCAAATATTTTCTTGATGCTGAGGGTAGCCTCTTCCATGTCATTATTGGAACTAATTTCGTTTGTCCACGTTTGATCGATTTGAAACAGAGTTGACCTAGGTGGAATTCTCACTGTGCGTTGCTGAAGGTTGAGAGCAGCTGAGTAAAGTGGCAATAGGCTGGGGAGAAATTGTCCCACATTTTGACCGAGCAACATAGGAATTTTTCACTCTTTGGGAGTAGGTGCCAGAATTGGATGTGTCGTGGAACTGTTTGGCCAGGCATGGCCTGGTCCCACAACTTTCCAAACATTGCCAGGGTCAGCAAAGTCTATTGCATCCAATGTTCTGACATTTCCTGAGATGGGCTGGATTAGCTCCTGTGATAGTGGAGAGTCTCAGAGGGAGACTGAAATGGGCCTTTCACTTGGTCTGAAAAGGCACATGGGTGAGAGAAAAATAGAGAGTTATGAGGTAGAGAGGGTTTGGGGTAGATATATATTGGTCAACAATGTGGGGAGAAAGCTTGTACTATGCTGTAATGTTCTATGTTCTAAAAGCTTTAGCTTCTTTGCACCCCCTTCCCCCCCGCCCCCCCCATCAATGTGAAGGAGGACATTCATGGAATTTCCTTCAGTTAGTTAGTTCTATGGGCATTCTTGAGCTCATGTGGCCCGATTGCAGAGTAGTGATCTTATTGATGGTTGTGGGTCGGTTGATTGGGTCTTCTGCAAGATGTTTCCACTGTTTAGCATTTTGAGTCTTCACCCAGGGTTGGCTATTCATTTTTTAGGTAACTTGGTGTGGCTGTCGGCATGCTTTTCTAAACTCCCTGTTGATCCAGCTTTGCCTCTAAGCTTGATGACAAGGGGAGAGTGAGGGGTTTGCCAGGTTAAGAAATTGTGGTGGAATACAGCTCCAGATGGCCTGTTGTGCATTGTTCATGATGGTCACTCGACTGAGTTGTTCTAATTCACCTGACAATCTTTGAGAAATTTCATGTCCAGACTTGTTGCAAACAAGTGTAACTCCCTCCAGCCAGCATCTAATTAGCCTGAATGCACCTGAGATTGTCTGATCTCAGAAGCTAATCAGGCTCAGGACTGGTCAGCTCTTGGAGGGGAGACCACCTAGCAAAACCAGGTGCTGAAGGTTTCAGTGAGGGGCACTGGACAAAGTGGCGACTCTGTCTGCCTTATAGTAGATAAAAGTTAAAAAGAAATTCATGTACGTTACATTCTAAATGTAGTATTACATGACAAAAGTGGATCTTTACCTTTACCATGTTGTTATCTTTGGGGTGGGAGGAGAGATGAGCTCTGGGACTTTGACTGAAGTCTATGATTCTTGGAGTATAACTGAAACTGTTGGCTGATCAATCCAGAGGGATTGCTTCTTCTGAACGAGGCACATTTCCCCAGACATTAGTGCGAAAATCTTTACAAAGCCAGCTTTAATATGTCTGCATCTGGTCCCCCAGATCATTTCCAAGTTCTGATTTACATCCATTTTTATACTTATTTTTTTCATTGTGTTTCTGATGCAGTTGAATGACTTGCTTAATCATGCAAATGCTGTTGGTCTGGAGTTACATATAGGCAGACTGAATAATGACAGTAGATTTATTTCTCGATTGCGTCTGATGGAATTTTACGATGATCCAGTCATGTTGTCATTACTGATGGTGCCTTTTTAATTCCTCTTTTTAAAAAAATTAATTTAAATTCCCGAGCCATCCTGGTGGAATTTGAACTCGGGTCTCTAGATATTATTAGTGTCTCTGGAAAACTCATCCCCAAGCCTAACCTCATTATTATTACACGAAATGTACATCTTTAAAAGAAAATGAAGAACTACTTAAACTAATTGAATCTGCTGTTGAATGTGTGGGTAACTGTAGCCCTCTATTATAATCATGTACTCCTATTTTAAACAAATGTCCAAATCTGCATAGAACAAACTAAGGATTCCCTAGTACATGGTGATATATAGATGACAAAATTGGGCATCCTGGTTAACGCAGCGGTTAGCACAACACTATTAACCAACTGAAAAACCTCACAAAGATAAGCGTATACAGAGCCGTTGTCATACCCACACTCCTGTTCGGCTCCGAATCATGGGTCCTCTACCGGCATCACCTACAGCTCCTAGAACACTTCCACCAGCGTTGTCTCTGCTCCATCCTCAACATTCATTGGAGCGCCTTCATCCCTAACGTCGAAGTACTCGAGATGGCAGAGGCCGACAGCATCGAGTCCACGCTGCTGAAGATCCAGCTGCGCTGGGTGGGTCACGTCTCCAGGATGGAGGACCATCGCCTTCCCAAGATCGTGTTATACGGCGAGCTCGCCACTGGCCACCGTGACAGAGGTGCACCAAAGAAGAGGTGCAAAGACTGCCTAAAGAAATCTCTTGGTGCCTGCCACATTGACCACCGCCAGTGGACTGATCTCGCCTCAAACCGTGCATCTTGGCGCCTCACAGTTCGGCGGGCAGCAACCTCCTTTGAAGAAGACCGCAGAGCCCACCTCACTGACAAAAGACAAAGGAGGAAAAACCCAACACCCAATCCCAACCAACCAATTTTCCCCTGCAACCGCTGCAACCGTGTCTGCCTGTCCCACATCGGACTTGTCAGCCACCAACGAGCCTGCAGCTGACGTGGACTTTTTACCCCCTCCATAAATCTTCGTCCGCGAAGCCAAGCCAAAGAAAGAAAAATTATAGCACTAGTGACTGGGGTTCAAATCCAGCACTGTCTGGAAGGAGTTTGTACATTCTCCCTGTGTCTGTGTGAGTTTCCTCCAGGCACTTCGGTTTCCTCCCACCCTTCAAAATGTAGGGGGGCTGTATCACTTTATTAAGAGAGAGAACCACATGATCTTGAATACCTGACTAGCCCCTTCAGAATTTCTGTGTTGTCAGAGGTACCTGCCTAAGGCATTTCCATATACTAATTACAGTACAGAAACAGGCCATCTCAACCCCTCTAGTCTGCAGCGATTTAAGTCCCACTTACCTGCTCCCTGCCCATTTCATTCTGAAAGATCTCATGGTCTCTTGTGTTTTCCTGAATATGTTGATAAATAGTTTTGTTTTAATTGCCATCATTACTGAAGATTACCTGGTTATAATCTTAGTCCTCATTGCTAGCAAATTGGTATCTGTTTCCAATATTACCAAAGTAATTACCCTCTAGGTATATTTCAATGGTTGCAAAGCACTTTGTTTCAGCCCGCAACCTTTTCCTTTTCTGGATCTCTTTGTCTCCTCTCTGGATACAGGTGAGCTCTGAGAATCCCTTACACGCCTACCAATATCTACTGCTTCTCATTCCACCCTGACTCCTGTAGGGATTCTATTCCAATTGCAAACTCTCTGCATCCATTGTAGCTGCTCCAGTGATTGAGACTTTCCATGCAGGTGTCTCTAGAATGTCTTCCTTTCTGAACCAAGGCTTCCATCCACCATATAGAATGAGCCCTAGTGGTTGTTCCCTTTCTACTTTTAGTCCAGGATTTCCAGTGGTGGAAGTTTGGACATTGGCATCTGTTAGTATAATCCCAGATGCTCAGTACTGGTCAAATATGCCTAATTGGGAATCCAGTTAATTAAGTAAAAAATAATACTGGGAACAGACACGGATGCTGGACTTGATGGTTTCAATGGCCTTCTGTGTAATGATATAATGTTTATTACTGCAGCTCATCCTTCAGAAACACATGTAATATGTTGCACAATGGTTACTAATCGTGGTAAATGACTGTAGATATGTTTACATATGAATGAAGCTGTCTAATTTGAAGTGAGAGGGCTGAGCAGAAAAAATGAATATTATGTAAAAATTCTTGTATTTATCTGTTTTTTTGCCTAAAAAATTTACTTTGTTATGTAGCAGCACACTGCAGCGGCTATTGGACAAACACTCCGAGTGGTGTGCGCAATCCAGGACCAGCAGACCGCGCAGCAGCACTGGCCCCAGCAGACAAACTGGCAGTTGGGCGGCTCAGCCAGCATAGGGGCCAGAATCCCCAACATGGTGCTGGCCCTGCTGTGCAGCCAACAGGGAGGGACAAGCGCACGGGGATGAAGGCCTTATCATGTAGTCCTGCTATTGTCATGGAGCGGTGACGTGGGGAAACTGGGGCAAATGGTGGGGACAGGAATGGTATAAAATCGGGCTTTCAGCCCTAATAAAGCAGACTCGTGTGTGTCTTTACTTTGAGTAGCATACGGCTACAATTGGGGACCCCAATGGTTTAGACAGCTTCTAAACCACAACGGTGAGCAAACCAGCAGTGCACACAGTCACCCTGAAACTGCCAACCTTCTGGACAAGTCGGCCACACGTGTGGTCCGACCAGGCTGAAGTACAGTTTCACATCCGCCAGATCACAGCAGAATCCACGTAGTACTACCACGTGGTGAGCGCCCTGGACAAGGACACGGCGAGCTGGGTGACCAATTTCATCCAGGATCCCCCGTTGGAAGGTGCCTACACTGCTTTTAAGGCCCTTCTCATCAAGACCTTTGGGCTCTCAAGATGTGAGAGAGGAGCATGTCTGCTCCACTTGGACAGGCCCCATCAGCCCTTATGAACGACATACCGGCCCTCATCGGGAAGCACGAACCCTGCATAACGTTCGAGCAGGCGTTCCTAGAGCAATTACCTGAGGACGTCCAGCTACTCCTGGCAGACGCCGAGTTCAGAAACCCTCGAAAGGTCACAGCAAGAGTGAACATCCTCTGGAAACAAAAAAGAGAGTGCTTGGCATCAGAGGGGCTCGCCACCAAACCCTATGGACAGAACCACATTGACCACTGAGAGAACTGCAATCCCACAAGGGAGGTGAACCTAACGATTAGTGGTGCTTCTACCATCTGTGATGGGGTTCCGTAACCTGCCGATGCTGAACCCCCTACTCGTTCCAGGGAAATGATGGGGCCAGCCATCGTGGTCATCAGCCTCCTGTATGTGAGGGACCATCAATCTGGACAGCGGTTCCTTGTGGACACAGGGGCAGAGGTCAGCATCCTACCCCTATTAGGGCAGTAAACCAGATGCAGACAAGCAGGCCCCACACTGAGGGCTGCCAACAGCAGCACCATCAAGACCTACGGCACACGCAGGGTCCAACTACAGCTAGGGGACAGCCACTTTTCCTTGGTGTCATGTTGGGAGCAGTGGAGCAGCCACTGCTCAGGGCAGACTTCCTCTGTTCCTACAGCCTGCTGGTGGTCCTGAAAGGCCAGAGACTGGTCTTGAAAGGCCAGAGCTGGTCCGCGCACAGACCTTCCAGACTTTACCCCTGGAGGACGCCAAGCTCCCGGCACCCCACCTCAGTTCGGTGCAGCGACCCATGGACGAATACACCAAGATTCTCGCAGAGTTCCTGACGGTGACCACCCTGCAGTTCACCACAGAGTGAGGCATCACATCCTGACCCAAGGCCCACCACTCCATGCATGAGCAAGACAACTTCCCCCAGAGAAGCTCCAACTGACAAAGGAGGAGTTCAAGAAGATGGAAGAAATTGGCATGGTGCGGCAGTCAGATAGCTCATGGGCTTCTGCCCTGCACATGGTGCCCAAGGCCACTGGGGGTTAGAGTCCATGCGGCGACTACCGCTGGCTCAATGAGGCCACCACACTGGATCATTACCCCATGCCACACATCCAAGACTTTGTGGTGAACCTGCACTGGGCAAAGATATTCTCAAAAGTGGACCTCGTACAGGGCTACCATCAGATCCCAGTACACCCGGATGACATCCCCAAAAACTAGCATTATCACATCTACCTTGATGATATCCTAGTGATGAGCAGGGATCAGCAAGAACACTTGGTGCACTTACACAACCTTTACACCTGGCTGAGTGAGTTTGGACTGACAATCAACCCAGCCAAATGCCAGTTCAGGTTTGAGACGATCGACTTCCTGGGCCATAGGATAACCAAGGAAGGGACCATACAACTACCCAGTGAAGTGGAGGCCATCCAATAGTTTCCTAGGCCCAGCACAACCAGAGGACTGCGGGAGTTTGTGGGGATGGTTAACCTTTACTGCAGGTTCATCCCATTGGCAGCAGGCATCATGTGGCTAAGGCTAAGGACGTGACATGGGACAAAGAGTTGGAAGAGGCCTTCGAGAATACCAAGGAAGCCCTGATGGTGGACGCCTCAGGAACGGTGATTGGCAGCATTCTGGAGCAGCAGATAGAAGGGAGTTGGCAGCTGTTGGCGTTCTTCAGCAAACATCTATGACGTCAAGAACTAAAGTTCAGCGCTTTCGACAGGGAGCTACTGGCACTCTACTTAGCCATCTGCCACTTCTGATACTTCCTCAAAGGCAGAACATTTACAGCCTTCACCAACCACAAACCCCTGATCTTCGCCCTGGCCAAAATCTCAGACCCTTGGTCGGTTCGCCAACAACATCATCTATCGTACATCTCGGAATATACCACAGATGTACGACTCGTCTCGGGCAAAGACAATGTGGTAGCAGACTCCTTTTGCAGACAGAGCATCAACGCGCTAGCGAAGGGAGTAGATTTCGTGAAGCTGGCAAAGGCGCAGCAGGATGACACAAAGATGTCCAAGTACAGGACGGACATCACAAGGCTGCAACTACAAGACATCCCGGTTGGCACAGGTAACGACGTCACCCTCCTGTGCGATGTGGCCACTGGACAGGTAAGACCTATCATTCCAAAGCCTTGGAGATGACAGGTTTTTGAGTCCATCCACGGGCTGGCTCATCATCCATCCGACCACGGTCTGACTGGTGGCCAACAAATACGTATGGCACGGTATTCGGAAACAGGTCAGCAGGTGGGCTAAGACATGCGTGCATTGCCAGACAGCAAAGGTGCAGCGGCAAACCAGAGTACCACCACAGCACTTTGAGCCAATGGAGCGGAGGTTTGACCACATCCACATGGACATAGTAGTGCCCTTGCCAGTTTCACAGAGATCCTGATACCTGTTCACAATGGTCGATCACTTCACCAGGTGGCCGGAAGCAGTCCTGATGGTGGAAACCTCCACGACCTTGTGTGCTAAGGCCCTCATCTCCGCCTGGGTGGAATAATTCAGCATACCTACCCACGTCACATTGGACAGAGGGGCCCGATTCACCTCAAGCTTATGGTCCAACCTCACCAGCCTGTGGGCACTCAGCTACACCACACCACAGCCTATCACCCACAATCCAATGGGCTGGTGGAGCGCTTCAATAGGCACCTCAAGCCCACACTCATGGCCAAATTACAAGGACCCAACTAGGTAGACAAGCTACCTTGGCACTGCTGGGAATCCTCATGGCACCCAAAAAGGACCTCGACACCTCATTTGCCAAGCTCAACTATGGAGCCCCACTGGTGGTCCCCAGGGAATTCGGACCGATTCCAGACACGCAACCAGATGACACAGCAGCACACCTCCGCAAGCTACGAGACTGAGTCGGCAACCTGGCCCTGACTCCACCGACCAGGCACGGACAAGTGAGGACCAACATACCTAAAGACCTGAAGGACTGTGAGTATGTTTTCATTTGCAGGGGTCCACACCATCCACCACTCCAGAGGCCATACTGGGTCGTATGGAACAACGGTGCCACGTTCGAACTAGAGGTTGGAAACCGGACGGAGGTGTTCACTACGGACAGGTTAAAGTCACCACACCTGGATGACCACCACAGCCCACAGAGACGTTGCCTGCAGGCACCAGAGTCAATACTGCCGGTATTATGTACCGGCACCCTGCAGCGGCAATCGGGCCGGTGCTCCGAGTGGCAAGTGCAACCAGGAGCCAGCAGACTGCGCAGTAGGACTAGTCCCAGCAGGCAAACCAGCAGCAGCATAGGGGCCAGCATCCCCAACATGGCGCTAGCCCCGCTGCACAGCTAATGGAGAGGGACAGGCACGTGGCATTGTCACGTAGGAATGTGCCACTATTGTTATGCGAGCGGTGACGCGGGGAAACGGTGGGAACACGAACGGTATAAAAGTCAGGCTTTCAGCCCTAATAAAGCAGAGCTATACCTGACTACGCTCGTGTGTGTCTTTACTTTGTGTAGCGCATGGCTACAGTTAAACATTTTGATGTTAAATTCAAGGATTGCACTTGTCTTCCAAATGATGGAGTCAAGTATTATTCTTATAAGCCACAGTAAACTATAAATGGAATGATCAAATAACAATCTGCTGGCAGAACTCAGCAGGTCGAGCAGTCTTGATGAAGGGTTCTGACATGAAACATTGGCCATTCTTTACCTTCCACTGCGGCTGCTCAACCCGTTGAATTTCTCCAGCAAATGGTTTTTTGTTCCAGGTTCCAGCACCTGCTATGCCTGGTATCTCCAGTTGTCAAATATGTGGCTGTGATTGCTGGGTGACAATCTGGTATAGAAATGACTCCTGAGCAAGTGAAAGTAGTCCAAGTCAGAAGACAATATCTAGAAATGTGCCAACAAGGAATAGTCAGGGCACACTAAACCACGAAGTTGGGCCCAATCTTCAGCAAAAAATAATTGGTATAAATTAGAGTGGAAATCTAAAACGAAAACAGAAAATGCTGGAAGTACTTTAGTGGGGAGAGAAGTAAATGTTTCATGTCAACCTCCTTTCATCAGAACTAGAAAAGTGAAAAAAAATAAATCGGAGATCTTTAATTGCAAAGAGGGGAGGAATGAAGAGAACAGAGGGGGTAGGCCATAAGACATAGCCTATTCAGCCCATTGCATCTGCCCCACAAATACCTTGACATAGTGCAAGTTAGAGTTGTCAAGATAGCAGTTCCTGGAAAAGGTGGTTGTTAGAGACAAAAGAAAAATAAATAAATTGCAAAAGGGGAGTTACAGCCATATCTGTAGACAGAGGATTTTAAAACTATTGTTACCAAAATTGGTTACATTCAATATTAAATCTCAAGGGCACTTTCATCAGATAGAAGATGAGGTGTTGTTCCTTACATTTACTTTGGATGTCTTTAGAACAACGCATTTGAAGATTAAAAAGGTCAAAGTGAGAGTGGGGCAGGAAACTGGAAGCTCTGAGCAGACTAAATGGAGGCGCTACATTACGTGGCCACCTATTCTGGATTTAGCTTCTCCTTAGTAGATCACATGAAAGCAGTTTACCAGTGTAGCATTCCAAGCTTCACAAAGATGGAGTGATTGAATCTCTGGGGGATGACAAAGAAAGAGGGACAGGACTGGTATTAATTGGTGCAGTGAATGAAAGCGATTTTTTTAACATCCTTTTAACGAGGGTGTGTTCCCCTGCGTGTGTATGCACAGACACAGACACATGCAGGCCAAATCTTTGGTACTGCATTTGATCCTTACATGAAATGAGTAAGTTATTGTTTAAAAAACCTGGCAGAGAATCACTGTTAAACAGTGACAGATATGACTAACAAAAGTAACAATTCCAAGTTATAACTCTTTAAAAAGACTGCACTCGTGAAAATGTTCAATTAAAAATCTAGTAATGGCAGCCATAGTGATAAATTTGTAATATTTGGATTGGAATTTTACATGATTGTGAAGGCGGCTGGTTTGTTTTAAAGCCACAACAAGGCAAAGGATATGAAAATTTAAGCTTTTACATATTCTCTCATTCAAAGGTATTCATTTGATAAAAGTTCTCAGTGGTAGATAACAGTAAAGTTTGCAATCTTATACGCTCTAAATTAGTTGTCATGTGCTTCATCTTAAAACCATTTTACTCTTTGAAAATACATACAATTAATCTGGCACGGTGTGTCTTTTTCAGAATTTTATATATTTCCTGTATTTTCTCATAAATCTCTAGATTTACATCTTAAGTCAATTGAAATATATGCATGGTTAAACTTTAATGGCAGTGATAAATTAGAAGATGAAATGTCCTAAATCACAGCTAATAGATAACAGAATGAGATAAGCTGAAACTATCTTACATTTTCACTCTTTAATGGACACCATTTCTAACTTATCAAAAGGAAATCAAATTAAATATCTGACATGAAAGATGATGAAATGAAGAATAATTTCAACACACCAATCTATCAGCGAAGAATTGGCCATTGCTCTGCAAAGGAGCTCCTTTATATGTAAGAGAGCTGCTGTTGGGAATAGTTAATGTACTTTGTGATGTACTTTGTGATGTGCTTAAAATGTGTTTCAGGGAGCAGACTCGTGCGAGCAAAAGCTGCTGCTGTGAGCAACCTATATTGGAGATACAATGCAGAAACAGGCCATTCAGCCCACACAATGCAAACTTGCTCCTCACCCATCGCCTCCTCCCTGTTACATTCCATCAGGGTAACTATCTAATTCTTTGACCTCATAAACACATGCAGCGTTCCTTCAAATATATTTCTGCAATTTAATTTAACCACTCGTTATGGTACAAAATTACATTCTCACCACCAATGGGACAGTTAGATTGACAATGTGGAGTAAAAACACAGAAATGCTGGAGGAACTCAGCAGGTCTTACAGCATCCATAGAAGGTAAAGAGATATTATGAATGTTTCAAGCCTGAACCCTTCCTCAGGGTATGAGTGAAAAACAGAAATGAGTCTGTATTGAAAAGCTGGTGAAAAGCGAAGAATGATGGGGGAGGAATACAGACCGACAGACAAAAGGTGCTAATTTGCTATAAGAAGATAGGAGAGAGGAATGGTGAGAATTGATTGGGGGAGGGAAATTGTTTATGGCTCTGTAAAAGGAGACAGAGGGAAAAGGAAAAAAGAAAAAGAGAGAGAGAAGGGAGAGATAGAGCTAGAGGAAAGAGACATAGGGAGAGATAGGGTATGAGGGGATGGGGGAGGGCGGGCTATTGGTAACCGGAGAAGTCGATGTTAATGCCATCCAGTTAGAGCACACATGTCAAACTCTGGCCCGCAGGCCAATATAATTATATTTGGCCCACAAGATCATTTCAAAAATGTATTAGAGGTGGCCCGCCCTGCAGCGAGAGCCGATGCTGATTTTTGGTAATGTCACCCCCACCATCCTCTCCCTTCATTGCACATCCTTCCCCACCCCCTAACTATCCCCTCCCCCTAAAACCACCCCCCTTAAAAGATGGCCAGAATATTCTCAAAAAGGAATCCAGAATGGTAAAGTTCCACAAACCTTCTGCTGGGAATCCTAACAACACCCGGGCATCAGATCCACGGGACGCGGAGGGAGCAAGAGTGTTGAGAACGGAGAAAACAAAATTGTAACACGAGAAGTCTGTCGATGTCATCAGCTGGCAAGCCAGTTGGAAGGCTCCCCGCACAACCAGTCACTTCTCCCACCTGTCGAGCGGTGCGGCGGATGGGCGAGCGCCTGTGATTTCCTGTCGGCGCGACAGGCATGGCAGGCTGCGCACGGTCCCCGGGCAGCGCGAGCCCCGTGCGACTGGCACCGGATGGCCCTTCCACAGCGTGAATGCACTTCTTCCGGTCGCCACGGCCTTCAGCGCTTGCACCCGCGCGGACCCCAGGGACGGCTGGTTCGGCCCTGCACGTGAAGAGATAGATGGTGGCTGTCCGCAAAGGCTGATTGGCAGCGCGCTGGGCCTGAGTAGGTGGGTAAGCAGGGGTGGGCAGAGGGTGTAGGTGAGGAGTAATGGGCAGGGGAAGTTATGGTGGTGCGAGGGGCAGTTAGAGGGAGGGATGAATAGAAGGAGGGTTGGATAGGGAAGAGGTCAAAGGGGAGGGGCAGAGCGAGTAGGGGAGGGATTAGAGGGTGAGAGATGGGTAGAGGGAGGAACAGGTTGAGGGGAGAGGCAGTAGAGGGCCGTGTATAGGATGGGGTTGGTAAAGGCAGAGCGAGTGGAGTGTTGGGTGAGTAGAGGTTGGTAAAGGACTGGTAAGGTAGAGGGATGGTGGGTCGAGGGTGAATAGAGGCCTAGAGCCTGAGGAGTGAGCAGGAAATGCCGAGTCCTGATGCAGGCCAAAATGGACACAGCCTGTGAATGCTGACTACATCTCCACAGGGACCAAATAGGTTTCCCTCAGGTCAAGCAAAGGGTGAACTTGAGCTACCTACTCCTGACCTGTAACATTATCCTCCTAAAGTTATATCCTAAAGTTTAACATTACATATGTTGAAAGAAGAGAAAACATGCAGATGTTGTTGAAAATTTGCAATAAATATTTAGTTCGGCCCTCGACTTAGTTCAAGTTTTTAATTTTGGCCCTCCGTGAATTTGAGTTTGACACCCCTGAGTTAGAGGGTCCCCAAAAGGAAGATGAGGTATTGTTCCTCCAATTTGGAGTTGAACTGTAGAACCATATTTATTTAGTCTCCCTTCCTTACTTTCACCACCTTCACTTTATAATATGCTGATGAGAAGTTTGCAAGGTATTGCAGACATCAAGATAGAAGCTTCCTGTAACTTTTAGTGTTTTATTCTTCCCCCCACTTTAGTCACAGGTATTATTTTTATTGACTAATTTACAGAATATAGGCACTGCACCTAAGGCCAGTATTCAACCTCCAAACTTAACTTCCCACCTGAAGATGGTGACCAACCCCCCTCTTGAACCATCCTTATGTTGATGGTTAAAATAAAATGTAAACTACAGCAGTGCTATTGCTTTGTGCAAGTTGTCAACAGTATTTCCCCTCAAAGGAGTGTGCGCGCATTATAGCTTCGGCACAATTCTGGAATTCTCAAAGTTCAGTCTTAAAAATCCTGTGTTGAAACTCAGAAGTTTTAAATTATTGTTCAGAAGTAATTATGAAGTAGGTGAGACACTGAGTCATCAGACTTCTCAAAACTCATGAATCCTTATCAAGTTGCTTCCAGAGAAATGTTCTTTCTTATAAATGATTGTCACAACTCCCCTCTTCTTTGTGTAGGGGTTATGAAACTTGTGACTTTCATAATGCTTCCAATAACTCAGGCGAGGGTTAGATGAAATGACCATCAGAATAGTTACAATCCAATTAAGCAATTCTCTTGCTTCTTTTACCCAGATATGGGTCAATCAAAAATGTCAATTACAATGATCATGGTGGTTCACTGTTTTTCCTGACCAAGAAAAACAGCAGAAGTGATCATTTCACAGAGGCATTCCAACTCTGTGTTTTTAGATCACTTGCTTGATCAATACTGGTTTTAGTTTCCATTTCCCAAAAGCATGAATCATGAACATATAACTTCTCTTCTCACCAGATGTCTTTTCTTTAGGTAAACAAAGTCTTCAGTTGAGAGCATTAACTCTGTTTATAGCTTGGACTTAGGTGCCTCTGTGTCTGTTCAAAATGTTATTATGAAATCTGTGTGTTTGCACCCTGTTCCAAACCCTACTCATATTCTGTTACTGCTACTGATCAATTCTATACCATCCATATCCTCTATTGCCAGTGTTTGGTAGACTGTTCTTCACATGGAAGTGTCAAGTTCTGTGGTACCTTCTTCTTCAAACTTCCTTATTTCAGCAAAAAAAAAACAAAAGGCAGGAATATGATTTAAAATGCAACTCACACTATCAGCTTCAGAGACATAAATTAATGATAATGGCATTGTACAATCTACAAATGTACTGAAATTCTAACTTTTTACAGCTGAACTTCATTAAAAAGTCTACAATACAGATATACTCCACGTTAAGAAACTAGAGCATTCCTATGAAACTTTTTGTAAGCTGAAATGGCATAAAGCGAAGATCCATTCACTACTATTGGAGGCTATTTTCGTAAAAGCAAAAACCCCTTCAAATCCTTTTGTAAAAGTGAATTTTCATAAAGCGAGTATTCACAAAATGGGGTATACCTGTAGTATAGATAAATTTAATCAAAAAGAGACAAACAAATTGATGGATAATACTCAGGGTTATCCTACTGCAAGAAAAAAAAGAGACTTTATAATAGTACAGTGCTTTTGTGATGTCAGAGGTTCAAGAGCCTGATATCTGTTGGAAAGAAACTGTAGTTGAACCTAGAGGTGACATTCTTCAGGAATCTGTACCTTCTGCCTGAAGATAGCAGTTGGAAGAGTTTGTGATCAAGGTGATGGAGGTCCCTTATGATATTGGCTGCCTTCTTGAGCAGCCCCTCAAAGAATGTCTTCAATGGATGGGAGGTCTGAATCTGTGATGGGCCTGCACACAAAAATGCTGGAGGAACTCAGTGGGTCAGGCAGCACCTATGGAAGGCAATAGACTAGTGGTTCTCACCCTTTTTCTTTCCACTCACATACCACTTTAAGTAATCCCTATGCCATCGGTGCTCTGTGATTGGTAAGAGATTACTTAAGGAGGTACGTGAATGGGAAGAGAAAGTTGAGAATCACTGCTCCAGACCCAGTTGTTACTGAAATATTTTGCTTGAGAAAAATTGTCATCGGCCCATTTCCTTTGGAGTTATGAAATTGTGTATATGACGAGTCAATTAGGTACGATTAAAACAGTGGTTTTCAAACTTTTTCTTTCCATCCTCATACAACCGTAAGCAATCCCTTACTAATCACAGAGCAGCGAAGGCATAGGGAATACTTAAAGTGATATGAAAGTGGAAAGGAAAGGGTTGAAAACCACTGCTCTAAATGCCTCTGTCTTCATCAGGACTATGTTGCTCCATTTCTCCAACATATGCAGTCTAGTCTTCCTCTGTGATGGACCTGGCTATGTTTCAAACCTTCTGCAGCCCTGGGAGTTCAAATTATCAAACTAGTCTATGGTGCAGTTGATACTCTACCCTCTATTTTCATCCAGATATTACCCAATATTCAGCCAGGAGCAGAAAAGAAGAGGATCATCTCCCCGAGACTTTTTCTTGTGATCCAGGATGATCTATCTATTCTCCAGCAAAATAATACCGAGTAATTGAATTTCCTCTTTTCCCCGAAATAGTAACCTTTCAAGTTAGCTCAGCTGATGATCCCTTTTCTGTTATTGCAGGTGACACAGGCAAGAAATGATTGTCCAATAATGCTTAATGAAGGAGGGCTATAAATGTTCCATATATTCTGGTTACATTTATTCATTTCTCGGAATGTAGACATCACCACTAGGCAACCATTTATTGCCCATCCCTCAGTGCCCTTGGTTGTTAAAGCAAACATGAATACAGCTACAAAAACAAACAATCACTTTGGAAAGCGAGAGAACTCCATTACAGCAAGAAGCACTGCCACCAAGCAGCTAGTCTCACCCTAAGAAAGTCTGCCTCATGGCTTACAAGTTATATATTTATATATTTTGACTCCTAGATCTCTATAACATTTGAAAGGACTGCTCCAGAAAAGTACATAGTTCTTAAAATTCTCTTGGGATTCATTAATCAGAGTCATGTCCCTTACCCAATGGTAAATCGTCTTTTACCACCTTACCAACTAAGGAGATTGTTATTAGGTCTAGCTGATAAAGGGAAAGAACGGAATGCAGCCAGCTTCAATATTTTCAAGGTGAGCTGCATGGAATCATGGTAGATTATCTTCCCCACCAGTGCTTTCCATGGATACTGACCTCTAGCACTTTTGTGTATTGTAATGCATCTAAGTTATCCTGATGACACAAATTTTCTTCATTCACTTCCAAAATGTGGTAGAGTTGGGGATCTCCATTAGCGTTGTCAGCTGCTAACATCCAGGATACTTAAAATGAGATATTAACAGGTGAAGGCTTTGTCACACTAGTTAACAAAACACTCCCACACTATAGCAATAGCTTGTTACAAATGAGGAAATCTTAGCTGCCGACCACAATGTATATTGATGATAGCCAAGCTGCCACTTCTGTCAGTCTTAAATATAATTATTGCAAGCAAATTCCTTTATGAGATGACAGGCCATAAAATGGTTAGCCCCTCAAGGCACACAGAGGTTACGATACACAATTAATCCATTGAGTGGAATTCAGGCAGCATGCCAACAGTCTCCTTATTATAATATTTTTTTTCTGGGCAGCTAATGCTTCCCACATTTTTGATTGGATGTGCGTACACTAGAGGTTGTCCAACATTTGTTATTTCCTCTGAAATCTAGCCTGCACCTTTTAGACGGAAGCTACAGTATATGGTGAACAGAACAAATCAGATTCAGAATTTGCCCTGTAACTGTATGTGACCTGGAGAAAGGACTCAGTGGTTGCGTAAGGGAGAGGCTGGATCCCAAGTTTTAGGAAAACACACTAAAAGTCTCATTGAAGGATGTGCAAAAGAAGAGGATTGCTTTGTAAACACAGAGGCCTTCCAGACACTTGATCAAAGGGCAGTAGGGAGAAGATAGCTGGAACAATCGTGCCAGGAATAATCCTCTGAGGACTTGGTGGAAGGAATTTAGTGGTCAAAGTGAATGAAGAAATCTTCAAGGCTTGACACCTAAGTCAGTCAATACAAGAGTCCTCACATGCCAATCACTCACTTACTAACATTCCATCTATCAGTACTCAAGTCACATGCCTCAGAGACCCTCATCCATCAGAACCACTGCCAAAGGCTCATACCTTCACTCAGCATCCCGTGGAGAGGCAGCCATTCAACTACCTGCCACTTCACCAAAACGTGTTGCACAAGAGCCACTGATAGACTTCTGCCTCTCTTCCATGAACATATAACACTCAAGTCAAGGCAACAGGGATTAACTGAAGGTGGATCATAGGAAGAACCATGACTGAATCTATGGGAGGGCGGCTACTGAAACTGAGAATATTTGCTTATTCTTTCCCTGTCCCACCTTTCTGCCAGTTTACAGGTTCTTCAGAATCCAAAACCATTGATAATCTAAGCATATACCTCGTCTCATGATTCCCCAAAACTCTAGGTACTCAAACTGGAAGGTAGTGGAGCGGAAGCAAGAAGTAGATGCATGCAAATCCCATGCTGATTGCACTTATGTACAAAGCTGATATGGAGCATTATAAGACAATAAGACAATAAGACCATAAGGACTAAGGAGCAGAAATTCAGCCCAATGAGTCAGCCCTGCCTTTCAGTCATGGGACTCAGCTCCACTGCCCAACCTTCTCCCCATAACCTTTGGTGCCCTGGCTAATCAAGAATCTATCAATCTCGCCCTTAAATACATCTAATGACTCAGCCTGCATTGTATCTCCAATATAGGTTGCTCACAGATTTACCACCCTCTGGGTAAATAAATTTCTCCGCATCTCTGTGCTAAGTGGACACCCATTAATCCTGAAGTTGTGCCCTCTTGTCCAAGTCTCTCCCACCATAAAAAACAACCTTTGTACATCTGCTCTATCCATGCCTTTCAAAATTCTAAAATGTTTCAATGAGATTACCCCCCACCCCCACCCCGGTAAACCAAAGAGAGGTTTTATTTCAGATGTGTATCGATTGTTACAGGAAACTATGGATGAACCGAATTTGGAGAAATCTAGAAGTAAATGGGAAAATGATTTAACTTATGTTATACCTCAAGAGGATTGGGAGGTTATGTGTCATGAAGGGGTAACTAAATTGACTAATGTAAGATATAGTTTGGTTAATTATAATTTTTTGCATCAATTATATTTGACTCCTGAGAAATTGAAAAAATACAGATTTAGTAATTTGGATCTTTGTTTTAGATGTGGGTTAAGTACTGGAACTTTTTTTGCATGTAGCTTGGTCCTGCGATAGGGTACAACCATTTTGGGAAAAAATTAGGCTGGTTTTGGAGAAATTATTTAAAATTAAATTGCCATTAGATCCAGAGATGTTTTTGTTGGGTTGTATGGTTTCTTTGACTGGTTTGGGGTTGGATAAGTTTCAGATAGCATTTGTACGTTTGGCGTTATTGCGGCATGAAAATGTGTAGCAATTACTTGGAAAGACAATGTAGAGATTAATATAACTCGTTAGCATAATGAATTGAGATCTTGTATTTATATGGAGAAAATAACATGTAACTTACATGATCATTATTCTTTTTTTGTTAAAAGTGGTCATCTTATTTAGAATATATGGGTTTGGAAATATCTTAAAATATTGTATATGTTTTATGGTTTTTTTTGGCTCCCTTGAGGGGGCTGGCTGAGGCGGGGGGAGGGAGGGGGGTTTACAATTATTTGTATTGTATAAAACTTTTGGTAAATGTTGTTTTTAAAAGTTTTAAATAAAGTCTTTTTAAAAAATGAGATTATCTCCCTCATGATCTCCTTGTTGCACTCAAGTGTCATCAAAAGTTCATAGCAGCACACGTTCTACTACAGGAGATTTGAAAGGTGAATTTGATTGACGAACCTACAGGAGGAGTGTTCTAGGCTTTCTCTGGAGCATTGGAAATCCTGTCAGAAAGCTTGTGTTCACTGTTAAGGAACATGAGGGAGCCTGAACCCAACTTGGAACTATGTTTGGTACTTACCATTACCTTCCAGAAGAACCTTAACATAGAGTCAAGTATCTTCACTTCCACCACAGCATATGGCAAAAATCTGAGGGTGCTCAGTCCCAATGTGGAGCACACCTCTATTTCTGGATACCACAGTGCCAAGAAGTTTCCAAGTTACCAGCATTTCTACAAACTTTTCTGAAAGAGATGATCAGCCTTAAGACCCCCTGTAAACATGGCACCCTGCTGAGACCCCTCCTCCTATTTCCTTCCCTCACAGCTTGGCTTCTGTCATGATGGCTGGGCTACACATGTCTGAATACAGCCAGTTTGTGGTGTACCAGTACAGTATGAGATCAACAAAGTACTTCACGACTAGCTCGAACACACCTTGCAGGTTACTGAAGCATCAATGACCACTCTATTACAGCACAGCCTGCAGATAAAATTCAGGAAATGATTGATTTTAGAATCTGCTTGCTCCATACTCCTGGCTAATTTCAGGCGCATAAGCTACCTCCTTTATAAATGTAGGATATGGTACACTCCGAAAATGTGTGCATGCAGTGTATGTCATTTTTGAAGCCTAAGGGGGTTCTGTATTCCAAGAAAGCAGGAAAGACCAAGCTAAATTTCATTCCCTTTCTCACTGGCATTTACATCTGTGCACCCAGCAGGGGAGGAATGTCGAAGAGCAGCGGAAATATAGCTACTTCATTCTATCAACAAAGCCATCTCCCCCAGTTCTAGCATCTGAAGGAACTCCACTTCTCTCTTGTTAGATTTCAGATGAATTTAAATTGAGATATATGGCATGGTAACGTGGCCCATGAGCCCGTGCCACCCAGTTACACCCAAATGACCTAAAACCCCAGAACATTTTAAACCTTGGGAGGAAACTGGAGCACCCAGAGAAAACTCACGCAAACATGGGAAGAATGTACAAGCTCCTTACAAACAGCTTGGGATTCGAACCCCAGTCCTGGTCGTTGGCACTGTAACAGCATTGCACTAACTGCTCTGCTAACCATGCTGCCCCACTGTTATGGATTAAGAGATGTTGTAATATGTGCCAAGATTCCAAAGTATTTTTGTTGTAATACAGGACATGTATTAAAAATTGCACTTATTTTAGGTCATGTGACACCGGTGAGCTCTTTTCCTTTTGTTCAGATTGAGCAATGTGAATTGCAGCCAGGGCAGTGGTATGTTGCTCTTGTAGGATGTGGGAACTCAGGAACACCACTGGATAAACTCTGAATTATTCAGGAGGCTATGGATACAGTCAGAAGTTACAGGGAGGCAATCACACCTAGGAGGCAGGTAGCTGGGTGAGTGTCGAGAGAGGGAAAGTGAACAGGCAGTCAGAGCTGAGTGCCCCTGTGGCCCTTCCCCTCAATAAGACGTGTACAGTTTTGGATACTTTTGAGGGGAAGTGACATATCGGGGAAAAGCCACAGCAGCCAGGTCTCCAGTCAGTTGGATGGATTTAATTGTGTGTACCTTAATACAAGAAGTATTAAGAATAAAGGTGATGAGCCTAGAACATGGATCAGGAGATGGAATTACAATGTTGTGGCCATTACACAAGGGATAGGGCGGGAGGTAAAAGTGAGAGGGGGAGGTGGGGGTGGGAGGGGCAGTTGAATAGGATATTCAGATTTACCTCAATCCCTATTTACACCAGGTTACTACAAGAAGTGAGAGAAGAGATTGATGGAGCATTGGTGATGATCTTTGCCTTCTCTTAACCTCAGGAGAGGTAATGGAGGATTGGAGAATGGCAAATATAGTCCCCTAGTTTAAGAAAAGCAAGAGCTGGAATCCTGGGAATTAGAGACCAGTGAGTTTTATGTCAGTAGTAGGTAAACTATTAGAGAGGATTCTTAGGGACAAGATTTATGAGCTTTTAGAGAAGTGTTAACTTCTCAGGAACAGTCAGTGTGAATTTGATAGGCAAGTTGTGCCTCACGAGCTTAACTGAGTTCTTCAAGGAGATGACAAAGGAAATTAATGAAGTTAAGGTCATGGATTTGGTGTATATGGCCTTTGACAAGGTCCCCATAGTGGGCTCAGAAAGTCATGAGTTGTAGGATAACCTTGGCAGTTTGGATTTGGAAATGGCTTGTCTGCAGAGGCTAGTAATGGGTGGGGCATATTCTTGCTGGAGGACAGTGAATAATAGCACTCCCCAAGGGCTTATTCTGAAGAAATAGAGGGTTATGGGTGTGAGGTAGGGGAAAAAATAGATTCTGGTGGAGTGAGTTTGCATAGGTTGGCACAGCTGAAAGGCCTGTAATATTCTATATGTTAACCATCGCCTTCCCAAGATCGTGTTCTATGGCAAGCTCTCCTCTGGCCACCGAGACAGAGGTGCACCAAAGAAGAGGTACAAGGACTGCTTAAAGAAATCTCTTGGTGCCTGCCACATTGACCACCCCCAGTGGGCTGATATCGCCTCAAACCGTGCATCTTGGCGCCTCACAGTTCGGCGGGCAGCAACCTCCTTTGAAGAAGACCGCAGAGCCCACCTCACTGACAAAAGACAAAGGAGGAAAAACCCAACCCCAACCAACCAATTTTCCCTTGCAACCGCTGCAACCGTGCCTGCCTGTCCCGCATTGGACTTGTCAGTCAGCAACGAGCCTGCAGCAGACATGGACATACCCCTCCATAAATCTTCGTCCGCAAAGCCAAGCCAAAGAAGAAAAAGATAATGTCCTGAAACTAGAAGTTTTTAACTTCTACAAAGACTTGATTAGGAATCTATCAAGAAACTGTTCTTCTATTAAGAAAGATTAGGAAACATTCAAAACAGTTCTTTGATAAATCGAGTGATTTTTTTTGTGTTAAAATTTAGATGAAAAAATAATTTTGTTAGTCATGATTATAAATGAAGTTCTGCATAAGAGTCATGGAAGTTGTAATTTACCTATCTTGTTTGACTCCAGCAGGGTCTGTAATTAAATCATTGGAATGAATAATTTATAAATCTGTGCTTTTGCTATTCTATGATTCCTGAAGGTAATGAAAATATGAATTGTGCATTTTCCCACAGTTTCAATATTGATGATAATTTTATTGATTTTCCACCCATATCTACATAATTTAAATGTTATCTGACATGAACTTGCCATTCAAATTTCAGAATCCTGACAGTTGACATAATAATTGTGTAAGAATTACTTTCAGTAGTCAGTCTCGTTACATCCTGACAATAAGCACCGCTGAAATAGTCAAATCCAATAGAGTGAGCTGGGTTCCATCATAAAGAATATAATTCATTAAAAATCTTGTGTCAGTGAACACCTCCTGTCAACTTGCTTCTCTAAGAATTTAGTCAGTCAATTTTACTATATAATGATGCAACGCATTCAACTCTTGTCATATTGTAATTATGTCCTCAACCCAGTTGAAGAGATGTTAAATGTGGACATGGGAATTTATAATTAAATTACACATATATGAAGAGAATATGTGAATTCAACTGAATTGTGTCTATCTGCTTTGACCCAAGCACCTCCAGTCTCTTGACTCTCAGCTCAAACCTTCAGTGCAAATATGCTCCGTGCAAATCCATCCAAGGTCAACTGCGCTTCACTAAGCAGAAAATGAACTAAATTGGTAATTATCCACAATGAACCATGAAAGAAATGTGGGTTTTATAAATGAATCTGAAATAAAAGCTATAGTTTTAAAATGGGCATTATTCATCTATTGCCCTTGTGTTTACCTATCTCGGGTGCACCATTTCATCAGATGCAAGGATCGACAACGAGATAGACAACAGACTCGCCAAGGCAAATAGCGCCTTTGGAAGACTACACAAAAGAGTCTGGAAAAACAACCAACTGAAAAACCTCACAAAGATAAGCGTATACAGAGCCGTTGTCATACCCACACTCCTGTTTGGCTCCGAATCATGGGTCCTCTACCGGCATCACCTACGGCTCCTAGAACGCTTCCACCAGCGTTGTCTCTGCTCCATCCTCAACATTCATTGGAGCGCTTTCATCCCTAACGTCGAAGTACTCGAGATGGCAGAGGTCGACAGCATCGAGTCCACGCTGCTGAAGATCCAGCTGTGCTGGGTGGGTCACGTCTCCAGAATGGAGGACCATTGCCTTCCCAAGATCGTGTTATATGGCGAGCTCTCCACTGGCCACCGTGACAGAGGTGCACCAAAGAAAAGGTACAAGGACTGCCTAAAGAAATCTCTTGGTGCCTGCCACATTGACCACCGCCAGTGGGCTGATATCGCCTCAAACCGTGCATCTTGGCGCCTCACAGTTTGGCGGGCAGCAACCTCCTTTGAAGAAGACCGCAGAGCCCACCTCACTGACAAAAGGCAAAGGAGGAAAAACCCAACACCCAACCCCAACCAACCAATTTTCCCCTGCAACCGCTGCAACCGTGTCTGCCTGTCCCGCATCGGACTTGTCAGCCACCAACGAGCCTGCAGCTGACGTGGACATTTTACCCCCTCCATAAATCTTCGTCCGCGAAGCCAAGCCAAAGAAAAAGATATTGACCTCTGGTAGAAAAACACTTGGCTTTTAATCACCTCATCAGTCTCTACAATCTCTCCATAGTCTCAACCCTCCCCATTCCTCCAGCCCAACAATCCTCAGCGATCTAATTGCCCTTCCAAGTGTGGTCTGTTGGATTATCCCCATTGATTAGCACAAGTGGCCATTCCATCAGCTACCAAGGTCCCAAGCTCTGGATACTCTTCCCTAAATTTCTCTGCCACTCTCCTTTCTCCTCGTTGGATCTCCTTAAACTTATAATTTTCAACAGCCCGTTTTTGGTTTGTTTAAGAACCAGCCCAAGAGGAATCATTTTCACGTTGGCAAGCTGTAACTCGTATAGTTCTTCAGGGATGGGTTTCTCTTCTCTTTATGATTACTTCCATGGCTTAGATGAAGGATTCAGCTGTCATGTATCCAGATTTGTTGATGATGCAGAGTTAGGAGGGAGGGAGGAAGAGCCAAAGATTTTGGAAGGATTTAGAGAGGAGTTTATCTTAGTAGAAAGAGTAGAAAAGCAGGATGTTTCTTAAATGATGTGAAACGATTAACTGTATTCAGAGTGAGATCTGGGTACCCTTGTAATGAAGTACAGAAAATTTCTAGCAAGTCATTAAAAAGTGTTGGCCAATATTACAGGTCAGTAGAGTACCTGAAACAACTTGTGGAGATGCACCTAAGTAAAAAGGGAAACAAGGAAATGATGGTGATGGAGAAAAGAGGGTAATGCTGAATGATTTGTGTGATAAAATGAAAGGAGATCTAAACACCAGATCAAATGCCTGAATGTGTCCCATGGAATCCAAAGAGAGTAGTTGAAGAATTGCTGATTGTACAAAGCTTATGCCCATAGGATTCTATGGGACACATTCGGGCATTTGAGCTATGCTGGTGTTTAGATCTCCTTTCATTTTATCACTCAAATCATTCAGCATTACCATCTATTTCCATCTCCATCATTTACTCGTCTCACTTTTCCTTAGATGCATCTCCGCAAGTTCCTTCAGCCACACCTCATGGCCACATGGTCCACATTGCAACTGCTCATTGACCAAAATATTTCTGATTAATTCCTTGTTGGATTTTTTATTGATTATTTTATATAGTTGTCTTTAATATTCCCCTCTCAACAACTGGAAATATTCCCCTCTGTGTCCACCTCATTCAAGCAACACCAAATGTAGCAGAGGACAGTGATGAGGGAAGTCTGCGGGATTTGTTATATGAACAATTCCTAAGTGCTGCACAATACAACACCAAAGCGCTGGGGAAACTCAGCAGGTCATGGAGCATCCACAAAAGACAGTTGATATTTCTGGCCTGAGGCCATTTTCATGTGTCAAGATCATGATTGCTGCTTGACCCAAGTTTCTCCAGCAGGTTTGTATACTACCTCAACCCTAACTCTCCTGAGTAATCAGGAAGGCAAAACGGGGGTAAGCACAGAAGATCCACAGTCTACTGTGCGACACTGGTGACGAGAAGTGCATGTAACAGACCACAGATCAACCTTGCTGGTCAGTGATAATGAACCCTTCTTTCCTGACAGGCTGAGCACCTTCGATGCACAGATTGATGCAGAAAACAACACGTCACCAAAGAAAGCCCCATTCCCCCCTGAGGAACAGGCACCCTGCATAGTCGCAGCTGAGGTGAGGAGGATCCTCTACACGGTGAATCCACACAAAGCGGCAGGCCCAAATAACATACCTGGTCAGGTGCTTTGGAGACTGAGGTCCCAATGGGTCTCTTCAATATCTCACTCCAGGACTAATTGATTGCCGTCCAGTGGCACTGACCTCCATGATCACGAAGTGATTTGAGCGACTGGTAATGGAGTGCATCTAAGTGCACCTACCATCAACCATCGTTCCAGTTTGCCTATTGGCCAAACCAATCCACGGACAATGCAATGTCCTGATCCTCCTCTCCGCTCACCTAGGGTACATTGACTTCAGCTCAGTATTCAACACAATCAAACTTCAGAGGCTGGTGGCTAAACTGTCCTCGCTTGGACTCAGTACCCCTCTCTCTAAAACAGGATCCTGGACTTCTTGATGGAAAGACCACAATCCATCTGGGTTGACAGCAAAACCTCAAGCCCCATCGCATTGAGCGCTGCTACACCTCAGGGCTCCGTGCTGAGTCTGCTACTATTCCCACTGCTGACTTACGACTGTACTGCCATGTTCAGCTCCAATAGAATCATCATTTGTGGATGACACAAAGGTAGCTGGCCTCATCGGAAACAATGATGAGAGAGGAGGTTGATAGGTCTGTACAGTGGTGCAAGATCATCAACCTGAGTCTTAACATGACAAGACTTGGGTGATGATTGTGTACTTCAGGAGGATGAAGGACCACTCCCCACTACATATCAATGACTCCGTTGTAGAGAGTGGGGAGTGCAAAGTTCCTTGGCATCCATTCAAAGGATGACCTATCCTGGACCCATATCACCTCTTCATTAGTCAAGAAGACATAGCAATGCCCACACTTGCTAAAGATGCTTCCGGCCTCCATCCTAACAATGTTCTACAGGAGCACAATAGAGAGTGTCCTTGCTGGCTGCATCATAGTGTGGTACGGTAGCTGCAAAGCATCAGATCAGAGGGTGAATAAAACTGCTGAGAAGATCACTGGGGGTCTCCCTTCTCTCCATTGGGAGTGGCGCTTAAAGAAGGCTCAAAGAATCATGGAGGGCCCTTAGCATCCAGTCTGCAGTATCTGTGAGACACTATATATCTTCAAGGAAGAGGTACAGGAGCATGAAAAGCAGGACGGCCTGCCTGGGAAACAGCTTCAGTGCGATGAATTTATATTGAGGCATAGGGAGGTGCTTTGATGCAAACACCTTCATTGTATCCAAGCGAGTGGAAATCAAAGCTTTTCAGAGAAGTTTGTCAGCCTTTCAAATGTGTTAAATGGTATTTGTGCAAGGGTCTCTAATCTTGACACTGCTACTTATCACTTAGAGAAAAGTGGGTTTATGATAACGGACACTAGTTCAATTTATCATAAAATCCAAAAAAAATCCACATTTGGAATAATATGGTTCAGTGCATGAAATTTAATTTAGCAGCTATCTCTCTGCACTATTTTGGCAGACTGCCCAAAAGCAGCATGCAGCCATCACCATGGAAACAAGCCTTTCAGAAGATTTGCCTGTTATTCTCTTCATACTGACTGACTGCATTCTTTGCATTGTGTGCTTTTATGTACAGACTGGGCTGGGAGAATACATGGCATAAACATTCCAAATTAAGTTCTTTATCTGAAAAACAAGTAGAAGAAAACTATTTAATTTTAAACGATTCAACCATAAAAATTCATTCTCCGAGTGTGGGCATCATGTCCAAAGCAGTGTTTTTGGTCCATGCCTCCATTGCCTTAGCTGGTAGTGATGTGACTGCTCATGTAACACAATGGTTTCACGCTACTGAGTGGCCTTCTCAGCCAATGGGTGGTTGGGAGATAATCATGTTAGCGATGGCAACTACTTCAGTATTTAAAGGCAGATTTCTTTCTGATGTGCGTGTCTTTGAAAGTAGCTGACAAGTTGAGGAGGCAATTGAAAAAACTGTAATAGAACCTTGGCTTCACAGCTAAAGTCTTGGGGAACTTTAACATTGGTGGGCGCACGGAATCAGATGTAGAAAAGTGATTGTGGGGATGGGAGAGTTAAATTGGACGGTGGAGAGAATTCTTTGTGTTTTGTGCAGCTAGATGCATCTTCCTGATTGTATGGAGATGGAGCAAGAGTTGAAGGGCCACAGCCCACCCACATGGAAGAGAGGAGGTGGAATAATGAGAAGGCTAATTTAACAGCAGTAGGTGGGCAGATTCCCCAGGCCTCTGACAATCGGAGACTATAATAACCAGACAGTAAAAAAGAAGGTTTCACCCTGCTCTAAACTCTCCCAGCATTCTTCACTCTGCTGTTGATGAGATTACGTTTGGATCAATGTTGGGGATTGGAATGGTCCCAAATATGTTCCTCCCCAACCTTTCCAAACTGTGAATCGGGCCAGTTTGCACTGAAGTGGTGGACCAGAAGCTAAAAACTGTCAGCTTGGCCATCAGGGCTAAAACAACCCTTGCAGCATACCAAAAAACATCTTGCTTCCCCTTCTGAAACTTCTCACCCATCCCACCGTCATGCTCAGTGAAAATACAGACAAAGCAGTGTAAACAAAAAAGAGGAGTAAAAGAGAGAGGCATTGAATAGTAACTTGGACATGAGAAAAACATTAACATCAAAGAAGTCATCCTCAAATCCCATGTTTAACCCTGCCAAGTAATGAGGCCATTTTTAAGTATCTCTGTGCAGAAAGGATGTTGTCTATAAACTGAGTGCAGAGAAGATTCACCAGAATGAACAGTTCTTGATTTGTAAACGTGTCAAGGTTATAGGGAGAATAGGGTTGAGAGGAAAGATGCATCAGCTAAGATTTGAATGGTGGACCAGACTCGATGAGACGGATGGCCTAATTCTGCTGGGGTACTTATGGAATCAAGTCTTAAAGATTTATATGGACAGTCAGGGGAACCTGAAATAGATATTCTTCAAGCAAATTTTTTTTATAAAAGAAATCTAGGGGTAAATGTGAGGCAGATTGTAACCCAAAATGAACTGCTTAAAAGTTTGGTAGAAGCAAATTCAATGATACCTTTCTCTGAGGCCTTGGGTAAAGATATTCTTAGAGAGGGAAACAGTCTCCAAAAGATACCTTTAACCAAACAATGGAGAAAATAATTGTTTCTTCTGCTCTTTATCATCGGTTGCAGTTTTGGAGCCCAAGATAGAGTTATGACGATTTTATGTGCTGATCAAACTATTGTTGCTTGGCCGACTGGATCACACTGTGGTACAGTTGCTCTAGTCTAGAGCATTGGATTGGAAGTCAATTCCCAGGACCATAAGAGCAGCAGAAAGGATCACTGGCGTTACCCTCCCTACATTGATGTGATATCCTGGGATAGGACCCCCCTGCACGCAGCATCTTCCAGTTACTCCCATACATAAGGTATCAGTGTCAAAACCGCCAGACTGAGAAAGAGCTTCGTCCCACGGAAACTTAATGATACACCGTTTCAGAGCTTCTGTTTACTTCATTCACAGGGTGTGAATGACAATGTTAAGCTCAACATTTCTTCTTCTTTGGCTTGGCTTTGCGGACGAAGATTAATGGAGGGATAATGTCCACGTCAGTTGCAGGCTCGTTTGTGGCTGACAAGTCCGATGCGGGACAGGCAGACGCGGTTGCAGCGGTTGCAAGGGAAAATTGGTTGGTTGGGGTTGGGAGTTGGGTTTTTCCTCCTTTGTCTTTTGTCAGTGAGGTGGGCTCTGCGGTCTTTTTCAAAGGAGGTTGCTGCCCGCCGAACTGTGAGGCGCCAAGATGCACGGTTTGAGGCGATATCAGCCCACTGGCGGTGGTCAACCTGCTAATAGTAACTTCAAAATAAAGACTTAAATTTTTCATCCATCTCTCTTCTCTCTTTGGCTTGGCTTCGCGGACGAAGATTTATGGAGGGGTAATGTCCACGTCAGCTGCAGGCTCGTTGGTGGCTGACAAGTCCGATGTGGGACATGCGACACGATTGCAGCGGTTGCAATTGGTGGGTTGGGGTTTTTCCTCCTTTGTCTTTTGTTAACCTCAAACTAAGTAACCTATCATGTCAGAAGGCAGATAAGACCCCTTTATTTTGGAAATGGGTTGATTTGTGCAGGAGCTTTCAATTCCCAAAGTGCAATAATGCACTTTTTGTAATACTGTAGTCTCATTGCCATCTTTATTGAGATGGAAACTCAGCAACTTATCCACTAAGTTACCATCCCCTTACACTAGCCATTACTTATTGGAAATTAACTGGAAGACAAGTTTGGCTCAAAGCCCTCATGTTATATTACTACCATCTCTTCAACAGTGCACTAATTATTTTACTTGATCATGGAGCGTGCTGAGATTCTCTTCAGGGTGAAGCCATGAAATACACTGAACATTCTGATGAAGACCATGTGGAGAGGCAATTTTGGATGCTGTTTCCATTTGGACCCAGCCTGTGAAATTCTGCTTCAGGACAGAAATTCTGATTGTAGCAGAGAATTCAATGTCTCTATCTGTTGTTAATATCTCTATGAATAGCCATATTACCTCTGTCAGGGAATTGGCCCTACATCATTGGGTGGCAAAACCAACCCCATTAACAAGGCACCCAATGCAAACTATTGTGCACAGAAGTAAATAGTCTCTATTAATACCAACTCCACTTCAGCGCAAAGTAATACATTAAATTAAGAAAACTTAATGGCTTCCTAATATTTACCTCAAATAGCTCAGCATCCTTTATCTGGAAGGGAGAAGGAGATAATATTTCTTATTGACACTGACATCACTGTTAATCAGAAAGATAGTTCTGGACAACAATGATTTTTCTTCCTGAATATTTTTGGGTGCATTTTATGGATCTTGGGCTGCTCATCACGAATCTTCCCATCACATATTGTATTTTTGATTCAACCTATTTTTGTGATTTTCTGTCATGTTTTAAGTCTACTTCAAGCAGACAAACCCATGAAGTGTAACAGGTCCTTGAAAATTCATTTTCTGCATTCGCACTTGGACTTCTTCCCTGCTGATATTGGCCATTGGAATCTATCAGTACTGACCGACTATTGTTGGGCACTGACATGAAAGGTATCAGATACTGATCACAAATGAAAATCAGTGGCAAAACATTCTTAGGTCAGTTGAACTAATGCAATGGGCCACCATCATTATGCAATTAAACATGCTAAGTTCAATAACAATTAATTTTTCTCCAACTTCCTACGTGATACAGCAATTATCTTTGTCTTCATTTGAATTTGTCTATTATAATTCCCAAATTTTTGTTCTGGAAGCAAACCTTTTGAAAATATTTCAGATACATGGTCATAGTACCCACATGACATCACATACTGCCCTGAGATTCCTTTTCTGCAGGTGAGGCAAAATTACCTCTTATTGCTAGTGCAAAAAGACTGTACACAGTGTATACATGTAAACAAATAGAGAACTGTAAACAGATAACAAATGTAAACAAACTGACTGTGCAATATAGAGAAAATAAAAAAATAAACAAAGTGCAAAAATAAGAGTTCTTAAATGAGTCCCTGATTGAGTTTGTTGTTGAGGAGTCTGATGGTGGAGGGTAGCAGCTGTTCCTGAACCTGGTGGTGCAAGTCTTGTGGCCCCTATACCTTTTTCCTGGTGGTAGCAGTGAGAACAGAGTATGTGCTGGATGGTGAGGATTCTTAATGATTGCTGCTGCTCTCTTACAGCAGCGTTCCCTGTAGATGTACTCGCTAGTGGGGAGGGTTTTGCCAGTGATATCCTGGACTGTGTCCATTACCTTTTGGAGGGCTTTACACTTAGGAGTATTGGTGTCCCCATACCAGACCATGATGCATCCAGTCAGCACTCTTTCCAGCATAGAAATTTGTCGGGGTTTCTGGTGTCATACCAAACCTTCGCAACCAACTCCTGAGGAAGTAGAAATGCTGACGAGCTTTTTCCACAATGTCATTAGTGTGTTGTGCTGGGTTCAGGAAAGTTCCTCTGAGATAGTGACTCACAGGAACTTAAATTTTCTCACCCACTCCATCTCTGATCTCTCAATGATCACTGGATTGTCTACCTCTGGCTTTCCTTTCCTGAAGTCAACAATCAGCTCCTTAGTTTTAGTGAAATTGAGTGCAAGGTTGTTGTTGGTGCACCATTCAGCCATATTTTTGAACCTCCCTCCTGTGTGCTGACTCATCACCTTTCTTTGTACAACCCACCATCGTGGTATTGTCGGCAATTTTGTAGATGGTGTTACTGTTGTACCAAGCCACACAGTTCCGGAATATGAGTAGAGCAGGGGGGGGGGGGGGCTACAAACGCAGCCCTGTGGTGCTCCGATACTGATGGAGATTGTGGAGATGTTCTTACCAATCCTCACTGATTGTGGTCTGGAGGTGAGGAAATCCAGAATCCATTACACAGTGGGGTGTTGAGTTCCAGTTCCTGGAGATTGCTGATCAGTTTTGAGGTCCAGTGTTTATTGTCCAGTGTAACGCACCTGGCAAATAAGAAGCATTTTTATCCAATTAAATGTGAATACTTTCTTGTTATGCATCATATACATTAGAATAAACAGCTGTTTTCAGATAATGTCTCCAGTTTAACTAACACATGCTGAAAGCATTTTGCTTTGATCTCTGACCAGACAGCTTGAGGGGAAGAGCCACATTAAAGTGAAAGCACGCAATGTGATTAGTTGAGTTCTATGTATAATTGCTTTTGAATTTAATTCAGTGATTGATATTTAGCTGCATTTCTGCTGGAAGCACTTCAAATCATTAGATGAACTTAAAACTTTTAGAGAAATGTTTGGCCAGATTTCTAGTGCAAGACTCTGCAAGGAGTGCAATGCACTACATAATGGCTAACTCTTATTTGTAGGTTGGTCTTAACCAGTGGGTCACAGCATGATGCCATGTGGGTCTCAAAAAATGTTAAATAAAATACTTTAAATTAGATAAAGATGTGTTTCTTACAGAGCTGCTTTTGACTTGAAAATATTGCTCAGTCATTGCCATAAGTCACCCATGGCATGCGAGACCAGAAGCCCAAGTGGACCTTAGACCAAAATAGTTTGAGAACCACTGTCCTAAATATTTTTGAACATATTTCCTTATTCAAAACATATCTACAGAAAAAAAAAATTCCATGATTCCAAATACCATTCAGCTACACCTCCAGTTTGAATTCAATGAATTCATCATGTTTTATTGGAGTTGGGCTCAATCCCCCCCAAGCCTATTGTGACTAGAAGTGGAACCACTGCCTTGTAGCTCCAGTGACCTGGCTTCATTCCTGACCTTGTGTTGAGTCTGTACATTCTCCAGATGACCACATGGGTTTGGGACCTGTGCTCCAGTTCTGTGAGCTGGTAGGCTAGTTGCCCATGGTAAATTGTCCCATGTGTGTACATGAATAGTACAATCTGAGAGAAATTGCTAGGGGGTGAGGAGAAAATTAATTTGAGTTCATGCGTGATTGATGTAAATGGACAATTAATGGTCGGCGCGTGAAGTGAATAGTCTGTCCCCGTGCTGTGAATAAAGTATTCATAAGGTGTACAAAGTAGGTCCACAATGTTTCTTGAACCAGATTTATGTCGACTTAACTAATGTGAAGTAAGCAAACGAGTAGAGAATTATTTATGTTCATATGAATCCACATCTGCTTTTCCTGTTCACTATTTAATGTAAAGAAATGAATGAACATTTTCCTTGTTGGTGCAATTGTCAAAGTCAATAGTTGAACAGAATATAAGAGAACAAATACTTAAATTTTTACACTCACCACTTTTCTGTCTTCTTAGAATCACAGAGGAATAGAGCACAGAAGCAGCACATCTTTACTAACAATCAAGGATCCTTTCTGCACTAGTCTTATTTCCCAGTCCTTGTCTGCAGCCTTCATGATTCAAGTGCTCTTGCAGATGTGTCTTAAACAATATAAGAGCACCTGCCTCCACCATCCCTGAGGCAGGGTATTCCAGGTTGCAACTGCCTCTTGTAAAAGTATTTTTCCTCAGATCCTCTTTTACTCTTCATCTTAAAACTGGTCTTAGACTCCTCTGTCATGGGGATTTTTTTCTTACCATTAATTGGAAAACACTTTAACATCCTAAAGTCAAAAAATATACAGGTTCTTATCTTCTCTTTTACTCTTTTAGCATCCCAATACCCCAGGATCCATAGACAATATTGAGTTCAGCAAAATAAAGTCATCTCAGAAGAAATACATGTAAAAATTTGTCTTCCTCTGTGCCATCTTGAAACTCGGTATGGTAAAACCCCTGGTATCCAGCATCTATGGGGATTGGTGGATCCTGGATATGCAAGTTTTCCAGTTGCTTAAGATTCACTCTTACAATGCCTAACTAATACACCAGCTTTAAGATTAAACAGTTTAAAGGACAAAAAACAGTGGAAACTGCAAAGTAATTTGAAAATAAACAGTATTATAGTCCTTAATTATGTAAAGTTAACTTTAATAAGGCTATTCCTGTAACTTACAAAATTTAAATTTAAATTCGATCTCCAGTTTCTGGCAATGTAACAGTGATTCATTAACTGCTATGCTAACCATCATAATTAATGCCCTCATCCCAAGTTTACAGATAAAGACTTACTAAAATGCTTAATAATATACTAATAAAGATAAAGACTTACTAAGCGGGGATCAGGACAGTCACCCCAACAGCGAGAAGCATTAACCAGTTCTTCATCGTGGGTGACGCCATTTTATTCAAACACAACTTTATTCAAACAGTTGCCACGAGCAAAGCATGACCAAGGCACTCCACTGGCTGAATATTTGCTCCCATCTTCGCCAAAAGTTTATCTGTTACTTCATAGAACATTTACTTTTACAATTTAAAACTTTTATTTGAATGTTTATTTATTTATTTTCCTTGAAATTTTTTTTTCCTGCTGGTTTCATGAAGTTGCATATTGCTTGAATTCCAGAAAACGGGGCTTTTACTGTTCTCCAAGTGCACCATTACCCTATACAGTTGCAGCGAAGTCACTGACCTTAAATTCAATTCCTCTAGCAATCAAGGCCAACATCCCATTTGCCTTCTTGATTACCTGTTGCACCTGCAAAATGGTCATTGCCCAGCACTTTTGTAGCACAAACTTTATACACATGCTGCATGTAGGCATGATCTGCTTTATTTGCTGACAAGTGAAAAATGAAATTGAAGTCATCAGTCAACACCCCATGTCTGCACTTGTGTTGGAAGAAAGGCTCACTGATGAAGCAGATGAAAATGGCTAGACCAAGAGCATTGCCTTCAGTCCTCCTGCATTGATGTTCTGGGACTGGCATGTTTGGCCTCTGTTAATCACAATACTTCTCCTTTGGGTGAAGCATTACTCCAAACATTGGAATTCTTTCACGGAGACACAAGAGACTGCAGACACTTGAATCTGGAGCTAAAAAACAAACTGCTGTAGGAACTCAGCTGATCCAATGGAGGGAAAGAAATAATTTGTGTTTTGGGACAAGACCCTGCATTGGGACTGAAAGCGTAAAGGAATGATAAGAACATAAGAAAGAGGAGCAGGAGTTGGCCATCCAGCCCATTGAGCCTGCTCTGCCATTCAATGAGATCATGGCTGCTCTGATGATCGGCTCATCTCCACCTTCACTTCCCTTCATAATGTTTGAGAGTAAGACAATTTTTCTTTTACTTACCCCTGTGCTCCACACTTTTACATTTGTTATCAAGCAATTCACAAGTGCACATTCCAGATTTTATTCAAGGTTAATTGTATACATTTTGATTTGACCATGTAGAAATTACAGCACTTTTTATACATAGTTCCCTCATATGGCTTCATAGGTGTTTGTGAGTTGTCCAAGTATGTCTAATTGCTTCATTGTTTCGGGTTTAAGAGATCTACACTTGATATATAAGCTTTTGATCAACTTTGGAGTATAAGTTGTCATTTTTTAATATGAGAATCAAATTTTCCCAACGAAAGTCAAAGACGCCATAATGAGGCTGAAAAACAGGAATTAAACAGTAAGAGACATGGCCCATACCTTAGGATTTCCAAAATTCAACAGTTTAAAACATCATTAAGAAGAAAGAGTGCATTTGTGAGCTCAGTAATCGCAAAGGGACTGGTATTCCAAGGAAGACCTCCATAATGAAGAAGAATCCCCAAAGGTACGTCCGACAGATCAGAAACACTTGTCAGGAGGCAGGTGTGGATATGTCAATGACGATTGTCCACAGAAGACTTCATTTACAGAAATACAGAGGCTACACTGCAAGATGCAAACAGTAGCAAAGGTGGTCTGCTTTGGATCTTTGACAGTTCCTTTATGCTTCCACACTTTGCTGTCACTCTGATACAAGTTCGTCTTGGTCTCAACTGTTCACAAGACTTCTTTGTTCCAGAATTCTGCAGGCTCTTTTAAATATTTCTTGGCAAACTGTAATATGGCCATTCTTTCTGTGGCTAACTAATGGTTTGCATCTTGAAATAACTTCTGTATTTCTGTTTCTGAAGTCTTCTGTGATAAAGTTTGAGCACCTTGAAATTACTCCAATGAAGATACTGAAGAGAGGATGATCTAAAATTAAACAAATACGAGAACAACGCAAAAATAGGATCTGAGAACAATGCCACAAAGTACAGTACTATAAACTGTAAAAATGAATTTGTAGCCAGTTGTATCACTATCTCTCTGTCAGAAATACTTACTCATCCTGGTATTTACTCTAGAAACATATAGTTATAAAGGCAGGAATGCATACCTTATATTTTAGGATCCATAAATCAGTAAATACATTGGGCCACTGCTCAGTAATCAGCTTGAAATCACATTGATCCTTGATGGAATAACTGAAGATTAAACTCTCTTGCTCCTTAAGAATTGCCAAGCCTAATAATGTTTAACCTATTGTTCTGTTTATAAGGTTTCTATGTATGACCCTACTGATGATCATTATCAGACTGTTAATCCAAATGCGTGTAACACCATCTACATCAATCCAAGGAACTGTGGCCATCAGTCTCCAGGTAAAGCATGATACTTTTATGTCAAAGGTCAATTAGCTTAAGTTCCAAACTATTTGCAGTTTCGATTAAGTTCTTGCCTTGATGATGCAGCAACACCATGCTCATAAGAACATAAGAACTAGCAGTAGGAGAAGGCTATGTGGCCCGTCGAGCCTGCTCCACCATTTATTAAGATCATGATGTCATTATGCATCCCTGGGAACATTCTGTCGATTCTGCAGATCAGAAAACCCTATGTTGGGCAGCCACTCAGAATGAACCTGGACAAGGACCCTTGCATCCTTTCAACACCTTATTTGCAAATGCACAGTCCACTAAGAGGCCAGTGGTCATCTGCATGGCTGCCGTCCCAAGGGCCGTGTGCATTTGGAACGAGACTATGACTGTGCCAAAACCAGAAAGCCGTAGCTTTTAGCAAAGTTTAGCTGAGCTAGGCTTGTTTCGTTTGGAACAGAGGAGATAGGGGGGAGACTAAGTCAAGTTTATTGTCATCTGATTGCACAAGTACATCCTGACAAAACAGTGTTCTCTCGTCCTCAGTGCAAAACATGGAGACACACAGCCAGATATAACACACTACATATGCAGGACAAATATTCATCTGTATAAATAAATATTGTTTTGGAAATATGAGAGTCTCAGATGGTTAGTGTGAGCAGTTCCTTTGCTCATTCAGCATCCTCACTGTCCATGGGAAGAATAGATGAGGTGAATAAATTAGGTAAATAGCAGAAAGTAGCAGAATCCAAAGACACACAAATTAATACTCAGACAAGGCACTAATTGATGGAAGAAGGCAAATCAAGTACTGCTTATCTAATCTATTGGCCAATGGCGTGATATGAAGGCAATGGAAGCAGCTAAGGTGGATGTCCTCTGACCCAAATATCACCTGCCCTATTGAATATTGCTGTTTGAGAATCAAGGCTTTCCATTGTATCACGAGGTAAAAATGATAGGTCATGAGATAAATTATTTGTTATCTCTTGGCTTGGCTTCGCGGACGAAGATTTATAGAGGGGGTAAAAGTCCACATCAGCTGCAGGCTCGTTTGTGGCTGACAAGTCCGATGCGGGACAGGCAGACACGGTTGCAGCGGTTGCAGGGTTGGTTGGGGTTGGGTGTTGGGTTTTTCCTCCTTTGTCTTTTGTCAGTGAGGTGGGCTCTGCGGTCTTCTTCAAAGGAGGTTGCTGCCCGCCGAACTGTGAGGCGCCAAGATGCACGGTTTGAGGCGATATCAGCCCACTGGCGGTGGTCAATGTGGCTATGCATGTTATAATTATACAATTATAAACAGCATTTCCTCTTTTTCAGGGTCAAGAATGCCATGTGTGTGGGTCCAAAGGGAACCCTGTTGCAGCCCAGGGGGAAAAATTGCACTGGGGATGCTTGCTGGGGTTGTCACGGGTACCATGCTGAGATCACTTGTGTGGGCACCATGTTGGTTCTAAAATGATGCTGCAGGATAAGCTTAGGAGGCTTTAGTTCTCAAAATAAATTTCTGTGGATAGGATTAGAAATAAAACAGCACATTGGTCTCAAACCAACATGAATTCTAAATCGACACTAGGAAAAGTTATTTTTACAGTTTTGAAAATGAGCATTAGGACTGCATTGTAGGGACATGTTGCAGGTCCGCTACACAAATTCAGCTGTATCTTCTTACGTTAAACAAAGTGAACCCCTTTTCTTGACATACATATAAAATCAATACTGCTTTTGCTGCATTCTTTGGTATTATTTTACCAATTCATTTCAAATGCCTTGAGATTGTGTAGGCTCCAGCCCAACTTTGCCCCTGAGCTTGATATATAGAGGAGCCTGTAGTGAGTGTGGAAGGAAGACACACACATGAGGAGTTGAAGTCGAAGACTGGTTTATTGCAATGGCAGCTCTGCTTATATGGGCCCCTGGCGCTGACATCAGGTCCACATGTCATTGGAGCGCCGGCCTTGGATTGACTGGCATTCCCACCAGAGTTCCCCATGTTCCCACTATGAAGAGGTCACTTGACGGTCAGTGTCACCCCCCCCCCCCCAGCTCTGCGCAGTCGCTGTGTTTGTCAGCCATTTTGCAGGCCGGTCCATGTCTCCGTGCACAGGCCACTACAAGTCATGGATTCTTATTTATTGAATGGCCCTGTTGCTAATTGGGTGATATCTGCCTGGCAGTTCTCCATATTGGGATGACTGAGTTTGGAATTTAGTATTGTAAGACCCCAGAGGTAAATATATGATTCATCAATCCAGAATATTCTCATCCAAAGGTACAGTACTTAATTTACTGTTCCCCATTCAGATGGTGTCCATACTTGTGTTTGAAAATACACCAGTAGAGCTTTGCTTTGTAATTCTACACGAGAGCTGAGTTGCAATGGTTTGAATATGAAGCACCGGTCCATCAATATGAGAGTAAGCGTCCAGTAAGACAAATTAGCTATTCCATCTTATCTGAAATTATTTGAAATTTGTCTCAATACAACTTTTGCTTTTGCTGAAAATAAAGTGTCATCAGAAAATCTTACAGGACTAATCATTTCTTTGTTGATTCAAAATGTTTTTCCATTTTCAACCATAGGTCATATTAGATCATTCAGTATCAACATCCCGCCTTCCCCCACCTTCACTGCTGTACTGCTGCCAATACTAAATTGTTTTTCTCTTCCACCCTCCCCACCCCCCAATTCTAATGAAGGCTCCCAGACATCAAATGTTACCCATTTCTCTTTTCATAGAAGCTGCTTGAACTGCTGAGTGTTTCCAGCAATTTAGTTTTTATTTCAGACTTCCATCATCTACAATTTATTTTAGATTTTCAGAAGCTTCGCTGCCTCCTATTGGAGGGCAAATATATTATCCCTTTCACAATCAGAAAGATTACATTTGAGATAGAGATAGTAGAATACTGTCATCGGTGTTAGTTTTCTCCTAGCTAATCTGCTAATCTCATCTTTTGAAGACACATTTCTCTTTGCCGTGCTTCTGCATTGGGTGGGGAGGGAGGTGGGGGGGGGGGGGGGTTGTAGCTGTTGCAACCAGATTTCCAGACCTGTATCTCCTATGGGTGCCCAAAGTAATTGACAGAATAAACTTGAAGCAATAAAATAGGATTGGACTTTTCGTTCAATGAAATGCTACATCATCTCCCAATCAAAGCTCACAGATCTGAATGTTCAGATTTATATCTTTTTCTTTCCTATGTCCAGGGACTTTACCAAGCAAAACAAAGATGAAAACCTACTGTTATTATTCCAGTAAAAGATAACGTGAGGCGATCCTTCCATAATGGCACACTGTTGAAATATTCCTGCTTTTGGTCAATAATCTTTTTAGAAAGATTTATTCCAATTGAGAATTGAGAACAATTAGTTTGGAGCCATATGATACTGAGACTAGTCTTTGGAAATTACCTTTATCAAAAACAATTTCTAGGATCTCCAAAATCACTCTAGCCAAGCACAGAAATAATGTGTGCCCCTTGCTTTTGTCCCATTTTGTTTTAGGCAGCTATGAATAGATTTAATTTGTGATGAATCCATCGTATCTAGAGAACAACTCCAGCCGCCAATACTTGGTGGAAATATGGGAAAGATGCAAATTATAACACAGTTATAATTACCTTCCAAACTGTCTAGTAGAAGGTTAACTGTCACTGATTGAAAGGTGCTACATAGTATTAGTACTGTCCAAGCAAGTTATTGTGAATCGAGATCTTCCCCGGAAAATATCTAGATCCTCATTACCAGTTTTACATCATTTTAGCTTTAATCCACAATCTGCAAGAGGAATCTGATCATAAAATTTTCCATGATCCATATTTATCAAATTTACCATTAAGCCCGTGGACCAAACAAATTTTTTCCCACAAAAGTCTTCGCACACCAATGCATAAATACAAGTCTGCTTCTGCAACTTCCTCCATTCTATTTCAAGATTTTTTTTTATTGTCATGTAATAAAACAGAAAATGTAATATTTCACCAAATTTCCTTTAGTCTACCATAAGGCAAAGACTCACCATCAGCAAGAAATCGCCCAGTTCAGAGAAAGAGAAAGAGAAGCCAAAGAGAGTCCCCAGTGTCAACGAGTGGCCACGGATTCACCTCCTGCAGCTTCCGCAATGACACAGCCTTCATTCCAAACCATCAGCAAACCGAGTCCCCGGATCCAAACCTCCAACACGATCAGGAAGCAATCAGCCCTAGGCATCCTCTCGCATCTCGGTCCTGATACCTGGTACCCCTTCAGCCAATATGGAACCAGTCTCTGGCAGATTGTAACCTGGTGCACACCCCTTGACAACAGCCCACAGCCTGCATGGATTCTGTGCCTTGAGTCACCAACAGCCCACTGCCTGTGTGGTCTTCAGCTTTAGAGCCCCTCATTGGTCCGCTGCCGTGGTCACCACCCCATTGGTCATTTGCTCGGCTTCTCCTTTTCAGACAGGTGTTGGTCTCCCTGTTTTACGGTGCCCCGCGCCAGTCCTCTGCTTCCCCATAGTGTGCAACCCCTCGAGGCCACTGCCAAACACAGGCATTGCCATCTTGGGCTCAGATCCTGCGGACGCAGGACTTTTGGGTGCTTTATTAGAATCAAATAAAATAATTGTAAGAGTGAAAGTAATATTTGGACATATTAAAAAGAAATTTTCTTATTGACATCTGCAGTGCATTTTCTGTTCAATAGAATTGATTTTAATGGCATAAATCTGTCACATTAAAAATTAAAAGCACCTGCAATGGTCTATTCAAAATCTATTGTGCCAGACTTATGAATTATAATTGGATGAGGATAATCTATCTTAAATCATTTGCCTAAAGGTAAGACACATCATCATTTCTTTACCAAAATTATTTATGCTGATTTACCCCAATTTTTGCATGACCTGATTTTGGTTGGAAGAGAATGGGTGTAATTTGATATCAACCAAGTGAGTGAACGGTTTTCCATTGAATACAAGGGGAGAGTCTTACAACATGTATTCAATTCCTGATCCAAGTCAGCCTGTGTCATTTTGCACATAGATGAGAGTTGTAATGTAACAAAACTACTAAACCGTGGAAGAAGCAAAAGAGTTATCCATTTTCCACTTTAAAAGCTGTTTCCATAAAATTCCTTTATCTAATTCAAATTAATCTATGAAATGATTATTCCCATTGTGAGCTATCATATTTGATGCATCTTCAGTCTTTCAGGTGTTCACTGAATTCTCTATTTTATTTCTATTTGCCAACATTTTCTGTATATTTCATTAACAAGATCAAACTATTAACTTCAAGCGAGTCCGGATTTCAGGACATTTCAAGATCTTCAGACATGTAAGAAAGGCTCTATTCAAATTACATAAGAAGTAGGGGTTAGAGGAGGCTCTTTAACACCCCCACCCACCCCATATAAGATCATGCCAGATCAGGCTCGAGCCTCACCTCAACGTTACCAGATTGTTGGATTTCCCCTGCACTCCAAAAATTTATCCCAGCCTAGAATATATTAAGTGGTTCAGTTGTCCTGGCTGTTGGCAACTAAGGTCAAGGGACTCGCACCAGGATGCAGACTGCTGGAGACTAGCCAGAGGCTGGCTGAAAGGGTATTGGAACCGGGATGCAAGAGGGTGGCAAGGGTTCTGGAGGCTTCCTGATCGCATCAGAGGTTTGCATCTGGAACGTTGGTTGCTGATGGTTTGTACTGAAGGCTGTGTGGCTACACAGGCAGCAGGAGCACTAGAGGCGATTTCCTGGACACTCAGAGAGTCTGAGAGGGGTTCTCTTTTGCTTCTCTTTCTCTGACTCTAAGCGGCACTGGGCAAATGTTTGCTGATGGTGAACGTTTGCCTGTGTAATACCACATATTCTGTTTTATTACGTGACAATAAAATAATCTTGAATTGAATGGTGGAGGGTGATTAGAAAGGAAAAGGCTACCAGTGCTGGCATCTAATGTAGAGAAGGGGATAATGATGGTATGGGGAACCATCAAAGAGAGGTGAAGGACAGATGAAGCAAAATGGAACCAGGAGGTAGAGAGGGTAAATTGAGAGGGGCTAGGATGAATTATGGGGCATCAAAAACAAGAGGAGTGAAGAGAACTGGAGGTTGATTGGAGGAAGAGAAAGCAGGGAACACAGGAAGTGAAAGTTGTCTGAAATTGGATATTTCAATGTTCATACCAGTGGGCTGCAGACCATCCCGATGGAATATGAGGTACAGTTATTCTAGTTTGTGTTTGACCTCACCCTGGTAGTGGAGAAGGCTGAAGATGGACAGGTCAGTGTGGTCATGGGAAGGGAAAGTGAAAAGTAAGCTACAAGTAGCTCAGAATGGCCACTGCAGACAGAGCACTAGTGAAATGGCCACCAAGCCTGCACGTGTTCTGACCGATGAAGAGGAGGCCACGTCGGGAGCACTGACAACAGAGGACAAGGTTGGAGGAGATTTATCTCTGCCCCACCTGGGAGCCTTTTGGGCTCCCTGGATGGTGGTGAGGGAGGAGCTGTAGGAACAAATGAAGTACCCTGGGTGGTTGCAGGGAGGTGGGGGGGGGGGAGAGATCAAAGGGAGTAGTGCTTGCAGAAGATGGAAGAGGTGGGGAGGGATCGATGTGGTTTGTGATGGATTGACAGTGCTAGGAATCAGAGGGTGGTAGCCAAAGATTGTTTGGAGATTGGAAGCCTCTGATAGATGGGTGGTGCAGGGATCACTTTGTTCGCCATCTGTATTAACAACTTGGATGTGAATGTAATGAGCATGGTTGGGAAATTTGTGGATGACCCCAAAATTGGTGATATCGTGGACAGTGAAGAACGTTATTTAAGATTACAACAGGACCTCGATCAAATGAGAACATGAATCAAGGAATAGCAGGTGGAATTTAACTTGGAGGTGTTGCATTTTTGGAAGTTAAACAAGTGAGCAGCAGACCTGACAGAGTATTGAAGAACAGGGAGACATAGAGATATAACTACAATGGGACCTGAAAATATTAACACAGGTGGATAGTGTGATGAGAAAGGTGCTTGGCATGCTGGCCTTCATCATTGAGTACAACGTTGGTACATCATGTTATAACTGGGCAAGAGAATGGAGACAACGCACTTGGAATATTGTGTGCAGATCTGGTCACTCAGCAAGATGGATGTCATTAATCTGGAAAGGGTGTAGAAAGAGTTCACAAGGATAAGACCAGAACTGAAGGGTTTGAGGTATATAAGATTATCAAGGGGCTAGACAGGGTGAATTCGGATTACATGTTCCCATTGTTGGGAGAGACTAGGACTAGAGAGCATAGTTTCAGAATACAGGGAAGGCTCTTTAGGATAGAGATGGGGATAAATTTTTTTACCCAGAAAAGTGTGAATCTGTGGAATGCTTTGCCGCAGAAGGTGGTAGGGGCAGATTTGCTGGATATGTTCAAAAGGGAGTTAGATAAGGCTCTTGTGGGCAAGGGAATTAAGAGTTATGGGGATAAGGCAGGGAATGGATACTGAGAGAGAATGATCAGCCATGATCTGAAAAATGGTGGTGCTGGCTCAATGGGCCAATTGGCCTTCTCTAGCACCTACTGTCTATTGTCTATTGACAAGCTGAATAGGCTGGGGCTTTTCCCTGAAATATAGATCTCAAAGGTGTGATCTTATCGAGGGATGTAAAATCATGAGGGGCATAGATAAGGTGAATGTTCACAGTCTTTATATCAGGGTAGAGGAGTCTAACTAGAAGGTTTAGATAAGGTGAGATGGGAAAATGTAAAGGTTTACCTAAGAAGCATTTCTTCCACAAATTTAGATTTAAGGTGAGTGAGATCATACTTACAGGGTTACCTGAGGGGCAATTTTTCAAACAGAGGAGATGGGGATGTGGAACAAGCTGCCAGAAGTGGTAGATGTGGATACAATTACAAGATTTAAAAGACATTTGAACAGGTATGTGGACAGGAAAAGTCAAGAGGGATATAATGGGATTAGATCTGATGCACAACTTGGCTGGCATAGATGAGTTGCTGTAAAACTGACTCCATTTAATATTGTCCATTGCATTCTAGTCAAATAAATGAAATTGACACTACATTTGACATTTCTGTACCTGCATTGAAAATCTTTGAAATCGGTGAGTGGAAACATGAACATTTTTGCAAACCTTGACTGAGTTATCCTGTCCTTTCTTTGTGGCAGCATTATCCATTTCCACTGTCTTAACAGATCAATAATTCATCCAAGTTCAAACAGAAAGTAATTCAGAGAAGTGAATAACTTCTTGATATTTAGTCAAGCATGTACAGCATTTAAGATCTGCATAAAATTTGAATATATTGTTTATTTTTAAAAACTATTTTTGACAGGTTGTAGACACACTTCTACTTGTATCAAAGAGTGTTGTAAATCATATCAGAATTGACCTGTTTATTCTTCCAGAGACCATTCTTTTATGCTCTTGAACAATGATTTTCAAACTGCCCCCGAAACTCACATATCACCTTAAGCAAGCCCTTACTAATCACAGACATAGGGAGTGTGAGTTTAGTGGGGCAGTTTGAAAACCACTGCTCTAGAATAAAAGAAAATATTTGCCATTTCAGATACAATCATTCACTCAATTGTAATTTTGTTTCAATCACATATTTTCCTGGCCCACTATATTATTGAAATTCTTTTAGCTGATACCTTACAGAATGTTCCTACTCATTTCTCAGTAGACTCTTGTTTGCATCTTTCTGTTATTCTATATACTTTCAAATTATTGAAATCTTGACAAAATTTTCAATTCCTCTCATTCTGCTCAATGCTTTAGAATTTTATATATTAATTTAAGGATCCAGGAAAGTCTTGCTTAAAACAAAGAAACATTCTTTCTTTCAGAATGGCTCAAGGTTGTCTGTGAAGTTGATGTTCCATAGTACTATCCAAAAACATTAATGGTTGTTGGGTTAATAATTGAAGAGGCAGTTTCAATGTACCAGCCGATTGCTCAAGGTCTCTGGGGTTTTAAAACCAAAGCTGGATCTCACTAACCACTGCTTATATTTTGTCTCGTGCCCTACATTTTGAGCATCAGTATTGTCTTGAATTATTAACCCTTGCTCCTCACTGCACTTTTTCAAAAGAATAGGAGTTTTAAATTTACTTTCACTGGTTGAACACTCCGAGTCACTAACAGTTAATGCAAACCTGTCAAAAGTCTGGAGGTTTCATGCCCTACTTTGTAAAGATGTCAAGGCCATGCAGAGAGAACAGAAAGGTTTTTGAGAATTTTACAACATGGAAGAAACCAGTTCGGTTCCCTCTGCCTCCACCGAGTCTCTGAAAGCTGTTCACTGAGTTCCACTCTGATGCCTTTTGTCAATTTCCTTCTCAAATATTGAAATATTTATTCATTTTCAAATGCTATTATGGAATCTACTTCAGGGGTTTCTCTAGAAAAACATTAAAAGCATCCCAGATAACCAGTTGTTCCACAAGCATCTGTGTGATTAGTTAGGTGCATCTTCAGAGAAAAAAAAATCTGGGGAAATTTTGTTCAAGCTAATTACCATCTTTGAATCAGCATTATTGTTACAACACAGAAGGAAGTGCAGAGCATGTTTTAGCAAGTGTAACACTGTTCCTATTCCCTTTCTACCCCACATTTATTTTTTCTCTTCAAGTCCTTCTTGATTTATTTTTGAACCCCATGACTGAAGTCTGCTCCTTGCACCTGATCAGACATTGAATTCCAGATTGTAGTCCCTGGGTTCTCTGTGAGCCAAGAAGTGAATGGGCTCAGAACATTGTGACTGCGTATTTCTTTTCCAAGGGACTCTCCAGACTGGTTCAGCAAGCTTCCATAAATAATTGGTAGCATTTGATCACATGACCCTATCCATAACATATGCAGTGAAGGGGAAGGCATTGAGGAATGCAGAGGAAGAGAGAGATCTTGGAATAATGGTTCAGGGTTCGTTGAAGGTAGAGTCTCATGTAGATAGGGTGGTGAAGGTGGCTTTATAAATCATAGCATAGAATATAGGAGCTGGGAGGTGATGTTGAGACTGTTTAAGGCTTTGGTGAGGCCAAGTTTGGAATACTGTGTGGAGTTCTGGTCTCCAAATTATAGGAAGGATAGCAATAAGGTAGAGAGGGTGCAGAAAAGATTTACTAAAATGTTGCCTGGATTGTAGGATCTAAAATACTGAGAAAGATTGAGTAAACTGGGTCTTTATTCATTGAAGCATAGATGGTTGAGGGGGGGATTTGATAGAGGTATATACAATTATGAGGGGGATAGATAGAGTAGATGTGATTAGGCTCTTCCCTTGAGGATAGGGGAGATTGGAATGAGGGGTCATAAATTAAGGGTTAGGGGGCAAAACTTTAGAAGTAACATAAGAGAAAGCTTCTTCACTCAGAGAGTGGTGGCTGAGTGGAATTACCTTCCAGAAGAGGTAGTTGCAGCAGGGTCAATTCTATCATTTATGAGGAGATTGGATTAGTACATGGATGTGAAGGGGTTGGAGGGTTATGGGCAGGGAGCAGGTAGGTAGAACTAGTGGAGTTTCACTTAAATCGGTGCGGACTAGAAGGGCCGATATGGCCTGTTTCCATTCTGTAATTGTTATACGGTTATAACAAATCAAACAGCTTCAAAGCCCAGTTATGGAGTCACAGATCTATATAGAATTAGTCCAATTGTCCATAACAACCAAGTTGCTCCTCTGAGCTAATCCCATTTTCTTGTGCTAAGCCCATATCCCACTAACCCTTTCCTATCCATGTATCTATCCCAGGCAAAGGAATGTGAATATTCACTTGATCTATAATTCTATGTTACCCCTTGCCTCCCATGCTCCAGGGAGAACAGGCCTAATCTATCCAGCCTCAAGCTTCCTGTCCCGATAACATCCTCATAAATCTTCTTTGGCACCCTTTCTTTTTTTTGAATATTTTAATTTTGATTTTTTTTTTCAAAAATATATGTAATAAAATCTACAATACAAAATATATTAAACACTTCTTACAAACAACAAGAAAAACAAAAACAAAACATTTCTTCCCTCCCTCCCCTCTTCCAATACATACAAATCCACACACCATCAGAGCTTACATATCTTTTAAATATATTAAATACAAATGGGGAAATCACTTTTGGGGATTTCTTTCTGTAACTGCATTTGGGTCCAGGTATGGCTGCCAGATTGTTTCAAAAATGCCATACTTATTCCTTAAGTTATATGTGATTTTTTTTTCCCATAGGTATACAGCTGTTCATTTCCGCAGTCCATCGTGCTATAAGTAGAGGGAAGTCGGACTTCCGAGCGATCGCAATCATTTTTTTGCTACTGTCACTGCTACTTTTATAAATGAGATTTGATATTTATTCATTTTGTTGCTTATTTCAATAAAATTGCCTAATAGATATAGCTCTGGGTCACCTGCAAAGGCCACTCCTGTTATCCTGGTTAGTTTTTCTGCAATTTCTTGCCAAAATGACCTCACCTTCATATACAACCATGTAACATGTAGAAAAGTTCCTGTTTCAGTCCCACATCTGAAACATATATCTAAAATTTCTGTTTTTAATTTATGTAACTTCTGTGGAGTAAGAGATAATTGCTGTAGAAAATTATACTGAACTAGTCCAAATCTTGCATTTATAATTGATGTCATGCTGTTCAGCCACAATCTAACCAGCTTCTTTCTAAGATTACTATACCCAAGTCTGACTCCCATCTTTCCCTTGGCCTCTGTAAACCTGGTTTTGCACTTTCACTTTGGAGAAGATAGTACATTTTTGTTATAAATTTGGGAGTATCTCCATCCAGACCGTTTGTTCCATTTCACTCATTTCAGGTAGTCTCCATCTTTCTCTTAAGAATGATCTTAGCTGGAGAAAACAATAAAAGGTCCCATTGGCCACTCCGCATTTATGTTTTAGATGTTTGAAGGACATAAGAGTTCCTTCCCTGTAACAGTTAATATATCTTATTCCTTTATCATACCACAAAATAAATATTCTTTTGCCTATGTTCATAGGCAATAAAAAATTTTTACACAGTGGAGTTTTTAATTGATATCCCTACTTTGTTTCCTATACATTCGTTAATTTCCTGCCACATTCTGATCATATGTATAAGTTTGGGATTAGTCTTTTCTTAGTCATTTGACACTCCATATAAAGATAAAATTCTTTCCTTCCTGCTCCCCCATTGAGTCTGCTCATCTGAATCTAAGGTGGGGGGGGGGGGGGTAGTTGTCTTCCACAAAGAAGACTGCGCAAAATATCCTATGCAGTAAGGTAGTATTTTATTTAAATCTGAGTTCTCTCAGCCTGTAGTCCCATGTCAGCTTTTCCAATGCAATTCTTGGTACCTTGCTATTCCATAGGAACTGTCTAATATTATTTTTAATAATTTAAAGAAAATTTTATGTAACAGAATTGGCAGTAATTGAAAAAGATATCGTAGTCTTGGCATTACTTTCATTTTGATGCAGTTAACCCCTCCCACTTCAGTAATTGGTAAATCTCTCCTGTTCATTTTCAGGTCTTTTTCCCAAAAGGGAAACATAATTTAGTTTATACAGATTCCATGTCTTCCATTTAAATTTACTTCCTTTTTGATATCTTTCACATTCTGCATGTGTCAATGGCATTATCTTGCTTTTTCCCATATTAATTTTATAGCCAGATACTCTTCCAAATTTTTTTAATATTCCTTGTAATTTTTCCAAAGATTTAACCGGGTCTGATAGGTTCAATAGCACGTCATCAGAAAATAGACTAATTTTGTGTTGTTCTTGTCCAATTTTGAAGCCCTTTATATCTGCAACCCTTATTATCTCTGCCCATGGTTCATTTGCTAGTATAAAAAGCAATGGGGACAGGGAGCATCCTGTCTACTTGATCTACTCAAGGGAAAACCACTGACACCTGGCTATTGGTTATAATTTTAGCTTGTGGTTTATGATATAAGGTTTTTATTCAGTTTATAAATGTTCTGCCTATGCCAAATTTTTCCAGTGTTTTAAATTGAAAGGACCATTCCAAATGGTCAAATGCTTTTTTCTGCATCCAGAGAGATTGTTATACTTAGATTCCATTCAAATTTTTCTATATGGATTATATTAAATAACCTTCCTAGACTATTTGAGGGATGTCTTCCCTTAACACATTCTATCTGATCTGTGTGTATCAGTTTCAGTAGATATTGTCCTAATCTTTTAGTATCGCTTTTGCAAGTATTTTATAATCAGCATTTGACAGCGAAATTGGTCTATATGACAAGTTTTTAATGAATCCTTTTTTTGTAGCCTGTAATAATAGCATTTGAGAATGATTCCAGGAGGGTCTGTATCTCTAGTGCTTGATCCAGAGGCATTAGTAGTTCTATGAATTGCCTGTAAAACTTGGGCAGGAATCCATCCTTCTCCGGTGATTTATTAGCCTGTATGATATCCAGGGCTTTTTCAATTTCTTCTCTTATAAAGTGGGTGTCTAGTTCTCTCTCTTCTAGTTTTGGAAGTTCAATATTTGACAGAAATTCTTCCATTTCATTCTCATCTAGAATTCTAATTGTATAATTTTGTGTATGTAATATTGTCTAAAAATATCATTAATTTCCTTTTGTTTATATGTTAGAACAATGGTTCTCAACTTTCTTCTTTGTGTGGCTGTGTGGAGACTACCGCTGCCTAAATAAGGTCACCACACCTGAAAGATATCCCATGCCCCATATCCAGGACTTCACTGCTAATCTGCAAAGGGCACAGATATTCTCTAAGGTAGACCTCATCAGGGGTTATCATCAGATCCCAGTCTACCCCAATGACATTCCTAAACTGCCATCATAAGCCCCTTTGGATTGTTTGAATTCTACCACATGTCATTCAGGCTGAAAAATGCGGTTCAGTCTTTCCAGAGGTTGATGGATGCAGTGGACTGGGATCTGCACTTTGCCTTCGTCTACCTCGATAACATTTTAAAAGCCAGCCACACCCCCACTGAGCACACCGCTCACTTAAGACTATTGTTCTCCACGCTAAGTAAGTTCAGTTTAACCATCAATCCGGCCAAGTGACAGTTTTCCCAAGAGACAATTGATTTCCCAGGCCATCACATTGACCAACATGGGGCCAGGCTGTTACCCACCAAAGTGGATGTAATTCATTCCTTCCCCAGACCATCGACCATGAAGGGACTGCAAGAGTTCACAGGTATGATCATTTTTTATCATCGCTTCATATCTGCAGTGGCCTGCATCACTATTTCCCCCCATGGCAGGGCCCAACATTCAATGGACACAGGAGGCAACTGAAACTTTCCAAGCAACCAAAGCCACCCTCCTTGTGCATCCCAGAACAGACACCCCAACTGCCCTCACAGTAGATGCCTCCAGCACAGTGGTCAGGGGTAACTTAAGCAACTGGTTAAAGGACAATGGCAGCTGCTAGCCTTTTTCAGTAAACATCTCAGACCACCAGAGCTCAAGTATAGAGCCTTTGATAGGCAGCTGTTAGCGCTATACTTGGCAATTCGACATTTCCATTGCTTCCTGGAGGGCAGGAAGTTCAAAATTTACACAGAACACAAACCACTTACCTTTGGTTTCAGGAAGGTGTCAAACCTGTACTCAGCCAGGCAACAGCTGCACCTGTCCCACATATCTGAATTTTTGACAGACATTGCTGGCAATTCCAGTGTGGTAGCCGATGCCCTATTCCATCTGTATATCCTAGCAGTGCACGACCCATCCGGGTATCGACTATGTGGCCCTGGCAGATGCGCAGCAGACAGACCCTGACATACCAGCTTACCAGACAGCACTTACTGGCCAGCAACTAGAGGACATCCAGATCACCCCAGGTAACCGCACGCTGTTCTGCGACACCTCAACTGGTAAACTGCACCCTGTCATTCCGGTCGCATGCAGGAGACAAGTTTTTGATTCAGTCCATAATTTGGCTCACCCTGCTATCAGGACTACAGTTAAAATTATGGCCAACAGGTATGTCTGGCATGGCCTCCATAAAGAGGCCACTCAGTGGACCAAAACATGCACTCAGTGCCAGGCATCCCAGGTCCAGACCTACATAAAAGCTTCTCCACAGTCCTTTGAACTAGCATGCCGTCGTTTCAGCCATGTGCACATAGACATTGTGGGGACCCTACCTATATCCAGAGGTGCACATTATCTGTTGACCATGGTCGACTGGATGACTAGATGGCCAGAGGTAGTGCCACTACCTGAAATTTCTATGGAGACATGTGCACGGGCATTACTGAACACCTGGGTGGCATGTTTTGGAGTCCACAAACATTTAACATCTGACAGGGGGGCCCAATTCACTTCCAGCCTGTGGACCACCTTAGCAAATTCCCTGGGGACTGAACTCCACCACACCACAGCACACCACCCGCAGGCCAACAGGTTGGTGGAGAGGTTCCACAGGGACCTGAAGACAGCTCTGATGGCCCGACTCAACAGACCAAATTGAGCCGACAAACTCCCCTGGGTCCTGTTAGGTATCCGCACTGCCACGAAAGAGGACCTCAAGGCATCCTTTGCCAAGTTGGTCCATGGTGCATCCCTAGTCATCCCAAACAAATTCGTTGTGGCTTCCAAGGACTTGGGAGAGTGCCCGGCAGTCACAATGACTCGACTGCATCAGCGCCTGGGCTCACTGGCCTCAGTTAAGCCCAGAGCTCAGCACCTTTGTCCCAAAGAAGTTTACAGACTGTCACTAGATATTTGTCCAACACGGGGCCCACCGGCCACCTCTCCAATAGCCGTATGAAGGGCCATACCGTGTTGCCAGGCACAACTGCTCCACCTGCATATTGGATATTAACAGCAAGGAAGAGACCTTCAAGCGTGACCAGCTGAAACCAGCCCACTTGGGCATTAACCTGCCAGTTACTCAACCAACCCCATAGCGCAGAATGACCTTTGTTTATAGCATTAAATGGAATCTTAAAGTTGCAAAACAGTTTTTTCAATTTATTCTTTACTAGGCATTTGCGGGCAGGGCCATGAGTTATTGTTTATCCCTAAATGTCCTTGAGAAGATGGAGGTGAGTTGACTTTATGAACTGCCACAATCTTTCAGGTGAAGGCACACACTAGAAGGGCTGAAGGGTCTGTTGTATGGTTCTAAGGTACTGCCAGAATGCTGTTGGGAAGGGAATTAGATCCAATGACAATGAAGGACTCATGAAATATTTCCAAGTCAGGATAATGTGTTATCCAATCAGTTGCCGTGCACGTCTTACCCTTGTCCTTCTTCATAGGCCGAGGTCATGGTAACCTTAGCAAATATGCAATGAGTTCTGTAGATGATATCTACTACAGCTATTATATATCAATGGTGGACCAAATGTTTGAGGTGATTGGTGGTATGCCAATCAACTGGCAGGTGGATCCTAAATGGTGTCAACCTTCCTGTGCTCATCAGGTGAAGGGAGAGTTCTCCTCTATACTGCTGATTGTGGCTTGAAGGTGGGTGGAAAGTCTTTGGGGAGGCAGGAGACTGATCACCCGTGTCTGTCGATGACCTCATTCACTGCCCGAATGAGACCACGCACATATTGGAGGAACACCTCATCTTCCATCTGGGCACCCTCCAATGCAGATGGCATTAACATCAACTTCTCTGGTTTCCGTACAACCCACCCCTCCCCCATTTTCCTCCCCCCCGTTGCCTTTCCCTCAGCCTCATCACCTTCTCTCTTCCCTTTTCCCTCTGTCTCCTTTCACCGAGCCAAAATCAATTCTCACCTTTCCTCTTATCCAATTAACACTTTTGTTGGTCTGGACTCCTCCTATCATTCTTCAGTCTTCATTCTGACACTTTCCTGTTCTTGGCTTATACTTTGAGGAAGGGTTCAGGCCCAAAACTTCGGTAATATATCTTTACCTCCTATGTATGCTGCAAGACTGGCTGAGTTCCTCCAGCATTTCTGTGTTTTTACTAGTCATAGGTTACCCAGCCTCTTGGCAACTTTGTGGCCACAGTATTTATATATCTGGTCCAGTTGAGCCTTTAGACTATTTGAGAGATTGATAATGACAATGCCATTGAAAACCCGGGGGAAGTGCTTTCTCATTCTCTGTTTGAGAAGAAAGAGGTGTGTGCTCTTTATACTTTTGATAGTGGCGCCTACCCCCCCCCAACTCTCTGGGCAATGTCACCAACCTCCCCCCCACCCCCCCCCCCCCACCACGGCTAGCACTGTCACCCTCCCCCCACCCCAACATACAAAGAATGTCACCAGGGAGATTCCATGCCTGGGGGTCGATGAGGAATCAGGGAATCCATGAAGGGGTCGATGGTCAAAAATGTTTGGGGGTGGGGAGGCCTGGTCCAGATCAAGAGAACAGAACTTCAGTATTAGAGCCAGACCATTCAGGAGAAAATTAGGAAACATTTCACTAAACAATGATGGAAATTTGAAACTCTCTTCAGCAAATGGAAGTTGGGGTGAAATCAGCCATTCCTTTTGACTGAGATTGATAGATTTCTGGTAACCAAAGATTTTGAAGACGACTTGGCAAAGAATGGAAGGCACACTTCATGAATCAGCCATGATTTCACTGAATGGGGAAACCACTCGAGAGCCTGCATCTGTCTCTTCCTATTTCTTAAACAGAGAAAGGATGATGTGATTCATTACGGAGGTGATTTCACACACTACATAGGCATAGATTCTGTTATAACTATCTTTTCCAGCTGTACATTTTTCTTTTATAATACTTAAAGCACATTGAATTCTGTGATGGCCCACGTCTGCTGCAGTTAATTTGTTTGAAAATTGATCGAAAATACTATAAGTAGATATTAATACTGTAAGTGGATATAATTCCTAGATTGGCAAGTGATGAAGAATAATTCAGTAATCATTCTGCAACTTTATAGATCGTTACTCTTGACTATAAAGAAATGTAAGAACTCAGCTGAAACGTAGCTCCTGGCATTTGAACATAACATGACAGAGCTGCCTTTCAACCTCAGCTTAAGGCATGTAATATTAATATTTAATTTTAACTGTCTTTTATCTGGGCATTGTTAAATTATTCAATGCAGTTACTCCATCCCATTGCATCTAATCACCATGGATGTTTGCAGAAAGTCTGTCAAGGAACAAGTCCTTGCTTGCAGGGAATATCAACAAAAGCAGGAAGCCGGTTGCTTCTCCCTGCAAGGGCTGTCTGGTCTGATTGATCTCCTTCTGTGCTATTAATTTGATGGCCACTTCATTCCCTCCACTCAGCACTTGTGCCAGAGTGAGAATGGCATTCTACTGCTTTTGGTCATTGAGGCAATAGTCTACTATTTCTTAATTTTAATAGTCTTTTTTAAACATTTTTATTTTACAGAAACTAAATTGAAAAAGGGCAATTTGATGGAGTTATTTTTACTAGTATCTTTAAACATTAAAAGATTTCCTTAAGAACTACAAACCAAATGAGAAAAGCACCAAACCAAAGAAGGATCTTGGAATGGTTACGTTAAACTTGATTGAGAAGGACGGTGGCAAGTGGGATCACAGAAGTGGAGATGGGGAAGGGTCCTGGGGCAGAGGTCCATGAAGGAGGCTCTGAGAGACCACAACTGTTGATGACGGGGCAAATGGAAAAATTGCAAAATATCCAAGATATCCTTCTCATCGGAAGAAGGACAAGGGGTGCTTGAGAGGTCTACAAGATAGTGAGAGGTATAGATAAGGTGACAGTCAGCATCTTATTCCCAGGGCAGGAGTAGCAAACACCAGAGGTCATCTGTACAAAAATGAAGGGTGGAAAGTTTAGGGGAGACATCAGGGGTAAATGTTTGGACACAGAGAGTAGTGTCTTGAGGGCATTGGTGGAGGCTGGAAAAATAGGGGCTTTTAAGAGACATTTAAGCAAGCACATGGATGAAAGAAAAAATAGAGGGTTATGAGGTAGGAAGTGTTTAGTTTTTATTTGGTAGGCACATGTAGGTCGGCACAACATTGAAGGCCAAGTGCTTCAGTGTTCTATGTTCTAAAACAGTACGGCACAGTTCAGGCCCTTCGGCCCACAATAGGGCACCAACCTATGTAAACCTACTCTACATCAATCTAATGCACAAGCGTGCTGGAGAAACTCAGCAGGTCACACGCCATAGATGCTGTGTGACCTCCAGAGTTACTCCTGAACTTTTGTTTATTGCACTACAACCCTCAGCGTCTGCAGACTTTCCTGTTAAACTCCGCATCAAACTGACCCTTCCCTTCCTAACACCACATCACCCTCCATTTTTCTGATATCCTTGTGCCCATCGAAGAATATTTTAAATTTCCCTATTCTACAGGCCTCCACCTCCACCCATGGCAATGCATCTACTTGCATCAATCTTCACAGTAAAAAAAATATGAAAATTTCATTAAAATTGGGTAATACTGGGGAAGAATTAAATACCAATACAATCACTAGAAAGCTGGAATTAGGCAACATAATAATTTGGGGAAAGCAAGAAAATGCACAGCAGTCAAATGTGTAAGATGCAGCGCAGAGGGATTGGAGGGCTTTTACCTGAAACGGTCAGAGCTAATCCACGTTAATAGAGAAGGCCAGTGGAATGCTAGCCTTATTTCAAGGGATTAGAATATTAAATAGGGAGGAAAAGCTGATAGGTTAACAGATCTCTTGCCATCTTCTTCCAAGACCACAAGAAGCTGCGGAGAGTTGTGAACACAGGTCAGACCATCACCTAAACCCACCGCCCATCCATCAACTCGGTTTTACTTCCTGCTGTCTTGAGAAAACAGACAACATCCCACCTCTGTCACATCCTCTTCCGGTCAGGCAGAAGATACATGAGTTTGAAAGCACACACCTCCTGATTGAAGGACAGTTTCTTTCCTACTATTAACAGGCTCTTGAACAGGCCTCTCATTAGAAAAAAATATGCTCGCACTGTTAACTGTAGTTTTCTTTCCTCCTTAACGCCACACATTTGCTTTATTGTAACACTAACCCCTGCTCATTTCTCTTCATTCTTGCACTACCTTCTGGGTGTCAACATCTTTGAGGGTCTGTCTTAGAGCCTCCATGATTTTGTAATCACAACGAAGGCTCACCAACAGCTATATTTTGTGAGGAGATTCGCTAGGTCACTGAAGACTCTCAAGAAATTCTACAGGTGTACCGTGGAGAGCATTCTGTCTGGTGGCATCATTGTATAGTATGGAGTGTCGATGATCAGGGCAGGAAAAAAACTACAGAGGGTTGTTAACGTGGCCTGTGACATCACGGGAAACATCTTCACACCACTGAGGACATCAAGAGGCAGTGTCTTAAGAAAGCAGCCTCTATCCTCAAGGACCCCCACCACCAGAATCACACTGCTACCATCAGGAAAAAGCTACAGGAGCCTGAAGACAAGCACTCAGCAGCACAAGGACAGCTTCAGAGGCTTCAATCATACCGGTGCCCAAGCAGAGTGTAGTAACCTGCCTTAATGACTATCAGCCAGTACCACTTACATCAACAGTGATGAAGTGTGGGGCGTAGTCACGCTGAGGATCTAGACAGACAAAAGTAGGAAGAGCTCTCCATGAAGATTGATTAAAAGACCGATTTAAAGTTGTCAAAATAAAAATTTCTTGTGCTAAAAACATAAACTTGATGAGTAAGGAGAATAAGACCCAGAAAAATAAAACTGAAGAACCCAAAAAGTCACCGAGATCATTGACAGGAAGTCCACAAGGGAGTGGTGAAGAAGGTGGAGCCGTGATGTTGACACAAACCCAAGGAAGTGTTGGGGGGGGGGGGGTCAACAAAGGGTTTTCAAAAAATTATGGAATCCATGGAGAATCATAGTGGAAGATTCTCCAAGATGGAAAATGTACTAAAGGAGATGGCAGAAAAAAATAACAGTGCTGGCAACGGCTATAGACAACCTGAACAATAGGGTGGGCTAGGCTGAAAGTGACCTGCTCAAGCACATCCAAAAACCCTGGAGGACGATACAAAGAAGTGGAAAGCAGATAAACAACTGCTGCTTGGATAAAATCAACCACGTGGAAAATTTCAGCAGGAGAAATAATGTCCAAATCATCAGACTGAAAGAAGAGACCAAGGGAATCAGCCAGTGAAATCCTTTGAAGAATGGATCCCACAAGTGTCGGGAGTGGAAAAAGTCAAGGAAAAATTACTTATAGAAAGAGCCCATCGGACCCTTGGTCCCAGGAGAGGAGATGACCAAAGACCACGACTGGTCCTGGTAAGATTTTTAAGTTTCCAGGATCAGAAGGCAACATTGAGATCAGCAATGGAGTATGTGCAGTGAACTGAGATTCACTGCTGGTGTATTATACTGATGGCTCTGCCCTCATCTACCCATATTTAACCCTGGTTTCCTGGCTAAACCTTGAGCCCTTCTGAAGATCACTGTAAGACCCTAACCTGTTATAAGTTAATAAAAGCATATGTTCTCCTTCCAGTCGTGAGAGCTTTTATTTGTACTACACTATGCCAGGGAAAACAGTGGCCTAGTTGAGAAGGAAGGAGGAAAGGTACTATTCTTTCAGGACCTAAGTGCTACTTCGGTAAAACAAAGAAAAGAAATTGATGATGTTAAAAAAAAATGATTATGAGCACAGAATATAAAATCACGACGCTGTACCCAGCGATTCAGGACCATTGTTGCAGAGGGAACCAAAAGATTTTATAAAACAGTAAAGGAAGTAGAAAGATTTCTACAAAATTGGTAAAGGGGACCCAATATATGTATCAGAAAAAAGAAAAAGATCAAGAATAAAGATAAGTGAACTGTAAATGATAAAAAAAACGGATAAAAATTGAAATGTTAGTTATATTTTTAAGATGTTTTTAATCAGTTATTTAAAGTAATATTGAAAGGTATACAGAAAGTCCAACAAAGAGTAAATGCTTGGTGGGGTAGTAGTAGGGCGGATGTCCGACTTGAGGGGGTTAACGGCATAGGAGAGGGAGATTTATTTCAAAATGGCTCCGAAACAAAGGGAGGGGTTCTTCCTCGGACAGTACCACAGGTTTTATTTCATGGACTTCTGGGGTTTCTTAATTATGTCACTGTCAGAGCAGGGGCAATGATATGTTTGTAAATAAGGGAAAAATCAATTTATTGTATAAATAAGCAAAATGGTCTAAATATAGAACCAAATATGCACATATATAAATATGAATAGAATGCTAGAATTTATCAATTACAACATTAACAGGATAAACAGACCCATAAAAAGGAAGAGAGTTTTGGCACACTTTAAAAAAAATTAAAGACAGACATAGTTTTACTACAGGAAACACACCTTACAAAATCAGAACATAATAAGTTAAAGAGGGATTGAATGGGACAAGTCATATCCTCCTCTTTTAATTCCAAAGTGAAGGGGAGGTAGCAATTTTGATAAATAAAAATGTACTGGTGTTGATTGAAGGCACATCCATGGACCCAGCAGGATGACTTATAATGGCATATTGTAGGATATATGCAGAATCCTGGATGCTCATGAATTATATAATGCTCCAAATTTCAATGATGAATCTGTTATACAAAATGTCTTCTTAAAAACAGTGGAGAATAAACAAAATTTTCTGATTGGATGAGATTTTAATTCTTGCTTGATAAATCAACAAGGAGAGTAACAGAAGCAAAGGCTATGAAAGCTATTCTATCTTTTATGAAAGATTTAATTTTGATAGATGTGTGCAAGGACGCCCAAATTAGAGCGACCCCACCATCGCCAGGAGTGGGTGTTACCGGTTCTCGGGACTTGAGCCATCATTCAACTAATCCAGTCACATGTGCATCAGAGGGCTTGTGAGAGTTCCTTCGGGACCATGAGCATTGCAAATACTATGAATAGTTCTCTAATTGTAAATAAAAGAGTTTGTACTTTGGATTTGGGAAAACACTAGTGTCAGTTGTTTCTCTCTGGGTCCAACGAGGTAGAAGCTTATATTCCACACAACACGTGCACAGCACAAACATTTGGTACATTTACAACAGTTACACCCCATGACAAGAGATTATTCATTCTACTCAAGAATTCTATACAAGAATAGACCTGTTTTTAATGTCTGCACAATTGAAAAATAGAGTTGTTCAAATGGAATATTTAACCAGACTCCCTTCTGACTTTTTAATGATGATGCCTGAGAGGCAAGAGAGTGTTTACAGATGGCATCTTAATCTTACACTGTTGAGAAGGACAGATTTCTGTAATTTTATCAGGGAACAAATAGAATTGTTTTGTGAAACCAATAGACCCTCCACTAATGATAGTTTCCTAATATGGGATACATTAAAAGCTTACCTGAGGGGACAGATAATTTCATATAAAAAAGGAATATATGGCAGAGATCAATAGCCTAGAGCAGGGGTCAGCAACCTTCAGCATTAAAAGATGGGCCTTTTCCCCACCAAATAAAAGCCATCTGGAGCCGCAAAACCAGTTTGATCCCCAAAATGTAGAAAGCACCGCATATATAGTTTCATTACACATATGCTATGCGTATAAGGATTATAATTTGTTACATTTATGAAATAAAGGAACTACAAACAGAAAATGACTGATATTTTATTTCTGTTTGTAATAAAGCAAAACAACAAATTCTTTTGAACTCTAAAAAAAGACACTGGCACGTATAAGTTTTAAATAAAATACACAATGAGGACCTGTTTGTTTCCTTCCCTTATTAGTGAATTTTTTTTTAAAAGAAATATTCGCTTTAATTAAAAATAGCAAACAAAAAAAATGTCAGTTTTTATATTATTCTGTAGGTTGCCGTCATCCGTTGATTTCCTCAGCCGCGTAGAACAGCAGTCAACCGTCAACCTAAATATAAAACACAACTACATCAGTTCAGGGTCCAATATAAAAATATCTATTTGCAAAATACTAACTCATTAAATGATTTCTTTCACCTGGTTAGTGTGACTTCTGCTCCTGAACATCATTGCACAGCTGATCAATATCAGGGCTGTAAGACGTCACTTCGATCTTCATGCAAGATTGCATGCTGCCATCCGTGAGGCGCGAGCGATGTTTGCTTTTTATGTAGTTCGTGCTGGAGAAAACCTGCTCGCGTAAGTATGTGGATCCAAACAGGACTCTGAATGCATATTTTTTCATGTTCATTTAAGTGTCAGGAATTGAATTCCATGTTTTGAACACAAGTTTGTCCAGTTTGGGGAGGTTTACAATTCCACTCCATTTGTGCTTCTGAGCAAGAATGGCCTTCTGATGAGCAACATCTTTAAGATCAGCTGTCAAGCTTCTGAGCTTAGACACCCATAAGTCTTTGTCGGCTATATCGGCCAGTTCGTTCTCAAGATAGGGTTGACTTACATCTGTAAATGCAATCATATTCAACAGGGATAAATTGATGTTTAGGGGAATGACAGGGAAGAAAAACATGCTTTTTTTTCTCCCTCTCTGAACTCACAGAATCTCTCCCCAAACGCAGTTTGCATGGCAATGATTGAATGCTGTAAATGCTCCTAATTGATCTGATTGTGTGCTTCTTTGAACTCTCTCAAAGAGGGGTAGTGAGACAGCACATCTCTCTGTATATCTCTAGCAAACACTGTCATCTTGCACACAAACGCCAAAACCTCCTCCAGCATCTGCAGGGCTGTCCCTCCTTTCCCTTGAAGGATGTTAAGGTGTGCTGTCATATCCATCATGAAGTGCAGCTTTTTCAGCCCATCTGGCTGTTTTAGCTCCAGAAAGATGAGTCCTTTGCTTTCCAGACACACAGCAAACTGCTTTGCACCTCCCCTTTTGGACAGCCACCAGACTTTGTTGTGCAGCAGGAGATCAGAGTATGTGGTTTCAACTTCTTCCAATAATGGTTTAATCGTTTTGCCATTATTTTGTTCACTCTCTGTGTGGCAAGATTCATCACTTCTGTGCATTCCAGAGAAAACATTTGAGCACACAATGCTTCTTGATGCAGAATGCAGTGAAACGTTGGTAGTTTTCTATCTAGCGACTTCTGAAGTAAAGTCACAAACCCCTTCTGTGCTCCTGTCATACTCAGTGCCCCATCAGTAGCCACTGACACAAAGTGGGTGGTGTTTATTTCTTTTGTCTTTAAACAATCTAACACAGCCTCACAGATGTCCTCCCCCCCGTGTTTGGCCTTTAAGTGGTATCAACTCAATGACTTCTTCCTGTGGCCCAACAGAGTTCACATATCTGCATAATAGCACTATTTGCTGAATATCGCTATTTTGATTCATCACAGGCGATTGAGTATGCTGGAGCCAAATTAATATCCTTAATTAGTTGACTGGTGATATTTGCTGCCATTTTTATGGCCCTGTCCTTGACAGTCTTTGCAGAGAGTGGCATATCACTGATTTTTTTGAACAATTTCACTCTTGTTTTTGAAGTCTGAGAATAGACGTTCTGATATCTTGAGAAATGATTCTTTTATATATTCCCCATCTGTGAACGGCTTCCCGTGCCTGGCTATCTCCTGAGCTGCCACAAAACGAGCAGAAGTACTTGAATTTGTAGATTTCATCCACTTCTTCAAAGTATTTTTACTCTGATCAGCTTTCCGCAGCAGTTCCGAAACTGCTCTTTTTCTTTCATCTCCAGATGGGTATTTTTCAGCAAAAGCTGTGTGTTTATTCTGGAAATGTCTTTCAACATTTGATTTTTTTGTTGTGTGCTAATTTCTCGCCACATATTAAGAATCCAGGTAAACCAGCTTTGTCAGTAGTGAAAGCAAATGAGCCTGTCCATGAAGCATTAAATGTTCTATTTTCATTAGAAAATATTCTTTTTTTGGATTTATCCATGGTTAGCTTACCGGGGGTCGGAAGTTCAAAACAAGTCACTTGCCAGGCGGCGACAGATGACGCATACAGTGGTATCAACCACTACAGTGCTGTGACGCAAATTTTGATCGACAAAATATTACAACACGTTTTATTTTAATGTTACAAGATCACCTTAATCTCCGTAATAATAATCGTTACATTGATAAAATGAACTAAATAAAAAAATAATTTCAATGAAATAGCCATTTACTGTATTCACATTATTTTTTCAAAGCCACAGGGAGCTACGACAGAGGGATGAAAGAGCTGTGGGTTGCAGACCCCTGGCCTAGAGAAAGAAATATCATAATTAGAAAAATACCAGAGAATGGATTTAAAATAAAAATATAAAACTTTGGTAAATAAAAAAATTGAAATACTTTACATTACAAACATAGAAATAAACAATTTTAAAGTCAAAGCAGAAGTATTATGCATTGGGAGATGGAAAACGTGAAGTTTTGTCATGGCAACTAAAGAAAGAAGAGACATCAAGGATGATAAATGCAATTCAAACATGGCCTGCCAAATCAATTATACTTTTAAACAACATTATACAAAGCTGTATGAATCAGATTTGATAGGGGATTCTATTGAAATAGATGAATTTCTCTCAGCGATTGAGCTGCCAAAACTGGAAGATAAAGATCAGAAGGAATTAGATGCCCCCTTTACTAGAGAAGAGATTGAAAACCCCTGAATACATTACAGGCAAATAAGTCACTGGGAGAAGATGGTTTCCCATTTGAGTTCTATAAACAATTTAAAGACCTTTTGATGCCTCTTATTATGGAGGTATTAGACCAATCGGTTGAAACCAAGACTCTTCTGGAATCCTTCTCAACAGCTATTATTACGGTATTATCAAAGAAAAAAAACAGAGACCCGCAAAAACTGTCTTCATGCAGACCTATATCCTTGTTAAATGTGGATTACAACATTTTGGCAAAAGCACTAGCCAATAGACAAAAATATCATTTAGCAGCCCAGGCAAGTTCCTCTCATCCTTTTTTGAAGAAGAGATATCTCCCTTGTGGATCCAAATAATGCAATGAGAGAGGGTGCTGCAAAAGATTTCATTTACAAATGGAATGTCAAATTAATAACAAAAAAAACAGACAATCCCATTCTTATACATGTGATTAAAATTTAGCATGACAGTATTGGGAAAAAAGTGGGGCAATCACCTAAAGCACCATTGTGCCAGAACGAACAATTTCCCATGAACGTGGACAATAGAATTTTAAATATTTGGCATGAGAAAGGTATTAAACATATTGAAGACTGCTATGAAGAAGGGCTTCTTATGTCTTTTGAGCAACTAAAACAGAAATATAATCTGTCAAATGGAAGCTTATTCTGCTTTCTTCAATTGTGATCTTTCCTGCGATAGAGATAGAGCTCTACAATGGCCCACCTTCAATCAAAGAAGCAGAGGGGATGCTACATTTGGGAAATGCACCTAAATTTATAATTAGGATGTATGCTGCTCTCCAAGGCAAAAGTATTAAGCCAGGCTTACAAAAGTCAAGGGAAAAGTGGGAGTTGGAATAGGTGTTACAATATCAGAGGAATGCTGATCTGACTGGTGTTTGGACAGTATGACAGCAACAATTAATGCAGGATATGGACTGGTTCAATATAATTTTCTACATCAATTATATCTCACACCACAAAAATTACATAAATCAAAATCTGAAATATTTGAAATGTGCCTTAGGTGTGACACTGAAACTGGAACCTTCATACATTCCACATAGTCGTGTGCGAAGGTAAGATCCTTCTGGCATGATATTGCTGAAACACTAACAAGAATAACAGGAGTGACCTTTACACACGACCCAGAGCTGTACCTTCTGGGGAACCTTATGGATGTGAGCAATAAAATGACTAAATTTCAAATTTGCTTTGTTAAGGTGGCCCTGGCTGTGGCCAAGAAGAAAATAGCAATCACTTGGAAGTCTGACTCTCCCCTACTTATTGCTTGATGGGCTGGGGAGATGCGTAGTTGTATACCCATGGAGAAAATAATGTATAACTTTAAAAATAAATATGACAATTTTATTAAGACATGGCAACCATACTTCGACTATATAGGGGTCCAATTGTAAAAACTTGACCCTTCAATGTATGCAAAGATATGATATTGCAGAAAAAATAATTAAAAAAGAAACTAAAGCTCTGATGGTATCCAAAGATATTCTTATATTGGGGGGTGGGGGAAGGGGAAAAGAGGTGAAATTTTTTGTTTGTTTTTCATTTGTAAACTTATTTTAATTTTTTTCCATAAATATACATAGAAAAACTCTCCAATATTAAATATATATATATATTTGTTTTTTTCTTTACAAAAACAAACAAAAAATTAACCCCTCCCCCCCTCCATTTCACAGTATAATTGACACACCATCAGGGGTCACATTTATGTTGATCATCAAGAATTCTACATGGGGAAATCACTTGCATTTATATTTAGCAGCATTTATTATTATCTTTTTTAAAAATTGTAGTTATAATTATAATTGGGCCCTTTTGTGATCCAAATATGGCTGCCATATCTTAATAAATATATTTGTTCTTTAAGTAAAATATGATTTTTCCACAGGTATGCAACTATTCATCTCAATAGTCCATTGTGCTATACGTAGAGGGGAGTCAGATTTCCAAGTAATTGGAACACATTTCTTCGCCTCTGGTAAGGCTATTTTAACAAATGAAATTTGGAATTTAGTTAATTCATTACTTATTTCAATAAAGTTGCCCAAAAGATAAAGCTCCAGGTTGCCTGTGAAGGCCACCCCTGTTATCCTTAGTAATATCCTGCCAGAAAGATCTCACCTACACACACAACCAAATAGTATGTAAGACATTCCTATTTCTATCCCACACCTAAAACACATTTCTGATATTTCAGATTTTGATTTATGCAACTTCTGTGGTGTGAGATGTAATTGGTGAATGAAATTATATTGCACTAATCTATATCTTGCATTTATAATTGATGTCATGCTGGCTGTCCAAACACCAATCAGACTAACATCTTTCCATTATTGCAACACCTAGATCTGACTCGCTTCTCTCTCTCTCTCAACCTCTGTAAGCCTGGTTTTGTACTTTCATTCTGGAGAGCATAATACATCTTAGTTATGAATTTAGGTGTATTCCCCAGCCAAATCGTTTGTTCCATTTCACTAATTTCAGTTGAGGCCAAACGTGGCCCCTATCTTTCTCTTTGGAATGATCTTAGCTGGAGAAAACAAAGTCCCATTAGACACTCCATTTTTATTTCTTAATTGTTCAAAAGACATAAGAGATTACTCCATATAACAATTATCACTATATCTTATTCCTTTATCATAACATGAATTCAATATTTTGTTACCCAGATTCATGGACAGCAGTACATTTAACATAATGGTGTTCTTAATGATATCCCTGCATTTTTTTTCTAATACTCATTTATTTCTTGCCATATTCTAATCATATGTATTAATATAGGGTTATCTGTCTTTTTTTTATTAACTTAGCATTCCATTTATAAATAAAGTTCTTCACTGTTCCTTCTTCTATTGAATTCAATTCCATTTGGATCCAAGAAGGGGGACTATCATCTTCTTGAAAAAAAATATAAAAATCTTGCTTGTGCTGATTAATAATATTTCTTAAAGTCCGGAAGAATTTATAGTCCCATTTTAGCTTTTCCAATGAAATTCTTAGCACTTTGTTATTCCATATGAATTTCCTTATATAATTATTCAATAATTTAAAGAATTTTTAGGTCATGCAATAGGCAATGATTGATAAATATACTGTAATGTTGGCATCACCTTCATTTTAATACAATTTACTCTTACCACTAATCGGCAGGTCTTTCCTTTTCTATAAATCTTTCTCTATTTTTTTCTAGAAGAGGAATGTCATTAAATTTATACAAGTTCTATAAATTGTTATCTGTCATTATTCCTAAATATTTAATTCCATCTATCTTCTATTTAAATCTACTACCTTTTTGATATCCTTCATAAATAAAAATTTTTCAATGGCACCATCTCACTCTTGTCCATATTTATTTTATAAACTAATATTCTTCCATATTTCTCTGCCAGTGGTTCAATAGCTAAGATAAAAAGTGCTGGAGACAGAGAACACCATGTCTACTCAATCTATTCAAGAGAAAAACTGCTGATATCTGATTGTTAGTTATAATTTTGGCTTGTGGTTTATGAAAAAGAATTCCTATCCAGTTTATAAATTTTCTGCCTCTACCAAATTTTTAAATGAGAAAGACCATTCTAATCAATTGAATGCTTTTTCTGCATCTAGGGAGACTGTTATTCTTGGATTCAACTTTGATTTTGCCATATGTGTTATATTAAATAGTCTACTTAGATAGTTTTTAAAATGTCTTCCTTTAACAAATCCCACCTGATCTGTATGTATTAATTTTGGTAGATATTGTACCAACATTTTATAACAGCATTGAGGAGTAATATAGGACTATATGATGCAGTTTTTAATGGATCTCTACCTTTCCTCAGTAGCACTGTAATTATAACAGTTGATAAAGACTCTGGAAGGGTCTGTGTCTCCACCACCTGGTCCAACCCATCCATCATAAGAGGTATCAATGTCTTTAAATTGTTTGTAGAACTTGGGAGGAAGCCCATCTTCCTCAGGATTTGTTAGCTTGTAAAATACCCAAGGGTTTCTCGATTTCTTCTCTTGTGAAAGAGGCATCTAAATCAATTCATTCACTATCTTCTAATTTTGAAAGTTCAACATTTGTTAAAAATTTGTCCATCTCATTTTCATCTCCTATTAGTTCTGATTTATCTAGTTTTGTATAATATTGGATAAAAGTATTATTTATTTATTTTTTATTATATGTTATAATATCAGCCTGTTTTTATTGCATTTATCATTCTAGATGACTCCTCTACCTTTAACTGCAAAGATAAAACTTTATGTGCCTGTTCCCCTAATTCATAATATTTTTGTTTGGATTTTATAATTTTTCCCCATTTTATGTGTTTTTTTCCTCTAACTCTCTATATATTTCTTGTGACCCTGTTCTCTGATATTCTTTTTTCAAATTTGTTATATCTTTGTCTAGACCATCTGGATCTGTAACATATTCTCACTTAAGATTTTTTTGTATAGGAATTCATTTGTCCTCTTAGATAAGCTTTAAGCATATCCCATATCAAAAAGCGATTATCAGTAGAGAAAGATTAGTTTCACAAAATAATTCTATCTGTCTCTTAATAAACTCACAAAAGTCTTTCCTTTTCAACAGTGTGGCCTTGAAACACCATCTATATACATTTTCTTGTTTTTCCATTATTGTAATAGTTAAAGTTAATGGTAAATGATCTGATAGAAGTCTTGCCAAATATTCCATTTTTACCACTCTACTTTTTAACCTGGCAGACATTAATAACAAATCAATCCTTGTATGTGAATCATGTATCCTTGAGTAGAACAAGTAGTCTCTTTCTATGGGGTTAAGCTGTCTCCAAATCAAATTTAAATCCTTCAATAGTGTCGTTTATGCAGCTTTTGTCGTTATCACTGTTCTGACTGATTTATCCAGTATTGGATTTAGACAGAAATTGAAATCTCCTCCGACCAGTATAGTCTGTTTTCCCTCTGTTGTTTTTAAAAAGATATATTTTTCATAAAGGCTTCATCATCATAATTTGGTGCATAGATATTCATAAACATCCATGATTCTGCATAAATTTTACAATGTGCCATTATAAATCTTCTGGCTTGGTCAGTCAGTCTCTCTTCCATTATTATTGGTATATTTTTATTAATTTAAATCGCTACTACTCTTGCTTTTGAGCTAAATTAAGATATTATTGCTTGTCCCACCCATCCTCTTTAATAAAGCATGTTCTGATTTAGTAAGATGCGTTTCTTGTAGAAAGACTCTATCTGCCTTTAATTTTTGTAGGTGTGCCAAGATCTGTCTCCCCTTCACCGCACCATTTATCCCATTAACATTAAGACTAATAAATGTTAACATTCTATCCATATTGATTTTTCATATTGTTTAACAGCAAAATCTTTTTGATTGTTTAAATAATAATGATCTTTCCCCTTTCAACAAAAACACACACAATGTCCCTGCCCTGATGGTGACATAAACAGGAAACTCTGATAGCCCACGAGAAAAGCCTGCGGACTTTCTCAAGGAAGAAGAACCCCTCCCTTTAGCACCATCTTTTATAGATACACCTCTCTGGGCACCATTTTCCCATTTATGATGGAGTCTCCACCTTGCTAATAGTTTTCCCAAGTTTTCTCACTTTTCTGAGCTCTCCATGAACATTTCAATAAAGTTCATTTCTCAATAAGATGTTTTATTTTAGATTACAACATTTACTTAGTCCCATTGTAAACATTCTTCAGAATTTTCTTCTTTGACAGCCTTAGCCTTTTCATGAACCTTGCAGGAAGTCTTCCACCTCATTCTCAATCTTGAAAAATTGCTGATTACCTTCTGCAACTTTGACCCTCAGAGTTGAAGGGTATATAATCGAATATTTCAAGTTTTTGGAATGCAATTATCTTTTTACATCGTCAAACTCCTTCCTTTGCTTAATCAAAGAAAGGCTAAAATCTTGAAAAAATAGCACTTTTTCATGGTCAATCACGGATGGACCATTATTTTGCTTAGAGTATTCATGTGTTGCTCCCAGAATCATCTCCCATTTCAAGTAACTCAAAGGTCTTACCAGGACCAGTCATGGTCACTAGGTCTCTTGGGTCCAAGGTTCCAGTGAGCCCTTTCAACATGCAGTTTTTCTCTGAATTTGTCTTCTCCCAGCACTTGTGGGATCCATGTTTCGAAGAAGTTCACCGGATATCTTCCCTCAATTCCTACTTTCAGTCCAATAATTCGGACGTTATTTTGTCTGCTAAAATTCTCCACGTGGTCTATCTTGTCCAGCAGACCTTGTCTGCCTGACTCACATTGCTTTGCATCTTTATCCAACACTTTTAGTTTATCTTGTGCTTTTACCAAGTCTGTTTCTGCTTGGTTCATTCTTTCCATTAAATCTTCAACAATTTATTTAATTTCAGTTATCCATTCACTCATGTTCCTCATTATATTTTCAACGCCAACAAATCGGTTGCTCAAGTTTTCCATTTTCTCCAGGATAATATTTAGTTCTTGTCCTGACAGCTGGGGTCCGCCAATCCCGAGCCAACTTTTGCGCCACTCCCTTTCAGGTTTTTGCTCGACGTTCCTGACTGAGTAGAAACTTTTTCATTTTCTGAGCTCAGCTGCCTTGGTTTCTTAGGGGGTTGTTTTATCCATTTTGTAGTAAAAAAATTCTTAACTTTTAAAGTTTTAACCGTCTTTTTGATACTCTTCATGGAGAGCTCAATCAAAACCTATCTTTCTAGGTCCTTTGCATGGCCACAGCCCTGTTTGTAAACATTTAATATATATATTTGAAATGTATAAAAGTTTAAAGGCTGTATGAATATATTTATGGAAAAAATTAAAAATAAAATATTTTTTAAAAAGTGATGAAGTATTTTGCAAGGCTGGTGTTGAAGCATATCAGCTCTTACCTGAGGATGACATGGATACATTCCAGCTCACCTATTGTAGCAACAGGGGGATGTCATCTCACTGGCTCTACACAAAGCCCTGGAGCACCTGGACAGTAAAGATGCATACATCAGGATGTTCTTTATCGATTACAGTTCAGCATTTAACACCATCACCCCCTCAAAATTGATCAGCAAACTCCAAGACCTGGGACTCCATTGTGCAATTGGATCATGGATTTTTTTTCACCAATCAGTAAGGATTGATAAGAACATCTCTTCCACAATCTCCATCAGTACTGGAGCACCACAGGGCTGCGTTCTTAGCCCCCGCTCTACTCACTTTACACCAACAACCACGTGGCTTGGAAATAAAATAACATCATCTACAAATAATGGGTTGGATAAAGAAAGGTGATGAGTCAGCACACAGGAGGGAGATTGAAAACTTGGCTGAAAGGTGCACTAACAATAACCTTGCACTCAATGTCACCAAAACTAAGGAGCTGATTGTTGACTTCAGGAAGGGAAAGCCAGAGGTAGACAATCCAGTGATCATTGGGGGATCTGGGGTGGAGAGGGTGAGCACATTTAAGTTCCTGTGAGTCACTATCTCAGAGGAACTTTCCTGAACCCAGAACAACACACTAGTGACATTGTGGAGAAAGTATGTCAGCATCTCTACTTCCTCAGCAGTTTGCGGAGGTGTTTGTTATGACACCAAAAACCATGGAAAATTTCTACAAATGTGTGGTGGAAAGTGTGTTGACTGGCTGCATTACAGTTTGGGATTTGGGACACCAACACCCAAATGTAAAGCCCTGAAAAATGTTGTAGCCACAGCCCAGGACATCACAGGCAAAATTCTCCCTACTATTGAGAACCTCTACAGGAAATGCTGCTGTCAGAGAGCAGCAGCAATCACAAAGGATCCACACCATCCAGCACACGCTCTGTTCTCGCTGCTGCCTTCAGGAAAGAGGTCGAGGTGCCACAAGACTTGCACCACCAGGTTCAGGAACAGCTGCTACCCCTCCACCATCAAATTCAATCAAGGACTCATTTAAAGACTCTTACTTATGCACTTTATTATTTTTTTTAATTCTCTCTGTACAGTTAACTTGTTTACATTTGCTATCTGTGTACATTTCTTTATTTTTTTCTTTGGCTTGGCTTCGCGGACGAAGATTTATGGAGGGGGTAAAAGTCCACGTCAGCTGCAGGCTCGTTTGTGGCTGACAAGTCCGATGCGGGACAGGCAGACACGGTTGCAGCGGCTGCAGGGGAAAAATGGTTGGTTGGGGTTGGGTGTTGGGTTTTTCCTCCTTTGCCTTTTGTCAGTGAGGTGGGCTCTGCGGTCTTCTTCAAAGGAGGTTGCTGCCCGACAAACTGTGAGGCGCCAAGATGCACGGTTTGAGGCGATATCAGCCCACTGGCGGTGGTCAATGTGGCAGGCACCAAGAGATTTCTTTAGGCAGTCCTTGTACCTTTTCTTTGGTGCACCTCTGTCACGGTGGCCAGTGGAGAGCTCGCCATATAACACGATCTTGGGAAGGCGATGGTCCTCCATTCTGGAGACGTGACCCACCCAGCGCAGCTGGATCTTCAGCAGCGTGGACTCGATGCTGTCGACCTCTGCCATCTCGAGTACTTCAACGTTAGGGATGAAAGCGCTCCAATGGATGTTGAGGATGGAGCGGAGACAACGCTGGTGGAAGCGTTCTAGGAGCCGTAGGTGATGCCGGTAGAGGACCCATGATTCGGAGCCGAACAGGAGTGTGGGTATGACAACGGCTCTGTATACGATATGAGATAGACAACAGACTCGCCAAGGCAAATAGCGCCTTTGGAAGAGTACACAAAAGAGTCTGGAAAAACAACCAACTGAAAAACCTCACAAAGATAACATTTCTTTATATCTTTACATGAATACACTGTGTACAGGTTTTTTTTTGCACTACCAATAAGTGGTAATTCTGCCTTGTCTCCAGAAAAAGAATCTCAGGGTTATATGTGATACCTTGTATGTACTCTGACAATAAATCTGAAATCTTCCTCTCTGCTATCAGATTCATGAATGAACAATGAACCATAGACCCTATCATCCTGCTCTGTGGTTAGTAAGGGATTACTTAAGGTGATATGTGAGTGGAAAGAAAAAAGTTGAGAACTATTGGCTTAGATGATCCTTCATTCCATGGGAGATTCTTGAACCGCTGAACCAGAGGACATGGTGGCAGTGAAAGGAAATGCCCATTTAAGACTGTGCTGAGGAGGCTTTCCTCTGTCAAAAGGTTGTGAGACTTTAGAGCTGGTTACCACCAAATGTGAGGACAGAGTCCTTGAATATAATTAAATCTGTGATTGTTAGATTGTAAATCAATAAGGTCATGAAGCATCATGGGGAAAGCACAAGACATTAATCGTCCATGATCTTCTCGAATGGGAAGCAGGCTCAAGGGGCTGCATGGCCTGCTTCTGTTCCCATTTCTTCTGTTCAGAAAGAATTTGGCTCAACATGAGACAAGAGCAGATTTACTATGGTGACAGGAATGATCCACTGTGATTTACAGTATGAATCCAAATATTTTCAGATTAGATCTGTTGCAAACTGCAATGGGTTTATGATGTGACAATATTGATCCACTGGGATCTATGGAACTATTTCAGCACAGATTTTGGAACTCTAAAGGAGTGACACAGTATTACACCCACCCCCCATGATGACATGGTAAGTGACAAGTCACACAAACTAGTCTCCCCCATTCCCCCCACAACCAGCTGTCAGTTTCTCTCCCACCATCAATCGCAATCCCCCAACCTGCGGCAGCCGACCCCTCTCCTCTCTCCCCGGCAGCAATAACCCCTCTCCCGTTGATCTTGGCACCTCCCACCTACCCCATGACTTCTCACCTCCCTCCCCCCACTTTACCACCCCGGATCCTAGCAGCGACCCCTCCACCCCCCCCCCCCCCAAATCACCACAGACACTTTGGCCTGGGTTTCCCTGTAACGCCAGTGCATAAGCACTGATATCACAGGAGTAACCGGGTCAGCCCTTTTGCCGTTCAAGCCACTGGTCAACACATCCTGGGTAAGTTTAACTGGGTTCCCCGATTACCTCCGAGGTAGGGCAGGGACCCAGTTGACTTTGGATGACATTGACTGAGTCAGACCCTTTCAAGCTGTCTTGTGAGTGGGGCACTAACCAGGCAAATTGCCCAGTTAACCCCATTTTACAAGGCTGTTTGAAAGCACCTATTGTCTCATGACTCCAGAGTCCCAGGTTTAATTCTGACCTAGGGTGCTGTGTGGGTGGAGCTAGCACATTCTCCCAGTCCCCATTCCTGGATTTGGTCCAGGCACTCTGGTTTCTTCCCACATGCCGAAGATGGGGGGGGGGGGGCGGGGAACGTTAGCTGAAGTGGCCACTGCGAATTGCACTTAGTGTGCAGGTGCAGGTGCACGGCAGGATCTAGGGGAATTGATGAGAAGGTGGCAAAAATAAAATGGGATTAATGTTGATTAGTGTAAATGGGCGTTGGTGGCCAACATGGTTAGTGTGTCAAAGGGCATGTTTCCATGTCAGTGAAAGCTTGGCTTCATTTTCTCTATTTTAATTATAGTATTTATTTGAATGTGAATATTCATTCAAATAATTGTTCTGGTGTTCTGATTTTATATTTTATAACTTCCCCATTCCCAACAGCAACCATACACCCAAGCTAAATCTGTTTAGTAACTTTGCAAGACTGATCCAGGGACCTTCCAAACCAAAGGATCTTGCTCAGACCAACACTGGGTGTGAACATGTGAATTAGAGCCTGAATCCTGTGGCATTGAAGGCCTGAGTTCAAGTCCCAAGGCCATCAGAGACAGAATCATTTTTAGTATTTATCAGACACAGTAAAATCCCCATTATCTGGAATTCAAGCAACCGGCAAAAAAAAAATTGCGGAAAATAAATAGGTTAAAAAACACAGAAGTTTCACATTGGCACCCCCTAACAGTTAGTTCACCATTCACGCATGCACAATCTCAAGCAACTAGAAAATTCACTTATCCAGCATCGACCAATCCCCATAGGTGCCAGATACTAGGGGTTATACTGTTCAGGCCCAGAGAGTTCCCATGATCTCATGCACGATGAAACAAAGGGTAACACTGACTGGGTGGGATGAGAAATTAAAGCAAAAGTTTGATGAACCTCACCATATTGGCTTTTGACAGGCTTGATGGCAATGGCCAAGCAGAATGAAGGATGTTAGAAATTGGAGTCACTCTCGAAATAAAGCATAGAGAGAGTTTGGGCATAGAATTGAAATGAAAGATGGAGCAGGTCAATATCTATTGTGACAATTAAATGAATATGTAAGACGTTTGCAGACCAATTGAAGAGGAGTTCAAGTTCAAATGTATTGTCATATATACGGAAATACATAGATCTGCCAACTAATCAGAAGTGCAGAGTTACAGAGGAAGATAGATGGTACAGAGCAAAAGCAACATAATTTTACTAATGTCAATACACACAACAGTGCTGGAGAAACTCAGCAGGACCTGCAGCGTCCACAGGAGGAAAAGATAAATAACCAACATTTAGGGTTGAGCCCTTTGTCAAGGTATAAGTGGAAAACATGAATGAAAAGGTGGGGGTAGAGGTTAGGGCAGGGGGAGGAGCACAGGCCAACAGCCAAGAGGCCAGAGGTGGGTGTGGATAGGAGGGTAGGAGTGAAAAGCTGAGAATTGATCGGGGGAAGGGGGTAGCTCTGTGATCAAATAGTCATGGAATTTATTATCATCTGACTGCACAAGTCCAACCTGATGAAAGAGCATTTCTCTGGTCCTCGGTGTCAAACAAGTAGACACACAAGCAGGCATTACCCACATACAGGCAAACAATACATATGCAGGACAAGTGATCCTGTAGAACTACAGGAAATGAGACAGAGGGATGGAGTAAGACAGAGAGGCAGAAGCTGGAGAAAAGGAGACATTGGGATGGGGGTGAGCAGGCGGGGGTGGGGGGTTGGGCAGGTGGGTGCTAACGGAAACCAGAGCAATCGATTTTACTAATTTAGGGATTCATTCAGGAAAGAAATGGTGTTTGAATCTGATGGTGTGTGAGCTCCCACTTGAGAATCTCCTTCCTGACAGGAGATTGAAATATTTCAAAATCCTGCTTCACAACCTGTAGGCCCCACGTAAAACCCCAGAAATGACTTACCAGCGGGATGGATTAACCCACCATAGCATGGTTTCTCTGTGGGCGACTGCTCCCAGCAAAGTCAATTTAATAATTTTCAAATGCCAGAGTCTTGCCATGTAGGATGTCAATGCTTTGCAAAAACTCCTTTATGTTCTGTTGTGTCATTTCCATCCATCAGCCTGTCATTTTACCAGTCCGTCAAGCTGCTCTGTGTGCTCAGATTGGTGTCAAAGTTGGACCATCCCTTGGCTGTGAATTTTTAACTTCTGCGGGTTGGGGGTATCTTTCTTCCATCCTAGCATTTAGATTTTTTTTCTGCTTCACGCTCTGATCTGGGGAAGATCAGCCACAATAACGTCATGCTGAGTGCACAGATTGCTTGAAGCGCTTAACAGAGTTTGACACACATGCTGCAAATTGGTGACAGGAACTCACTCCAGGAGTAACAACCCTGAGGGAATGTGAGGCACAAAGGTTGAGTTGGATATCTTCGTCTAGCAGAGAGCAATTTGTGAATGAATTAGAAGAAAATCAACAAATCCATTAACCTTGGATACAAATTGGTTAGATATCCCTCTGAGAAAGAAATGTGGTGCAAAAATCGGTGGGAAGCAGGTTGTGGTATCATAAGGTTCAGAAACAGGCCCTTTGGTCCTCCTACCCATACTGACCATCAGGTACCCATCTATATTAAATGCTTAAATTTAAATCTTACATTTTTAAAACATTTAGACATACAGGCCCCATTGGCCCATGAGTACATGCCCCATCCCCGCCCCCCCCAACCCCACAAAATACCTAATTAATCTACAACCCTGATATGTTTTTGAAGGAGGAAACTGGAGAACCCAAAGGAAATCCACGCAGATAAGGGGAGAATGTACAAACACCTTACAGACAGTGCCGGATTTGACCTCAGTCACTAACCGCTATGTCAACCATGTCACCCCTTAATCCTATTTAATTTTTTTTTATTTAGACATACAACACGGTAACAGGCCCTTTCGCCCCACAAGCCTGTTCCTTTGACTTCTTAGCAGTTTCTCTGCAGGCTGATGTTGATATTTTTATACATTCTCATTTGGGAAATGAGCATTGCTGACAAGGTCACGGTTTTCCCCCATCCTCAATTGCCTTTGAGAAGGTCATGGCTGCTATCTTGAACCTTCTGTCTCACTGTTTCTTTGGGGGCAGAAAGTTCCAGAATTTAGTCCTGGCACTGATGAAATGTTCCCAAGTTGAGATGTTCTGGAGCTGCATGGAGATCTTGCAGATGTTGCCTGGTCCTGTGGCCTTTTCTGTATTCAGTGTTCTTATCTAGAGTGAATGGATTGGTTGGAGGCTAGTTTCTGTGTGATAGTGGGGATTTTAGGAGGTAGTCAAGGTGGATGATCTAGTCAGCATTTCAATATCGTTTCAGCATTTGTCCTTGGTGACCACGGCAATGGACTCAGCATCTGAAAGATTCACACAGGCTATGGGTAACGGCGTCAGGGGACCCACATGGGGTGCTGGAGACTGGTTCATGGAAACCAAGTATCAGAGCCGGAATTGGAGAGGGAGCTGAGGGCAGAAGGGCCCCCAAAAGGCCTCAGGTCCTGAAGGCTTTCTGACCTGGAGCTCGGGTTGCCAATGGATTGAACAGGAGTCTGTGCAGCTGCAGAGTCTGTGGGAGCGCTGGAGACGAATCCACAAACTTGCAAGTCTTACGGCAGGCAAAAGTTAAAGTATGCCATGTATGTTACATATTTAATGTATTTGTGGTGGAACCACTGTGTAGCTATTAGCATTGTCCGTATGAATGTATTGTATGGCTGGCCCGTCCCCTGCACCTGTGACTCCTCCCCTCGGATATCCCCATAAAGGCTGTTTCGCCCAAACTCCTCCCTCAGTACCTGCCTTGGAACCGGGCCAGCAACATGTGAGATGTGTTGATGTCTTAAGCTGATTGAAGCCTATTAATCACAACTCTCAGTCTAATGTAGTTGATATATAGTTCTACAATTTAATCACCTTTAATTTTGGGCCATGGACAAGGTCATACGGGTGGATAAACTAGACTCTGATCCTAAAGATCCGGAGGCTGCCATCAAATTCGATCAATGGCTGCCCTGCTTCAAAGCTTTCATGAGATGAGATGACGTGCAGAGTGAGGAAGATAAACAAGATCTACTCTTCGCTCAGGTCAGGCACTGCATTTTTTTGGATGATAAGGGATTGCACTACTTACTCACCCACCATGGAGCTCCTGCAGAGACAGTATTGGACCCCAATGAATGTTATCTATGCCAGGTACCTCCTGGGCAGTTGTAGTCAAGCACCTGGTGAATCCGTGGATGAGAACATGCGGGTCCTGAGGGAGATGGGGCAAGCCTCTGACTGCAGAGATGTCTCTGCTGCTGTCCACTTAGAGGAACTGATATGTGATGCATGCATGATTGGATTCAAGTCTAATCACAACAGACAGAGACTCTTTATAAAGGGCAATTGAAGCCTGCAAGAAGTCATCGACCTGGCTAAAGTGCTCAAGACAGCGCAGTTGAACGCGGAGGTCTTTTCCTCGGGAAATGTGGCCATCACGTCGGGAACACAGGTGCTGCATCTTGGGACATGGAGTCCCAGGTCACCCCCATCGCCATCAAGCACCCAAAATGCTACTTCTAGAGCCACTTGAAACATCCCCGTAAGAGCTGCCCAGCCTAAATTGCTATATGTTCCGACTGCAGGAAGAAGGGACACTGTGAGAAGGAATGTAGGTTCCAACCTTCCTCCAGCAGTGCTGCGTGTGGCCAACAGCAGCCACCATCTTTGATCGTGCCATTTCCGGCTCCACTTCCAGATGCGGGGAACGGCTCAGTGAGACCATACGGATGGCAAACCGGGATTGCACCACTTCCTACAGCAACGTCAATCATTGAGCACCCAAATCTATGGGGAATGTTCTCTGTTGGCAAGGTGGATGCTAGAACCGTCTCGGGGACCGATTCACTGCTTTCTGACAGTTGTGGCGTGTAGCAGTCAGTGGGTGTCTTTATGAACGTGGGGTACAGCAAGTGCACGGTTTTGCTGGCGCGCGTGTTGATCACATCATCTAGTCTGAAAGTTGGACCAGTTGGGGTGGTTGGGGATCGGCTAGCTCATGAGGGCGGTGTCTAGTCGGGAGACTCAGCCGGAAGTGACATCAGAAGTGACGTCATCGGTGCGGGCAAAAGTTGGACGATGAAAGATGGTTGCGCAATGGTAAGCATATGGCAGCGACGTAGTTGAAAGGCTGGGCCAGAAGTGATGTCGTCATGTGGGCAGAAGTGGCGGGTGGAGTAATGGCATTGCCTGGCACTCGCTCGTGGTGGCATCCTGAGAGTCAGAAGGGGCTCCCGGTTGGTTGCGGAGAGCTGTAGCATTCCCAGTGGGTTTGAAGTGGCACACTTTAGCGAAGAGGCCTTTCTTATAACCATATGTAACCATATAACAATTACAGTATGGAAACAGGACTTCTCTGCTCCTCTAGTCCATACCAATTTAAGTGAACTCATCTAATCCCACCTACCTGCTCCCTGCTCATAACCCTCCAATCCCTTCACATCCATGCACCTATCCAACTTTTTCTTAAATGACAACATTGACCCTGGTGCAACCACCTCTTCCGGAAGGTCATTCCACTCAGCCACTGAGTGAAGAAGCTCCCTCTCATGTTACTTCTAAATTTTTACCCCCTATCCCTTAACCCCTCGTTCCAATCTCACCTACCCTCAAGGGGAAGAGCCTATTCACATCTACTCTATCTATCCCCCTCATAATTTTAAATACCTCTATCAAATCCCCCCTCAACCTTCTACGCTCCATTGAATAAAGACCCAGTCCACTCAATCTTTCTTTGTATTCTAGATCCTGCAATCCAGGCAACATTTTAGTAAATCTTCTCTGCACCTTCTCTACCTTGTTGATATCCTTTCTATAATTTGGGGACCAGAACTGCACACAGTATTCCAAATTTGGCCTCACCAATGCCTTGAACCATTTCAACATCACCTCCCATCTCCTATATTCTATGCTTTGATTTATAAAGGCCAGCATAACAAAAGTCTTCTTCACCACCCTATCCACATGTGAATCCCATTTCAAAGAACGATGCACTGTTATTCCAAGATCTCTCTGTTCCTCTGAATTCCTCAATATCCTCCCGTTCCCTGCATATGTCCAGTTTTGATTATTCTTCCAAACATGAAGCACTTCACACTTAACTACATTAAATTCCATCTGCCATCTTTCAGCCCTCTCTTCTAAGCAATCAAATCCCTCTGCAGTCCCTAAAAACCATCTTCACTATCCACAACTCCCCCTATTTTTGATTTGTCTGCATATTTACTAACCCAATTTACCACTCCATCATCCAAATCATTAATGTAAATGACAAACAACAAAGGACCCAAAACTGATCCCTGAGGCACACCACTCATCACCGGCCTTCTTCAGACAGATATTTATCCACCGAGACTCTCTGGCATCTATCTTCTATCCACCGTTGAACCCATCTAACTATCTCAACATTAATACCTAGCGCCTGAACCTTCCTTACCAACCTTCCATGTGGAATCTTATCGAAGGCCTTACTGAAATCCAGATAGATTACATCTACTACTCCACCCTCATCAACCTTCCTAGTCACCTCCTCAAAAAATTCAACAAGATTTGTCAAACATGACCTTCCCTGCACAAGCCCATGTTGGGTGTCCCTAATCAGTCCCTGCCCCTCTAGATATTTTTACATATTATCTCTAAGAATATTTTCCATTAGTTTACCAACTATCAACATCAAACTTACTGGCCTACAATTGCTGGGCCTACACCTGGAGCCCTTTTTAAACAGAGGAACCACATTTGCAACACGCTAATCCTGTGGCACCATGTCCCCCTCTAGTGACTTTTGAAAAATCACTGTCAGAGCCTTCACTATTTCCTCCCTGACTTCCTTCAAGGTCCTGGGGAAAATCCCATCAGGACCCAGAACCTATCCACCTTTATATGCCTCAAAAGTTCCAACACCCCCTCTTTCCTAATCTTTACATTTTCCATAATCATCCCTTTTGCTTCTCTTATCCTGCACGATTCCATATCCTTTTCCCTAGTGTATACCAGAGAAGAACTCATTCAATATCTCCCCCATCTCATGATCTTGCCACATCGGGAGCAATACGAGTTTCTCGCAGGGCAGTTCTTTCGGGAGTGCCTGTCCAACCCACACCAGGACCCGCAGTACTTACAGCGGGGGACTGCATCAGTGGCTGCGATCATCTCCTCCATGTGGGGCCCCTTAGTGACTGCTGTCATCGGCATTGGCCAGGTCGGAGATTAGGGGAGGTGAGCATCGAAGAGCTCTACATGGTGAGCTGCAGCTTCTAAGGAGCGGACCATCTCCATGATCCTGGCAAGGGAGACATTATTCTCCTCCAATAGTCTCTGTCATCACCCTCGGCCATAGTCCTCGCACACAGGCATCTTGGACGAGTCACTCCACCTCCCCAGCAGACACACCAGTTTTGATCGTGCACGGGTGTGCTAGTTCTCGCAGGTAAGCGTCTGCCGTCTCACCTAGCTGCTGTACCCTGATACTAAGCAGGCACTGGGCATAGAGTATGTTCATCAGGGGCCGGTACGTGCCTTCCAGGATGGCCATTGCTAGTTAAAAATCTGTGCAGGCTCGGATAGCCTGGAAACCGCACGGGCCCAGCTTGGTGCGAAGTATCATGAGTTTCTTTTGGTTAGTGTTGATGACCTCAGCCTGTTTGTGGATGACCACCTTGTGGTGAATGTCTGCCAAAATGCCTGTCTCCCCTCTGGCGAGCCTTGCTGTACTAACATTGGCTGTGCATTATCTCTACTGTTAAGGACACTCCCCTTGGGTATAACTGTATATGCATCTATTGTCTTTCATTATTGTACCATGAGTTTCTGCTAATAAAAGCCATGATTATTGTTTGACCACATCGTCTTTGTCTATTTCATCAACTGGCATTTCAATTTTATTAGCAGAAATGGATGCAGTACTCAAGTCAGAGCGGCAGATAATCGACCAGTCTGCCCCGAGGGCCAGAGAAATTTTCAACCACTGGATTGCTTGTTTCGATTACTACATGGCTCGAAACAACATGGTCAATGAGGCGATACAGTGGGGCCACCTGAATCCTCTGCTGGGTGAGGTCCCTTTCGCCGTAACGCAAGGAGCTACCACTCTGGCTCTAGCCCGGGAACGTCTGTCTGCTTACTATGCAGGGCCACGGAACGTGGTGCTTGCTCGACACCAGTTGCTGACTAGATGCCAGAAACCCGGGGAAAGTGATACTGCCTATGCACTAGCCCTCTCGCTGGCAAACGACTGTGATGTCAGGGCAGTCAATGTGCAACAACACCGCAATGCCTTGAAGCTGGATGCTTTTGTCAATAGGATTGACTCCAGTTACATCCGACAGAGGCTGCTGGAGACGGAGCCCTTAACCTACAACCAGGCAGACACTCGAGCTAAAACACTGAGAAGTGCCATGCTAGAAACTGAAAAGGAAACATACCAGGAGTACTGGAAGCCCAAAGGAAAGAAAAGGGTGAACCCTTGAAAAATGCTATTTCTGTGATAACAGCTGGCACCCCAAACAGAAGTGCCCAGCTCAATTTGCTACCTGCAGCTATTGTGGGAAACTCGGCCACTTCGCTAAAGCGTATAAGGTGAAAAGTACTCCCACTGATAAGAAGAGAAGCACCAAGAAAATGCGTCCTGGAGCTGCAGGAATGGAAGACAACTGTGAAAAGGGGGAATCTTTAGATGAGCAGGCTGAATCAACTCCAAGTGATGGAAAGGTGAGATCCCCTGTGATAGCTCAATTGACTGTAAAACTTGGGGGATGTTACGGACTGGAACGGTCAACAATGAAGGGGGAGGTGAATGGTGAGACTCTTGATTGCCTAATAGACTTGGGGAGTACTGACAGCTACATCCACAAGTAAGTTGCCAGTGTCTTAAATTTGCGGAGATATCCAGTGAACCGAAAGATATCGATGGCTTGTAGTGAACTTACAAAAACTGTATGGGACAATTTTAAAGTTATTTTAAATTTGCAGGGACATTGCCTTGCTGATGTGTGGCTCTTTATTATACCGGAGCTCTGCGCCCCTATGTTACTGGGGTTAGGCATTCAATCTCAGATGAACAGTGTAGTATTAAATTTTGGTGGACCACTACCCACACTTACCATCCCCCATGCTAGTTACTGAGGTCTGTCCGCATTAAAGATCAAAGCTCCTTCCCTTTTCAGTGATTTATCCCGCGTGTCAGCCAATTGCCAGTGAGCCGTTCTTACAGCAAAGAGGACCGTGAGCTTATCAAAGTGGAGACCCAGAGACTGCTTAAAGAGGGAGTAATTGAACCTAGAAAGAGTCCGTGGCGGGCCCAAGTGGTAGTCGTGAAAAATCACACTAAGAGATAACTGGCTATTGACTACAGCCAGAAAATCAATTATTAGCAACAGCTAAAGAACTCAACCTTACATTTAATGAGGGCAAATGTGTGTTCAACGCGACAGAGCTACCCATTCTGGGCTACATTGTCCGCAAGGGCGAAATCGGCCCCGACCCGGAAAGAATGGCCCCTCTTAAGAAATTACAACCCCAAGACTCAGCAAAAGCCCTTAAAAGGTGTATGGGATTCTTTTCTTACCACTGTAAATGGGTTCAGGCCTATTCCACGAGGGCATGCCCTCTGTTTGACACTAAATCTTTCCTCCCTCTCCAATGGCCTTGAAGGCTTTCGAGAGAATTAAAGCTGATATTGCCAAGCTGCACTCTCGTCCATTGACGAGGATGTCCCATTCCAAGTGGAAACTGATGCCTCAGATTGTGCCTTGGCAGGAACCCTTAATCAAAAGAGCAGACCTGTGGCATTCTTCTCCTGCACATTACACGGACCTGAACTTAAACATCTTACCATTGAAAAAGAGCTGAAGAGCCATGCTCGGGCGTGTAAAACAGATCCCCTAGTCCAACCAGTTCAGCTACTGCATACCAACCCCAACTACACTCATGTTAATTTCCCAGACGGGAGTACTGACACGGTACCCCTAAGAGATCTGGCCTCGCCTGGTTCGTCCCTTCCTCACACTCCTACTCAGAGTGAGCCTGAGAGGTTGGATTCACCCGCCCCCCACCCCCCCCCCCCCCCCCCAGCCTGTGACCCCTAGTAAGCTTTCAGATGGCCATGCTGAGACTCCATGGCCTCACGCTGGTGATTCTGGAGTGGGTCCAGAAGTCAGTCCTTCCCACACTACAGACCCAGGACCTGTACTAGTTCCCAAGGTTGCAAAGGAGCCACCTGTTTTGAGAAGAAACACCAGAATTCGTAAACATCCTGATAGGCTGACATATTCATAAAACATCTCATTATATCTCGATTGCTTGCTAGATACTGGCGTATTTTGGCTGTTAGAGTATTCTCAATGCCAAACATGGTATCCATGTATCGCTTGCTTCAGTCTTTCCTAGCAGCTGTCCTTTTGATTTTAACCCTTCTTCTGCCAGGGGGAGACTGTGGTGAATGTCTGCCAAGCTGCCTGACTCCCCTCTGGTGAGCATTGCAACACTAACATTGGCTGTGCATTATCTCTACTGTTAAGGACACTCCACTTGGGTATAACTGTATATGCACCTATTGTCTTTCATTATTGTACCATGAGTTTCAGCTAATACGTGGTGGTACACCACCGGCCTACTGTAGGGGGCAACCTCTGTACCTGCAGGAGTTTAAGGGGACAGGACAACACCTGGCCGGCTGCCAATCAGTCGGCCTGAATGGATCAAGCCCCACCCGGTCAGGGGTCAATCACCCTCCGGGATATAAGCCTGCGCCGGCCTCCCGAAGTCTCACTCAGAGTTGCTGCAGCCACAGCCAGCCTGGCTCTGTGGAGGTTTTTGTGGATTAAAGCCTGTTGTTCAGTCTTTACCTTGTGTGTGTCTGATTCTGTCTAACAGCGCATCACAATTTAATCCACAAAGTTTTCCCATGGTTGCCATAGAAAAACTCCTGTGCGCAGGGATCCTCAAAGTTGACCCACGTCACTGTCTGTATGAATGTATTCTATGGTTGTTCAACTCCCTGCACCTGTGACTCATCCCCTCAGAAATCCCTTAAAGGCTGTTATGCCCAAACTCCTCCCTCAATACCTGCCTTGGAACTGGGCCAGCAACACGCGAGATAAAAGGAGCAAACCTTTTCTGTCGCATTTGATGCTGCTCCCTACCATTATTGAGAACAGACCTGCTCTTGGAGCCTTATCCTCAAGTTAGCAATTTCCTTTATGACTAGATGCCTGTCCCGCATCAGACTTGTCAGTCACCAACGAGCCTGTAGCAGACGTGGACATACCCCTCTATAAATCTTCGTCCGCGAAGCCAAGCCAAAGAAAAAGAAAGAGATCACTGGTTGTAAAATTGCTCAGCTTTGTCTGTTGCATACGGTTTAGCAACAAATGCTGCACAATATTGCAGCTTCACTGAGTTGGGTCCCCAATACTTTTAGGTATGCCTGGTGCCGCTTCTGGTGTGCCCTTATATACCCCTAACAGAACCAGGGCTGATACTAAATGTTAGCGTGAAGGACATGCCAGATTATAAGGTATATTTCTTCTGCTGTTGATCGAGGAGAGAGAATGAGGAGAGAGGAGAGAGCACGAGAGGTGACCACCTATTGGAAGAGAGGACAGGAGGAAGAAGTGTCTTAAGCAGACAAAGTTTATCAGGACCAGTTTTCAGATGTTCACCATCTCAGGAAATTGAGCTACATAGAGCAGATCTAATTTTGCTGATGACATTAAATTGAGTGGAAAAGCAAATAGTGCAGAGGTCAGTTGAGTAAGTAGCAAGAATCTGGCAGGTGGAAAACTTGGCAAGAAAAAACATAATACATCAGATTATTATTTAAATGGTGAAAGAGCGGAACACGCTCTTGTGCAGAGGGATTTGGGAGTACTTTGTAGGAATCACAATAGGTTGGATTGCATGTGCAATCGAAGGTAAATGGAATGTTGGCCCTCATATCTAAAGATATTGTATTTAAGAACAGAGAGGCTGTGCTGAAACTGTTCAGGCATCTGGAGTACTGCATGCAGTTCTGCTCCCTACTTGAGAAAAGATGTACTGGTGTTGGGGGCAGTGCAGAGGAGGCTCATCAGAGAGAAGAGGGCTGATCTGTGAGGAGAGATTGAGCCACCTGGGACAGTTCTTGCTAGATTTTAGAAGAATGAGAGGGGATCTTATAGAAACATATAAAAATTATGAAAGGAATAGATAGGATTGAAGCAGGAAAGTTGTTTCGATGCGTAGGTGAGACTAGAATTTTAAGCTTTAAGATTCGGGAGTTGATTTAAGACAGATGAGTAGCTTGTTTTTCCAGAGAGTGGTGAATCTGTGGAATTCTCTACCCAAGGCCGCAGTACAGGCTGCCTCCATTGGATGCATTTAAGACTCAGTGATAATGATTTTTACTGTAGTGAATTATATGGGGAAAAGGCAGCTAGGTGGAGCCAAGTCCATGGCCCATTGAATGGTGGAGCAGGCTCAATGGGCCAGATGGCCAACTCCTGCATCCATTTCTTGTGCTTTTATGAAGCACGGTGTCGTAGAACGTGGAGAAGTACAAAGCAGGAACAGGCTCTTGGTCCCACTACGTCTGCACCAAAAATGATGCTCAAATTAAACTAAAACGTGGCTGCTTGCATAAGACACATATCCCTCTTTTCCTTTCTTGTCCATGTGACTACCTTAAAGACTTTTAAATGTTGTTATTGTATCATCTTCCACCATTTCTCCTGGCAGACCACTCTAGTCACCCACCAGTCTCTTGGTAAAAATTTGCCCTGTACATTTCCTTTAGCACCCACCCACCACCCCACCCCAACTAACCTCAATGCATGTCCACTAGTATGTGACATTTTTCAAGTTCAAGTTTATTGCCATTTGACTTTCATAAACAACCAGATGAAACAGCATTTCTGCAGACCACTATGCACACATAGATACACATAATAATGGCCGACATACATCAAAATGTGAAATAAGTATACATAAATATTTTGGGATTACATGCTCAGTTTCATTTATAAGAGACCCAGGCTTATAGGATACACTCTTCCAATAGGTTGGTCACCTCTCGTGCTGTCTCCTCATTCTCTCTCCACGCTCAGCAGCAGCAGAAATATATATGACCATAACCTTATAATCTGGCATGTCCCTCATAGCGTTATGGCGTTATTTCCTTTTGATAATTCTGTACCTCCTTCCTGATGACAGTAGGTCAAAAAATACTGTGTGATGATCTTCTATAACTCCTTGGGTCCTATTTGAGCCACACTCCTGGTAAATGTCAACAATAAAGAAAAGGGAGACCTCAGTGATCTCGACTGTTTCAACAATCCTCTGTATTAACTTCTGGTCTGGTGCTTTGTAGCTACCATACTACACAATGATGCAGCCAGACAGGACACTCTCCGATTGTGTGCCTGTAAAATGTTGTCAATATGGGGGACTGGTAGCCCTGACTCTTCAACTTCCTTAGGAAGTTTAGGTGCTGCTGCACTTTCCTGACTAATGGGAAGGTGTTGTGGGTCCAGGAGAAGTTGTCCATCATGGAACTCTCCACTCTCTCCACAATGGAGCCATTGATTTGCAGTGGAGAGCGATCAGCCTTCACCCTCCTGAAATCCACAATCATTACCCTGGATGAAAGATTCCAACTACTAACTCTCTCTCTGCCTCTCATCACTTTAAAAACTCCAAACCTCCGATTCTCCGAAGGAAAAAGCCCACATCTGTCTAACCTCTCGCAAAAGCTCCAGTATGACATTATAACTCAGTGACCATGACTGCCACTAGTAAAATTGTTTACGACCCTACCCTACGCCAGTGGTCATGGTTGCAGCGTGTTGTGAATTTAGATTTGTAACTAGCACATCTACCATCATGGGGCAGGGCCAGACCATCTTACCCTCAGCAGTCAAGGGCATAATTCTCCTGAATTTCTTGCCACAGGTAACATTTCATACTTAATGATACTGAAACTAGAGTCTGCTCTGGAAACGCAATTCATTTATGTTATTGAGAAACATCAGGCAGTAGATGTCAGAGACTTTTCCCAGGTGTGTGGGCTTTCCACTAGTTCAAGGAGCCACCAAATCCACTGCATCCCTTTGAGGGAGGTGTAAATGTCTGTCAACTGTGATGGGACACATTTCCCTAAAGTACAGCTGACTTGTGACTATGGCTGGATAATTAAAGACACCCAAGGTGCAGCTCTGGTGCTTTCATCCAGAGGCAGTCTATTGTGATCTCAATTAATAACCTGACAGCAGATAACACCTCAATGCAGGAACAAACAGTGCTGAATATCAACTCATTTTTATGATGGTAGATTGCATCCTTGACGTAATGAAGTTTAACTGAAGTGAAAGCCTTGGTTTCGCCTCCATTTTTTAATGCAACTAAATTGATGATGTACTGACACAAAGTATTTAAATATAATCGATTTACCATAATCTTTGAGACAAGTACAATGAGAAATATTGATTGTGCCATGTACCTCAAATATATATTTTAAAAATTATGCTTTCAATCCCAAAACTGATTGATACACCAGGCACATTTCCACTCTCGAGTTTGGTGGTGCATAAAATCTCAATATCTGCAGCATGCAGTATTTTAAGCCACTATTTTGCAGAGCAAGATTTCCCAGCTAGAATCCATGTGAGAACCAGACGACCCTCAGTGAGGGTTGTAAGTATAGTTATATATTTCAGTATTTGATGCAAAATGGAACTCATGAGTTTCATCTTCAAAGATTTATTGTCAGATACATACATGACATCATTATGCAAGCAAGATTCTTTTTCCTGGGGGTAAGGCAGAATTACCACTTATTTTGTAGTGCAAAAAAAAATGTACTCAACGTACACATGTAAACAAATAAAGAAATATAAACAAATTGAATTGTGCAAGACAGAGAGAGAAAAAAAATCAATGAAGAGCAAAAGAGTGTTTAAATGAGTCCCTGGTTGAGTTTGTTGCTGAGGAGTCTCATGGTGGAAGGGTAGCAGCTGTTCCTGAACCTGGTGAGTCTTGTGGCACCGAAACCTCTTTCCTGATGGCAGCAGCGAGAACAGAGCGTGTGCTGGGTGGTGTGGATCCTTGATGATTGCTGCTGCTCTCTGACAGAAACGTTCTCTGTAGATGTTCTTGATGGTGGGAAGGGTTTTGCCTATGACGCCTTGGGCTGTGTCCACTACCTTTTGGAGGGCTTTCAGTTCGGGGGTATTGGTGTCTCCAAACCAGATCATGATGAAGCTGTTCAGCACACTTTCCACCATACATCTGTAAAAATTTGCCACAGTTTCCTTTTTTTAAAACTTTATTTAAAGTTTTATAACATGAATAAAATAAAAATTACATTTAAAGAAATAATAAAAAATAAGATAATAAAAATTAGAATACTACATCATTAAGCTACACAAATTAACCCCCCCAATAATTATAACACAACATTAATCATCTAATTTAAAATCAGTCCAACCCTCCCCCCCAAAATAAAGAGTGAAGAATTAATTAACAATGTTGTAAATAAAATAGAAAAAACCGCACTTACAAAAGGATAAAACTTAACAACAAAAATTACTAACAACAAAAAAAATATCAATACTAAAATAATACCCTTAAACATATATTTAAATCAAACATAATACATGTATTTAACAAATGAAATCCACTTTAAAACTAAGTTCAAATATTAAAATCATACATCAATCACATATCTGTTATACAAAAAATCATAATTAATAATACATAAATACAGAATTTCCATTAATACCAAGTTTCCTTTATAATTCATCGAGAGAACAAAAACATCCCTTAGAAAAACAATCAGATAAACTTTTTATTCCCTTCCCCTCCCCTTATATAAAAAAAAGTTTAAACTCTTATAAAATTCTCTATATTCTTCATTTATAACATCTTCAAAATTCTCTATCGAAATTAACTTAATTTTATTAAACTCTTCTCCCTCAATGTATTTGTACTTAATTTTCTTCTTTTTCTTCTTATCACCTTTCCCCTCATCTTCCTCTTCATCTAATTCAACATCCTCAATTTTTGACTTATTATCTTCTGTGGCATCATCCTCTTAAAAAAGAAAGAAAAAAGAGAAACCCCCCCCCCAAAAAGAGAAAAGGAGAGAAAAAAAACCTCATAATTCCCTCTCAATTACAATCAGAAAACAAAAAGAGTTAAAATAAATTATTTATTTTAAAAAATAATAATAAAAAAATACCTTCACTTCTTAACCCAAAAATTAAAAAGAAAAAAAAACAGGTCGGACGTCACAACTACCTCCTCCTGTTTAAACTGCCCAAAGCGGTAACTCCCCCAAAATATTGGGTGTGAGATAACTCACAGGTAGCTGATGACTTCTGGAAACTAGTGCCCACCCAGTTCCCTCTCCCAACTCCCATTTCATTAAACTGTCATCATTATTTAAACTATTTAAACTCTTCTCAAAAAAAAGAAAAGATTTATTCTTCGGTCACCATTGCTTCCATTTCTTTTAAAAGTCTGGATCCCACCTTACATCTCTACTCTCTTTGGAGACCTTGAAGGACTACATCGTTCCTGAAACTGCATGATTGGTAGAGACTGAGCAAAGTCCATAACCTCTTTAGGATTTTCAAAGAACTTTGGCTAATTTCCATCCTAAAAAATTTTCAGTACCGCAGAATACCTGAATGTTGCCTTATGTCTTTTTTTCCACAACCGTTCTTTCACAGAATTAAATTCGTGTCGTTGAAACATAATTTCTTGACTCAAATTTTGATAGAAGAAAACAGGATTATTCTGAACCATCAAAGGAGATCTATTTTGCTGGGCATTTCTAATAGCCGTACGTAAAATTGTCTCTCTGTCACAATAGTTTAAACAAAGGATCAAAACAGATCTTGGATTCTGTCCTGAAAAAGATTTTCTTCTTAAAACTCTATAAGCACGTTCCAGTATTAAACCTTCAGGGAATTTATCCTGTCCTAACACTCGTAGAATCCATTCAGTAAAAAATTTTCTTGGATCTGGTCCTTCTATGCCTTCTGGCAAACCAACAATTTTCACGTTGTTCCGTCTAGATTGATTCTCCAAATAATCAACCTTTTTTGCTAAATTTTTATTTTGGATCTGCAATGTTTCAACTATTCTATTTTCATCTTGCAGTTGATCCTGTGCATCGACTAAACTTTGATCACACATTTCAAATCTTTCAATGGTTTCAAGCTTAAAAGCTCCATTAATGACTTCCGCCATCGCATTAATCTTGGAAATAAACAGGTACACAAAATTAGCTAAGTGACTCGATACAGAATATATCTTATCTTCAAGATCCTTAACAGACATTTCAACAGAAGTAGATTCAGGCATAATGGGGCCTTGCTGTTCCTTAGAGACCACGGGATCTTCTGTCCCTTCCCTTAATTTAGTATCTTTTCTAGCAGTTTGACTTCGTATAAAAATCCCTCTCAAAGTCCCCCCAGCAATGCCAGGAGACTGAAGATCAGAGTTATCTTTAAGCCAAATCTCTTTAATCATCTTCACTGAATCGATGTCTGGAAAAACCGTTGTAATTGAAGATGCATTTTGCAGCGCCACCACTGTAGCAGTCAAAGGACAGCTCTTTAACTCTCCAGCTGGTGGCGCCCCAGCTGATTCAACTGTCAAAGTCTGAGTAACAGCACTCACAGTGGCCGTTGTGTGAAATACTGGCACCCGTCCAGCTCTTTGGTCTGAAAGCTGTTGAATGCGACCTTCAAAGAGCCTCACCGGCTTAAAATGGAGTTTCAATGCCGAACTCTGTACGTCTTCCTCTGGATCCATTCTACGCTGAGTCCTGGCTTCTTGTAAACAAGTAGGCTCAGACAATTTCGGAAAATGTAGTTTTTTAACAGCCTGTTGATGTTATCTTTTACCTTTTTTTTGCATATAAACCATTAGGCACTAATCCAACACCTCTTATTATTTATAAACTTTTAAAAGAACTTTAACGGGCACTTAAAGACAAAACAATAAATCAGAGTCAGGAGAGGTCTGGAAGGCACGTCTGTTCCCTATGCCATCTTGCCACGCCCCCCAAATTTGCCACAGTTTCCGATGTCATACCAAACCTCCTGAGTATAATCTTGTATTGTGTAGTAAAGAAGGCATTCTGCCGACTTGCTTTCATTAACAGGAGTATTGAGTATAAGAGTTGGGACATCATACTCCAACTATACAGAATATTGGTTTGGCCACACTTGGAATATTGTGTGGAGTTTGAGTCACCACACTAGAAAGAGACCAGAAGAAATTCACAAGGATGTTGCCTGGAACAGAGGACTTCATTTCCAAGAAGAGAGGCTTTATTTAGAGGAGATCGGAGAGGCAGGTTTTCCCAAAATATCTCCAAGAGCAGGTCTGTTCTTAATAATGGTAGGGAGCAGCATCAAATGCGACAGAAAAGGTTTGCTCCTTTTATCTCGCGTGCTGCTGGCCCAGTTCCAAGGCAGGTATTGAGGGAGGAGTTTGGGCATAACAGCCTTTAAGGGATTTCTAAGGGGAGGAGTCACAGGGTATCTGGTACAATTTGGCAAAGGAGGTGGGAGAGGCAAGTATAATCACAGTGTTCAAAAAGCATTTGGACAGGTACGTGGATTGGAATAGAACAGAGATGTGCAGGAAAATGGGACCACCGTTGAATCAGGCAGAAGAGCCTTTTCTGAGCTGTATGACCCAATGACTCCCAACAACCCCCATTGTTCTCCTTTTGATAATTTAGGTTTTAGTTTATTTTGTCACAAAATACCTAGTGCAGTGAGGAGGGTTTGACTGTGAACAGCCCAACGGGTTATCTGTGGCATTACATTCTTCTTCTTTGGCTTGGCTTCGCGGACGAAGATTTATGGAGGGGGTAAATGTCCACGTCAGCTGCAGGCTCGTTTGTGGCTGACAAGTCCGATGCGGGACAGGCAGACACGGTTGCAGCGGTTGCAGGGGAAAATTGGTTGGTTGGGGTTGGGTGTTGGGTTTTTCCTCCTTTGCCTTTTGTCAGTGAGGTAGGCTCTGCGGTCTTCTTCAAAGGAGGTTGCTGCCCGCCAAACTGTGAGGCGCCAAGATGCACGGTTTGAAGCGATATCAGCCCACTGGCAGTGGTCAATGTGGCAGGCACCAAGAGATTTCTTTAGGCAGTCCTTGTACCTTTTCTTTGGTGCACCTCTGTCACGTTGGCCAGTGGAGAGCTCGCCATATAACACGATCTTAGGAAGGCGATGGTCCTCCATTCTGGAGACGTGACCCACAGCAGCTGTGTAAAGAGCACAATTTACAGAGGATAGGATTACAATGAAAAGGAAGATCAGTCAGTATCAAACTAAGGTCATTCCCCTCACCCCTGTGACCATTCCCCTCAGCAAGAATACACTTTTATATACTGTTGGGTGGGGGGGGGAAACAAACCTACCAGGGACAAGTCGAGGTGATCACATCTCTGGCACAGAGGCCAGGCCCCCGGCTCAGAAGGGAAGGGGAGAGAAGAGGAGATCGACGGTGAGTGGTGTCTTGGTGGCAAGTGAATAGGAGGTTCTGTGAATGAGATCAAGGCTCATGGATGGTATGTTGCCTTCCAGGTGCCAGGGTTAGGGACGCCTCTGATTGAGTTTTTACATTCTGGAGGGGCAGGGAAAGCAGCCAGATGTCATGGTCCACGTGGGGACTAATGATATATATAGGAGTAGGGTTGAGGTTCTGAAGAAGGAATTAGGAAGGAAGTTAAAAATCAGGGCCTCAGGGGTGGTAATCTCAGGAATGCTACCTGTGACATGTGCCAGAGAGGGTAGGAACAGAAAGTTGTGGCAGATGAATCCATGGCTGAAGAGTTAGTACAGGGGGCAGGGATTCAGATTTGTGGATCATTGGGATCTCTTCTAGGGAAGGTCTGACCTGTACAAAAAGGGCGGGCTGGAGGGGGACCATTATCCTGGCAGGCAGGTTTGCTAGAGCGTTGGGGAAGGTTTAAACTAGTTTGGCAAGGGGGTGGGAATCAGAATGTGAATGCAGAGATTAGGGTAGAAGGACAAAAGCATGGTGCTATGTGCTCTGAGTTGGTGAGGAAGGACAGGCAGGGGACAAAACATAAAGGCAGCCAGTTAGAGGGGTTGAAATGTGTTTATCTCAAAACTAGAGGTATTAGGAATAAAGGGGATGAACTTAGAGCATGGATCAGTATGTGGAACTATGACGTTGTGGCCGTTACGGAAATTTGGCTGGAGTAAGGGTAGGATTGGCTGATGCAGGTGCCTGGGGTTTAGGTATTTAGGTGTTTTAAAAAGAATAGGTTGGGAGGTAAAAAAGTGGTGGGGGGAGGCAAGTAGCATTACTGGGCAGAGATAATATCACACCTATAAAAAGGGAGGACACTGCAGAGGGAGTGTCCGCTGAGTCAGTGTGGATGGAAATCAGAAATAAAAAGGGAAATATCACTGTACTAGAAGTAGTCTATAAGCCCCCAAATAGCCCTCGGGACACCCAGGAGCAGATAAGCAGGCAGATTTTGGAATGGTGTGGGAAATACATTGTTGTAGATATGGGTGATTTCGACTTCCCTAATATTGACTGGCACCTACTGACTGCAAGAGGGATGGATGGGGCTAAATTTGTCAGGTGTGTACAAGGAGGATTCCTGGCACAGTATGTGGACCAGCCAATTGGAGGAGAGGCCATACTGGATCTGATTCTGGGGAATGAACCTGGTCAGGTGGCGGACCTCGCGGTGGGGGAGCATTTTGATGAGAGTGACCACAACTCCCTTAGCTTCAACATAGCTATAGAAAAGGACATAAACAGTTGAATTGGGAAAGTGCTTAACTGGAGAAGGGTTCATTATGACGGGATGAGGCAGGAACTAGAGAGAATAAATTGGAAACAGATTGTAGTGATATGGTTGTGTGTACAGGCTGGCCCGCCCTCCTGATGACATCCTCTCCTTGACTCCTCCCTGGTCTCCTCCCATGTGACCCAGGCCATAAAGGTAGAGTCCCCTCTCCCTCTCCTCATTTTCCCTAGACTTGACCCAGGCCAGCAGTCTCTTGTATAATAAAGCCTATCTTCCCCTCAGTCTTTGTCCTCATAATTATTGGGGAAACTGGTAGTGTCCAACGCAGTTGCACAGATGTGGAAAAAGTTTAGGGACCACTTGTGCAGGGTTCAAGATAGATTTGTCTCACTGGGACAAGGAAAAGATGGTAGGAAAAGGGAACCGTGGCTGTCAAAGCAGGTTGGCAACTAGTCAAGAGGAAGAAGGAAGCATATACAAGATATAGGAAACAGGAAGGGCTCATGAGATGTATATGGTAGCCAGGAAGAAGCTTAAAAAAGGAGAGCTCGAAGAAGGCATGAGAAGGCTTTGGCATGTAGAATTAAAGAAAACCCCAAGGCGTTCTATGCATATATGAAGAGGAGAAGAATGAGGAGATTGAAGGTGGGACCACCAAAGGACAAGGGAAGCAACATTTGCCTGGAGGCAGAGGAGGTTGGGGAGGTCCTAAATGAAGACTTTGCTTCAGTATTCACAAGATAAAAGGAGCTTGATAACAGTGAGGTCGAAATTGAACAGGCCTGTGTGCTGGACAATATGGAGATTAAGGAAGAGGAAGTGTTGGATCTTCTTAAGAACACCAAGATTGACAAGTCCCTGAGGCCGGATGTGATATACCCTAGGCTGCTGTGGGAAGTGAGGGAAGAGAAGGCTGGGGCAGTAGCTATGATCTCTGAATCCTGTTTGGCCCCAGGGGAGGTCTCAGAGAATTAGAGAATGGCAAATGTTGTCCTCTTTTGTAAAAAAAGTTAATTCGGAGAATCCTGGGAATTATATACATGAGTCTGACATCAGTGATGTGCAAACTAATGGAGAGGATTCTTAAGGATAGGATCTATGAGCATTTGGAGAAGTACAATCTACTCAAGGATAGTCAGTATGGCTTTGTGAAGGGAAGATCGTGCCTCATGAGTCTAATTGAGCTTTTTGAGGAGGTAACAAAATAAATTGATGAAGGTAGAGTGGTAGATGTGGTCTACAAGGATTTTAGCAAGGCATTTGACAAGGTCCCTCATGAGAGACTCATCCAGAAAGTCATGAGGCATGGGATCAGTGGAAACTTGGCTGTGTGGATAAAAAAATTGGCTTGTAGGAAGAAAACAGAGAGTAGTTATGGAAGGAAAGTATTCTGCTTAGTGGAGTGCTGCATGGATCTATTCTGGGACCCCTGTTATTTGTGATTTTTATAAGTGACCCTGGATGAAGAGGCAGGAGGATGGGTCAGTTAATTTGTAGATGACAATAAGTTGGAGGAGTTGTGGATGGAGCTGAGGGCTGTCAAACGTTACACGAGGATATAGACAGGATGCAGATATGGGCAAAAAAGTGGCAGATGCATTTCGGAAGGACTAACTAGAAAGCTGAATACAGGGTTAATGGTCTATTGCTTAAGAGAGTGGATGAACAGAGGGACTTTGGGGTCCAAATCCATGCATCCTTCAAGGTTGCCACACAGGTTGATAGGATAGTTAAGAAGGCCTATGGGATGCTGGGTTGAGTCTAATCGTGGAGATTATGTTGTCCCTCTACACTGATTGCAGTCTGTTAGACAGAAATTCAAAGATCCAGTTGCAGAAGGGGGTGCTGAGGCCTAGATCTTGAGGTTTGGGAATGAGTTTGTTCATTGCATTGTGTATTATTTTTAAATTCACCAATAACTGCACAGTAATATCATTTTATTTTAAAGCACAAGATATCCTGAATATATTATATAACAGCAAGTTTTCTGAGGTTTATATACTGTACGTGAAGTAAAACTTGCTAGCAGCTGTATCAGAAAGGTATCCAAAAATGACATAAGCAATTGACTATGCAATTAATGCAAGATATTTATTCCTTCATGATTTAATTGTTACTTAGTGTAATGTTCTCTTTCATTTTTGAAAGATTCATAGTTGAGAGTGCCTGCAACATGACCAGTAAACCATCAAACTGAAATCTTACATAAACACATCATACCTTCTTCGATCACTTCTCAGGAATCCATCTAATTTACAAAACGCATCACAATACAGGTAGACCCCACTTTATAAATACATGTTTTACACAAATTCATTTTTACGAAGAAACCAGTGTTCGCTCTCCGAAAGAAATTTGAATGGGTTTTCAATTTACAAAAATAGCCCTCAATAGTCTTTGCTTTACTTCATTTTGGCATACAAAAGGTTTCAAAGGAATGCTCTACTTTCTTATAGTGGAGTATACCTGTACTTCATTGGACAGTCGGGCTTAACAGAAATGTTAAGCTTAAACTTATTACCTGGTTTCTCATTCCGAACACCCCTCCAAGTTGATTTGAAAGTATTTTGGTGGTCCTTTATTTCTGCTGGATCCATGTCCTCGACCCCTGTTCCCAGCAGCTCTTGAGGAGTACCTTCAGAGAGACTGCAGCAGTTCAAGACAGTGCTTCCCAACCACCTTCTCAAGAGAGTTAATGATGGAAATTAAATGTTGGCCCTGCCAATGCTACCCTGTTCCTGAAAAGTGAAAGGAAATCAATGAAGTAGAAACACAGCGCTGGACAAACTCAACAGGTCAAACTTTGCACTTTATATTCCGCTCCGTAAATGGTTATATGGTTATATTGCAAAGATAAAGATACATAACCAACATTTCATTGAGGCCTTCATCAATGTATGGAAAATAATGAAGACCAACTTGATTTTGAAATGTTATTTCATATTTCAAATTTTTTTATTTAGAGTTACAACATGGGTAACAGGCCCTTCTGACCCAATTGAAATACATCAATTAACCTACAAGCCCCATACATTTTTTGGGGGGTAGGAGGAAACCAGAGCAGCTGGAGGAAATCTATGCAGGTTACAGGGAGAACGAACAAACACTTTATAGTCAATGGTGGATTTAAACCCAGATCACTGGCCCTGTAATAGTGTTGAGCTAGCTGCTATACTAACCATTGGTTGAGACATTTGGTTTACACTTGTCATAGAGTTTTGCAGCACAGATATAGGCCCGTCAACCTATCAGGTTTATGGTGACAATCACGCTCCCATTCAAGCTAACCCTACACTGACCCATTTTATTGAGCCTAAGTGTAGTTTTCAGATAGGTCAGAAAATTTGAACACCCATCATCCTCTTTATTTAAAGCACTAAATTGAGGAACCATCATCAATTTGTAGAATGGGTACTGAAATTGGAATTACATTCATGCAATCTGAAGACATGTCAGTAAATTTGGAAATGTGGGTGAGAAGTTAAATGTAGCTTCCTATAAACTGATGACAGAACTACATCACCTGATATTAAACCACATAGGTACATGCATATTTCTCCTACTTCCTGAAAGAAAGATATGGATGAATAATTTCTATGCACAAAGCTGTTTTTATTTGATGTGCAGCATTTGAACTTACTTTGTTCATCGAACTACTTCTGCTGTGGGGGAGTCCAGCATTAAAAAGTTGAGCCTAGAAATTAGCACAGGTGAAGTTAAAAAACATCATAGCAGAAATTTGGGATGAAATAAGAAAGTCTTCAGGCACCGTGATTGTAGTTAATGCACAGAAGCGCTGAAGGAACTCAGTAAGCCCCGCCGTGTCCATTGGAGGCAAACGTATAAGCGACGTTTCGGGCCTGAGTCTTTCAACAAGGTCTGATTAAAAACCATGCAAGTGCTTGAATTAAAAAGGTAGGCCTTTTAAAAGGGGGCAGGCGAAGGAGCACAGCCCAACAGCTGAGCAAAAAGCAAGCAGGCACCTGAATAAAAAGGTGAGGGGTGGAGGGAAGAAGGGAGCAAAAACTAGACAAGCAGGTGAATAAAAAGGTGTGAGCAAAAAGCAGTACGGCAGAAATTTGGAAGTCTCTTAGCAAGTGACATTTGCTATTGGGCAATTCATCTATATCTCAAGGTGATGGATTTTTGTCAGTCATTGCACGTTCTCCCCATGTCTGTGTGGGTTTTCTCCAGGGACTCCAATTTCCTCCCACCATTTAAAACATATTGGGGGGGTGTAGGTTAATGGGGTGCAAATTGAATGGTGCAGACCCATGGGCCGAAATGGCCTGTTAAAGGTGCTGCATATCTGAATTAAACTAAATTAAAAATTAAATTTGTTGAAAGATATCAGTCAAAGGTGGAAATAAGGAATTAAGTTATAAAACAACTTTCTATTCTTTCTGTATTGAGAGAAAGGAATTTTCTGAACCAGAGAAAATATCTTTTCAAAAATAATCACAGCCTCTGTATTGTTCAGACAGGTTTGACGATCCCATTCCTGGCTCCAATTCTTCCAGAAAAGGAAAGAGCGATCAGCCAAAACTCCGCAGGCTTTGCACCTTCCTCACCAGTGTGTTGCGCAGGCATCTGAGGGAGTTTCAGTATCGCAAACACTTTGTAATACACTGGGCGCTCTTTGGAAGCGACAAAAAAGAAAGTTACTTTCAAAGCTGGACCTCTGGGTCCTATTTGCTGCAAATTAAGTTATTTAAGTGGGTTTTTTTTTTGTTGGAATGTTCTTCCCTGGTAGAATGATTATTTTTGCCACCATAATTTTGTGAATCTTATAAGCCAATGCAGAGGTTGACAAAGAAAACACGATCAAAATTGAAGACGAGTATTACATTCAAGTTCGGTTGCAGAGGTGGTTATTGGTTTATTATTTCTAAACTTTTCACTTCATTTGTTTCTAAATACCATATGGCAAGCTTTTCAAAGGTGTCTATCAACTTTTGCTTGCTGTTGTAATGTTTTCCTCTGGGTGAAACTTACAAGTTGTTTTGGCTGCAGACCAAAACTAAAGTTGGGCTACTGGCTTTCCAAGTGATGGGAATGTGCTCATACCTTGAAGAAGGGCTCAGGCCCAAACATCAGTTACAAATCTTTACCTTGTATGGATGCTGTGGAAACCCCCCCCCCCCCCCCCCAAGTTCCTCCAGCATTTCCGTGTTTCTACAACAACGATAGCGCCTGCAGATTTTCGTGCTTCACTCAACATGCATGTGATGGCTGTCAGGATTCCTTAAATTTATTTATCAGATAAAGTGCAATGCAATCAACATTTACTGCTTCACTAAACACCTGACCTCTATCTGTTCATCCAAGTTTGAACAGGGCAGACTATTGTATTTATGATCATCTGATTATCAATGTCTTTTCAGAGATCTTCGCAAAGAGTTCAATCCATTCTACGCTAAGAATCTGCACAATCTCTTTGAGGGGCACCTGCCCTGAAGAGGTTTTCCTCTGCCCTCTGAAGGGACTTCTGTGGGAATCTTTCTCACTGCTCCCCATCTGCACTCCTGTGCTCCTCCCTTTGCCCCACCCTCCACCATTTTGCTTGGGTGCCTGCCTACATTTTGTTCAAACCTTGATGAAGGGCTCAGACCATAAATGTTTGTTATGTATCTTTACTCTTAAAAGCATGTTGAGTTTCTCCGGCATTGTGTTTTTGGGCTTGTGGTGAAAGGCATTGCATAGATGTATGGACTGGCCAGTCCGAACCTCCCTGACCTTCCCTAACTCCTTCCCAGATTTCTCAATAAAGGCTGGCGTGCCTGGACTTGCCCCCCACCCCCCTTGCTCCTGCACCTGGAACCTGGCCAAGTAGTGTCTCAGCAATGCTCAGGTTTTTGGTAATTAAAGTTGTTTAATCACTCCATCGTGTGGATGTGATTATTGTGTGCACCACAATTTAATTACCAAAACAAAAGGCATGAAAACTCAGCATAGAGGACAAGGCACCAGCAATCAGGAAGATGCCTGGTCATCCAGCCCAAAGACGGTGGAGTCGACCCAGCCACATGGTGCAGTAGTGGGCACATCCCTGGGGTCTGCATCAACTCTGCAGTGGGTAATTGGAGAAGTTTACCGGGCGACCACACTCTCAATTGAGCCCAGAGAACCCAACGCAGACGTCACCTTCGAGAGGTGGCTGCACAGGATGCAGACATTCATGCACCGCCACAACCTAAGCCACGATGAAGATAAGTATGACCTCCTGTTTACATCCGTGGGCGATCAGGCATTCTGAATAATTAGAGATGGTCGAACATATGACGAGGTGATGGCCCTGCTGCGGAAGCAGTACGGGACCCCAACAAACCCAATGTTCACACGGTACAATTAATGACCTGGCATCAAGACCCTGGAGAACCCTTCGCATAGTTCGCGTGGGTGATGAGAGAGCTGGTTAGAGCCTGCAGGTGTACCGCAGTGGGTGCCTCCGAGTATGCCAACGAGCTGATGCGGGATGGACTGCTGACAAGCATGGTATCAATCCAGGTCCGACAAGGACTCCTGAAAAAAGGTAACTGCATGTTGCCAGAAGTACTGGACTTGGGGGAGGTGATGGAGAATGTGGTGCAAAGCTGTAAGACTTACACTGCGTCCTCATGTTGGGATATGGTACTAAAGGCAGCAGCGACCAGGCCTGCAAGTCTGGGTTCTGCAGGCTGGCCAGGCACCCCCAATGTCCTGCCCACCCAGAAACGCAGTGGCCTCAAATTGCAAAAAGAAATGCCACTATAGGAAGGTGAGCTGGGGACAGCCAACTATCAGCAGTGGCTCGTACAATCTGAGGGATGGGTCACCTTCTTTGGGGGAGTGGTCACCAAGATGACGATCACTAATGTCACTTATGGCTTCGGATCAGTGATCGCTAACTTCACCTCCGGTCCCAGCCATGTGCCAGTACTGGGGGCAGCCATCTTCTGAGGTGCTGAGTCCGGCATATTATTGACAGGAACGTTACAATGGTGACTGAATCGGACCTAACCCTGGCCTCCGTGACACTGGATCAGAACAGGCCTCATCAGCTGGGCCTGATCGACGATGAACATTGAGGTAAACGGTCACATCACAGGTTGTTTGTTTGGCACAGAGAGGAACAAAAGTTTTATCCACCCAGACTTAATAAAGTGATGTGCACTGAAGGTGTCTCCGGAAAAGTCTGAATATTCCTGGCATCTAAAGCCCAGTCTGCAGAGATGTGTGGGTACTGTCAGGTAAACTTAAGGGTGAAGGGCAGGGAGTACAGGGATTTTAAAATCATGGTAATGCCCAAACTCTGCGCTGGTTATCCTGGAGTTAGACTTCCAGTGTTAGCTGGAAAGTGTAACGATACAGTTTGATGGTCCGCACCCCCCGATCACAGTGCAGAACAAGGAATTTGGCCCAGCAATGAGAGTAAGCTGGGCAGTACGTGTGGGCTGTCCACCCTTCGGGTCCCTCTGCCTCCACTACTTGAGCACTTATCAGAGAATTGTAGACCTATAGCCACCAAAAGCAGGAAATATAGCCCGGAGAACAGATGCTTCATTAAAACTGAAGTCTAGAGGCTATTGGCTGAAATATCATCGAGCCCAGCAACAGCCCCTGGCAAGCTTAGGTGCTGGCAAGCCCCTGACAAGCTCAGGGAGAAGAACCGGATGGTAATAGACTACAGCCAGATTGTGAATAGATTTACTTAACTGGATGCCTAGCCCCTACCCCGAATTGCTGACATGGTGAATGAGATAGCCCAATATAGGGTCTTCTCCATGCAGACCTTAAGTCGGCATACCATCAGATCCCAAACTGCCCAGAAGACAGGCCCGACACGGCTTTTGAAGCCGACAGCCTACTGCATCAGTTCCGCAAGGTGCCAATCAGTCTGATGAATGGGGTATCAGTGTTCCAAAGGGAGATGAACGGCATGGTGGGTGATCACAAGCTAAAGGCAATGTTCCCGTATTTGGATAGCGTCACCATATGCGGCCATGACATGGAGGAACATGATATGAATCTAAGAGAATTCCTCGCCACAGCAAAAACCCTAAACCTGATATTGTGATAGTACAGATCTATCACCAATGTATATAGTGTATATAGTTACAGTATCTAGACTGTGCTTACAGCGATTGGCTGAGAGCTTAGCCACGCCTACTGTCTGGGCCTTAAAGGGTTGTGTCCCTAGCCAGGTCGGATCATTCCGGACTGGTCGGCCACCTGTGACGAGCTCTTGTCTTTTGCTAATAAAAGCCTTGGTTTGGATCAACAAGTCTTTGATTCTTTCGACAAGCTCTTCAATTTTATTAGCAAAAAGAAAAAAGAATTTTTTGAAAGGGATGGAGCGTTTGACTCGGCCAGAAAAACTTGATATCGGCCCACAGTCAGCTACAGCCTTCAAAGCCTTTAAGTTCTGGCTGCTCAACTTTGAAAACTTCCTGAGATTCATTCGGGTGGAGGAGGATAACCAGCGTCTAACAGCATTGCTGTCTATGGTGTCCTTGAGAGTCTACGAGAACATCCAGGATGAGACCACTTACACCGCAGCCATAAAGGTACTGAAAGAACTGTATGATCAACTGGTGAACAGAGTTCATGCCCAGCTCGTGCTTGCGTCAAGGAAGCAACAGCCCAGCGAGTCCAGCAGGGCATATTTGCAAGTATTAAAGGTGTTGGGCAAGGACTGTAACTGTGTTGACAAAATTGCTGCCGAGATCACTAGCGACCTCGTCCGGGGTGCCTATGTGGCTGGGCTCCAATCGAACGAAGTGAGGCTGCGCTTGCTTGAACAAGGGGTAGAAAAACTAGAGGACGTGGCCCGGATTGCAATCTCAATGGAGGATGCAGCCTTAAAGTCCAACGAGTTCTCTAGGGACTGGACCCCTCGTTCTGATGTGAGTAGAGTGCCCTTCTACCCTACCACCCCACGAGATACTGACGGCCTGTCGGCTGCTGCTACCCTGCCCCCTGCGAACCCAAAATGTTATTTCTGCGGGAGGGACAAACACAGCAGGTCCCAGTGCCCAGCAAGAAAAGCCAGGTGCCAGAAGTGCCTTAAAAACGGCCACTTTGCTGCAGTCTGTAGGTCTAAAATGGCCGCCGGCAAACACAGTGCCTCGTGTGAAGCTCAACCGCCACTATCCCATTCAAACTCTTCTTCCCCAGAGCTCTCGTCCATTGAGAGCGAGGGCTCCCCTGCACGGCAACGCCTGATGCCGCGGAGACGCCAAACCCGGAAGGGGCAGCCCACCCTCGCAACCATAGTGTTGGCCCGCCTCTCACCCCCGTGTGGAACACTCGACCCGGCCTCGGTCCCGACTGTGGCAATCACTGCTGCTGCCATCGCCACAGACACCCCCGGGGCCGACGCTACTGCTGCTGCTGCCCGCTCCCCGTCTGCCGCTGCCTACGCCGCCGCCGATGCGGCCACCACGACCGACTGGGGACCCGCCGCGGCCAACGCTACCGCTGCTGCTGCCCGCTCTCCTGCTGCCACCGCCTACGCCGCCGCCGGTGTGGCCACCATGACCGACTACCTACCCACCGCCAACCGCGAGCAACTACAAACCCCACTACTTACCTTTCATCCGCCGACGCCGCCACAACAGCACTTCCGGGAGGTCCTCCAACCTGCTCCTCCAGTGCTGACTATGTCTATGACGTCATCCAGTTGCGTGATGTCATCCCGTTGCGTGACGTCATCACATGGAACACCTCTGTCAACTGGATCAGTGGCTGCTTCTATAACACTAAACCAGCAATGCTCTCATCCCCTCACTAAAGCAATGGAACTGATTAAAGTGCATGCACACTACACCAATTGCTTATTTGACTCTGGGTCAACTGACAGTTTTATCCGGCCAGATCTGGCCCTCCATTGGGGACGACATTATCCCCACTACCCAGAGGATCTTATTAGCGACAAGGTCGCACTCAACCAGGATAAAGGGGTATTGCATCACCACGCTGGAAGTACAGGGCGTAACGGTCACTCACTTCAAATTATTCGTCCTTCCCCAATTGTGCACCCCAGTGTTGCTGGGATTAGACTTTCAGTGTCAGTTCCGAATGGTGTCCCTACACTTTGGGGGACCCCACGCCCCCCTCTCGGTCTGCCATTGCCCCACCCCCGAAGCACCCGAGCAACCAGCCCCCGTGCCCCGGGGCCAATCCTGCGGCCTTTCCACACTCCGGATTGCCCCACCAGCTCTCTTCGCAAACCTCACCCCTGGCTCGAAGCCTGTGGCCACCAAAAGTCGGCAATATAGTTACGAAAACAGGCAATTCATTAGGAGTGAGGTGCGTAGATTGCTGGATGAGGGCATCATCGAATCCAGTTCAAGTCCCTGGAGAGCCAGGTGGTGGTTGTCAAGAACGGGGAAAAGCTATGGATGGTGGTCTTCTATAGCCAGACCATTAACCACTTCACGCTCCTGGATGCGTACCCCCTGCCACGCATCACGGATGTGGTGAACCAGATCGCCAAATACTACATATTCTCCACCATTGACCTACGTTCGGCCTACCACCAGCTCCCAATCCGCTGTGAGGAACGACCATTCATGGCCTTCGAAGCGAATGGGTGGCTGTATCAATTTGTCAGGGTACCATTCGGGGTCACGAATGGTGTCGCGGTCTTCCAGCAGGAAATGGACCGGATGGTGGACCAGAACGGGCTAACCGCTACCTTCCCGTATCTGGACAATATCACCATCTGTGGCCACGACACGCAAGACCACGATGCCAACCTAGACAAACTTCTTCAAACTGCACGTCGGCTGAACCTGACTTACAATTTGGACAAGTGTGTCTTCCAGACCACACGACTCACGATTCTAGGTTGCGTAGTGGAGAACAGGATAGTCATGCCAGATCCTGACCACATGCGTCCCCTAATGGACTTAACCCCCCACCCCCCATATCCAGAAAGCGCTCAAACACTACCTGGGCCTTTTCTCATATTACGCCCAATGGGTTCCACACTACGCCGAAAAGGCATGTCCTGTTATCAAGACCACCTCCTTTCCCCTCTCGACCAAAGCCAGAGCGGCTTTTGATCGAATCAAATCCGACATCGCCGCTGCACCACTGCACGCGATCGATGAGTCTGTCCCGTTTCAAGTCGAGAGCGATGCATCCGACTTCGCCCTGGCAGCCACCTTGAACCAGGCCGGTCGGCCTGTAGCCTTCTTCTCCAGAACCCTCCAGGGTCCAGAGAGTGGACACTCCTCAATGTGCGTCATTGGAGACATTACCTCGCTGGGAGGCGCTTTACACTGTTGACTGATCAACGCGTGGTCTCCTTCATGTTCAGCAACATCCAGCGTGGTAAGATAAAAAATGACAAAATCGCCAGATGGAGAATCGAACTCTCCACCTTTAACTATGACATCCTGTACCGGCCTGGTAAGCTCAACGACCCGCCTGACGTGCTCTCCAGGGGGACGTGCACCAGCGTACAGATGGACAGACTACAGAAACTCCATGAGGTTCTCTGTCATCCAGGGGTCACTAGGTTTGCCCACTTGGTGAAGGCGCGCAACCTACCCTACACAGTCGAGGTGATCCACACCATGACCTGAGCCTGTTCGGTGAGCGCTGAATGCAAGCCCCACTTCTTCCGTCTGGATAACTCCCACGTTATCAAAGCTATCCGCCCCTTCGAGCGTCTTACCATCAACCAACCGTAATACCTACATCCTTACGGCCATCGACGAGTACTCCCGCTTCCCGTTCGCTGTGCCCTGCCCAGACACCACTGCCACCTCAGTGGTACAGGCCCTTCACAGTATTTTCGTCATTTTCGGGTACCCCAATTCCATCCACAGTGATAGGGGGTCCTCATTCATGAGCGCAGAGCTGCAAAAGTACCTTCTGGAATGTGGTATCGCTTCAAGCAGGACCACCAGCTATAACCCACGTGGTAACGGCCAGGTCGAGTGGGAGAATGCTACCATATGTAGAGCGGTTACACTGGCTCTCTGGTCTAAAGGTCTCCCCACCTCTCACTGGCAGGAGGTTCTCACTAGTGCCTTACACTCCATCCGCTCCCTCCTATGTACCACAACAAATGCCACTCCCCACGAAAGGATGTTCCTTTTCCCGAGGAAATTCGAATCAGGAACCATTGTACCGGCATGGCTCACTGTCCCTGGCCCCGTCCTTTTGCGACGCCTCGTCCGGCACTCAAAGAACGACCCCTTGGTCGACTGAGTGACTCTACTCCACGCGTACCCGCATTACACCTACGTTGAGTTCCCAGACGGGCGGGAGAACACTGTTTCGGTGCGGGACCTAGCTCAGGACGTGGTAGGCCCAGCAACCCCCCCAACCCAACCTTCCCCAACTCTTTATTCCCCAGGCCCTGTGCCGGAACAGAAGGACCAACAGCACCCCAACGACCCGGGCCACCCTGCCGACAACACGACTGGGGAATTGAGCGAAGGAGCGGTCGCACCCGACGAGCCCACTGGCAACACCACTCCAGCAACCCTAATCCCGGCACCACGGCGGGCACGCCGGATGGTCAGACCCCCTGACCGCTACAGTCCTTAACCTACCCCTTCCTTTCATTCTCTCCCTCGTTTTTTTTTTCCAGGGTTAGTTCTCCAAGAAGGGGTGAATGTGATAGTACAGATCTATCACCAATGTATATAGTTACAGTATCTAGACTGTGCTTACAGCGATTGGCTGAGAGCTTAGCCACCCCTACTGTCTGGGCCTTAAAGGGTTGTGTCCCTAGCCAGGTCGGATCATTCCAGACTGGTCGGCCACCTGTAAAGAGCTCCTGTCTTTTGCTAATAAAAGCCTTGGTTTGGATCAAAAGGTCTTTCGACGAGCTCTACAGATATATAATCAGAAGAAGTGCGCGTTCCGCAATTCATGGCTGGCGATACTACGGTACATGGTGGAGGGAGGGATTGTGTCCCCGGACCCTGAGAGAATGCGCCCCCTTAGGGAACTACCATTGCCCCAGAACCTGAAAGCCCTGAAAAGATGCCTCGGGTTCTTTTCTTATTATGCCCAATGGGTCCCCAATTACGCGGACTAGGCCTGGCCATTATTGAAGACAACAGATTTTCCCCCATCAGTGAGGCTCATAAAGCCTTCGAGGGTATCAAGGATGAGATTGCCAAGGCGGCGATGCAGGCCATTGATGAATCCATCCCATTCCAAGTGGAAAGTGATACCTCTGATGTTGCCCCAGCAGCCACATGGAATCAGCAAGGCAGGCCAGTGGCATTTTTCACTAGAACACTCCAGGGCCCAGACCTCAAGCATTCGGCAAATGAGAAAGAGCCCCAGGCCCAGGCTAGAGTGGAAGCTGTGTGCCACTGGAGGCATTATTTGGCTGATAGGCCATTTACCCTACTGACAGACCAAAGGGACATCGAACATCAAACAGTGGGGTAAAATAAAAAATGATAAGATCATGCGGTGGAGATCGAACTCTCCATGTACAATTATGGGATCTTATAGTGTCCCAGGAAGCTTAATGAGCCACTCGATGGTCTGTCCTGGGGAACATGTGCCAGCGCACAAGCGGATCGTCTGAAGTTCCTTCATGATGAGCTCTGCCACCCTGGGATCACAAGGCTGAATCACTTTGTGAGAGCTAGAAAGTTACCCAACTCAGTTGAGGAGATTCGGGAACTGCCGCAACTGCTCGGTCTGTGCCAAATGCAAGCCGCATTTTTACAGACCGGATAGAGCCCAACCGATTAAGGCAACCCATCCTTTCAAACATCTTAAAATGGACTTCAAGGGTCCCCTCCCATCTAATAACAGGAATCTCTACTTCCTGAATGTAGTGAATGAGTACTCCCAGTTCTCGTTTGTTATCCCTTGACCGGGCATGACTGCAGCCACGGTCATCAAAGCACTCCGGGCCACATTCACTATGTTTGGATACCCCAGCTACATACACAGTAACAGGGGTTCCTCTTTCATGAGTCAGGAGCTGCGACAGTACTACAGGTGGTGGGGATACCCACGAGCAGAACTATTAGCCACACCCCCTGTGGGAATGGGCAAGTGGAGAGGGAGAATGGTACAATCTGGAGAGCAAACCTGTTGTCCCTCACGTTAAAAGGGATGCCTATCTGCCAATGTTAAGAGGTACTACTGGACGTGCTGCATGCTACCAAGTCCCTATTGTGCACGGCTACAAATGCCACTGCCCACAAGAGAATCTTTTCTTTTCCCAGGAGGTCGGCATCTGGAACCACTATGCCACTCTGGCTGACGAAACTGGGGCTGATACTTCACAGACATATTAGTCCCCATAAGATAGATCCCCTGGTGGAAAGAGTGCATCTGGTACACACGAATCCACAATACACATTTGTGCTGTAACAGGACGGGAGGGAGGACTTGGTGTCAGCACGAGACTTGGCCTTGTCAGGATGACCTCAGAAAAACCAGACAGTCAATCGACAGAGTGCCCATCCTAGGGTTTTGATGTATTCCCCTCCCCCCGCCAACCCGAGCATCAGTCAAGCACCGGCGGCAGTCAATCCCACAGAGATCTCGCCAGCAAGGAGCCCACCCCAACAGGCAGCGAAGGGCTCTGTAACCCAAGTTCCACCCACACAGGTACACAGTCCTGTGAGCTCGACGCAGGAACAACTGAGGCCTTGCCCAGCACCTCGGAAGTCACAAAGGATCACAAGATCACCAGCCAGGCTGAACCTGTGATGAGCACTATGAACGATGTATCTATGTAATAAAGTACAGTATGTACTCCATGTCAACACATCACCCCCCCCCCCCTCCCCCCACTGGGTTTTATCTCAAAGAAGGGGTGAATGTGGTGAAGGGCATTTGCATAGATGTTTGGACTGGCCAGTCCAAACCTCCCTGACCTTCCCTAACTCCTCATTTGGCTCCTCCCCAGATTTCCCAATAAAGGCTGGCGTGCCCGGACTTGCTCCTGTAGCTGGAACCTGGCCAAATAGTGCATCAGTAATGCTCTGGTTTTTGGTAATTAAAGCCGTTTAATCACTCCAACACGTCGATGTGATTATTGTGTCCTCCATAGGCCTTAAATAGGGTAGACTTTTTTTCATGGGGAGAAAATAGCAAATACTAGAGGACAGCTGTTTAAGGTGAATGGAGGAAAGTTTAGGGGAGATGTCAGAGGTAAGTATTTTAAAGAGTATAGTGGGTGCCTCGAATGCATTGCCAGGGGTGGTGGTGGTGGAGGCTGGAGCACAGATTACTGTATTTGACAGCATACAAGACCCATGGGCATATAAGACCCCCATTTCAGTGGGGAATATTAGTGTATTTATGGGTAAGTATTTAAAACTTGGAGAAAATATGCAACAGAAAAATTCTTACTGTTGTAATTAACAAGAGAAAACAAAAGAAGTTTAACTGTAGCAGAAAACATTTTATAAGAGAACAAGCTACCAGTACAGTTATCATAAACAAAAGCACATGAACTGGTAACACCATCCTTCTGTTCCTGCAAAACCCTGATTCCTTTGTTCTTCTCCTAATCTCTTGGCCTTATTAATTATCATTTTGGTAGAAACACATTTCCCTGAATTCCTCTCATTTATCATCCAGTTTTTTTTAACTCCTCCTCAAGTTCTGGCCAATGTGGGACTGGACAACGAAAGTTATGTTTACCTTTTTAGCAGTCTGTAGCTGTTGTTCTTGATCTCTCCATTCTCGTACCATTTTTGCTGTAGGCGGTGCCCCAAAAACTCTCGCTGTCACTCTATTCCCGTGCTCCTTACCATAGTTTACCACTTTTAGTTTGTATGCACGTTTGTCACGAGCGCTTTCCTCCTGTAGCCATCTTGAAGGTAAAATCTTCTACTGCTGTCACCATGCGTTTGTATTTCGGTGCACAATGAAAGATTAGCACCCTAATTTCAACTTTGCATACAAGATCCGGGGGAATATCTTTGAGCCATTTTCTGGGGGAAAAAGGTGGGTCTTATATACTGTCAAATACGGTAGCTGAAACTGAGATCTCCACTGGGAGTACATTTTGCAGCTTATAAGTAGCTGATTAAATAATGTCATCATTTAGTCCTTTAGAAATTGACTAAATTAAAGCTCCATTGTTAAATTTTGTAACTGCGAGAATAAACTATTTAAATGTATTTGATTGGTACTGTTCCCCAACTGATTCTTTTGACGATGGAAGGTTTGCTTGCCATTGAAGATTGCCTTTCTTCCTGTTTAGCAGCAATTTACACAGTTATCAGGGACTGACAAGCTTGCCACTGACAAGCTCAGGTCCAAAACATTGGTTGCCCTTTACTTCCGAAAGATGCTGTATGACCTGCTGAACTTCAAGCACTTTTGTGCATTGCACTACAATCCCAGGGCCTGCAGTCTTCCCTGTTTAACATGACTATGCCATTGTATTTTCTGACAAGCACCCAGATATCACCCATAAAGCACAAGATTAGAATTAGGCCATTCAGTCCATCAAATCTGCCCCACCAACCCATTATGGCTGGAAAACCCACGCAGACACATGGAGAATGTAAAACTCCTTACAGGCAGTGCTGGATTTGAACCCCAGTCCCGATCATTGCAACTGTAAAAGAGTTGCACTAACCACTACACCAACTGTGCCACCCTAAGTATGTGCAAACTTCCTTAAATGTCTTCCAATTTTAATATAAGGTTTAACAATGGCAAATGAATGCGTCACATCTCTTGAACTCTATAGGAATGACAGGTGAGCATTTTTTTTGTCTCCGATAAAAGCAACCCTCACTGGTGAAGATCTGAAATCTGCCATAGCAATCGTTAAACCAATTTGTGTTGAATCTTACCCATTCAACATATTGTAATAAGACTAATGCTGGTCATTCAAACAGATGACTACATACTTATGCTGTGAGACATCACCAACAATCTGGGCTTCAAACAGTCCTTTCAAGTTAAGCAACATTTCACTTGTGAATCTTCAGGAGTCATCTACTACATCCAGTGCTCCTGCTGTGGTCTCCTCAGCATCGGAGAAATTGGGTGCAGACTGGGAGTGTTATGAACCCAGAGGATCCCATACCCCAGCAGCAATAGATATTCACCAGGACAAATGGTTTCTTAAGCAAAAGTTGCTTTTAATTATCTTTAAACATGAAAACAGGATCAAACTTTAATTTATCACTATTAACTTAACTAATCTAACTTAACCCCCTTCTAATTCTAAGCGCACGTGTAAGTAATGTGTATGTAAGTTTAGAAAAGTTCTTTGATTCACAGTCCAATCTCACTTCTCATTCCTCCAAGTTTACTGGTTGCAGGCAATTTTTATACCGTGCACAGAATTTAACATTGGTGCTCAAAAGGAAAATGTTTACCACTCAGGAAGGTTCTCATCTCATCAGTTTTCAGAGAGAGATTTGTTGTTCCTGGACACACACAAGCTGATCCCTTTTAATCAGCCACGTCAGTGTCTTGCCGAAGAAACTTGCCCCATCAGGGTTTTCCAGATGATATCCTCTTTCTTTCAAGTCACCACATAGTTCCTTTTTGTTTCTCTTATTTCAAGTGAAACATTAGGCACCCAGTCCTCTCTTCTTGCATGAACCACAAGGGTTTTGACCAGGCTGAACTAAGCACTCACAACCCATCTTCCAAATGGGGTTTTTCCACAAGCTTGCCAACTTGTCCTGTTCCAGTCCCAGCTGCTGCTGCTGACTGTAGCTCTGCAGAACTGATCTCTCTCTCTCTGAGATTAAAAAAAAAGCCTGTTTGGCTCTCTCTGCTTGCAAAACCACATGGCCCTCTTAGAACAGCAGTCTGCACTCCAGACAGCCTGCAACTCCAAACTACTCCTCTGATCTCTTTCATCTGCTGCTTTTCATAACAACAATCCATTAGTGAAGTCTCTTTGGCACTCCCCAAAGATTTTGAAAAGACCCCCAAGGAGCCACCCTGTCTGGCTTGAGTAGAGCTCCAGTATTTTAAATAAGACCTATTCTAAAGTGTTTTTTATGTGACCTACACTAAAAAAACCTGCCCCAATTTATCTCACAAAAACTTATCTATATACAATACAAACACAACATAATCTGTCACAGGAGATCGCTTTGTTGAGCATCTCTGCTGTCTGGTGCTATAGCATGGATCTCCCAGTGGCTACTCCTTTCAGTTCCCTTGCTGACATGTGTGTCCATAGTCTAATTCACTGCCAGACTGATTGGAAGAACAACACCTCATCTTCTGCCTGGGTATCCTTCAAATGGACGGAATGAACATAGTCCTGCCCAGTTTCCATTAAAACCCCCTTCCTTCTTCCCTTTGTCGCCTTTCCCCAGCACTGTCTCTCTCCCGTTTTTCCTTCTGTCTCCTTTCACAGAGCCAAAATCAATTCTCACCTCTCCATTATTGTGATAACAAAGGTGGCTTTTTTTTAAATGAAAGGCAAATTAGTCATTTTTCTACCTGCTGTTTTTATAAAAGTGCGGGTTTCTTCAAGAAAATGCCATCTGAAACAGCATTTAAACCAAGTATTCAAACCTAGACCTGATATATCATTACAGACACACTTGCCGATGAGGAAACTCTGTGATTGCTGACAATGGTAGGGATTGGCTTATTTTGAGGTTAACGTCATTATAAATGTGATAACATTTATCTGGTCCTATTTGTGTGACAAAGAAATCTTTCTCAATTGTTTTCCATTCCTCTTCAGATTTTTGGGATATCCACATAACTAGATAATGGTTTGCAATGTAACCACATTACATAATGGCTTTCTGTGCAAGGCAATAAAAATAAATTATTGTGGGGGTTGTGGAAAGCCCGTTTTAACATAATGTGTGGGCTATTTCCCATCAGCCACCTGCTGAGTAACAATAGCTTATTTAATTATCTTTGAGAAGCAGAAATGATCTTCTTATAATTACAATTTATTTTAACTCACTTGCAGTATAATAGTCGGGATTGGTATCTCTTTCACCTCAGTAATGCCCACATACATTTTGGATAGAAAATACAACTTGCAAGAAATTTAGGTAAATAGTTAGGGTTTACTAATGACCTTGCAGGAAAAAAAAAATCAATCACAATTTATATTCTGGGAATGAAAGGGTTATTATATGAGGAAAGTTTGATAGATCTTAGTCTGTGCTCATTGGAATTTAGGAGAATGGTGAGGAATCTCTTCGAAACATTTTGTGTGCTGAAAAGCATGGACTGAGCAGATGTAGAGAAATTGTTTCACATGGTCAGAGAGTCTAGGACATGAGGGCACAACTTCAGAATTGAAGGGCATCCACAGAACAGAGATGGGGAGTTTCTTCAGCTAGGGGGTGGTAAATCTGTGGAATTTTGTCATGGGTGCATTTAAGACAGAGATTGATAGGTTCTTGATTATCCAGGGCATCAAAGGTTGTGGGGAAAGGCTAGGCAGTGGGAAAATAGATCAGCTCATGATTAAATGGTTGGGCAGACTTGCTAGGCTGAATATCCTATTTCAGTTTCTATGTCTTTTGGTCTTGTGTTACTATCTTATTAGAACCTGGATTATAGCTGCCACAGTCACCCACCCATGGTAACAAATATGTTTAAAGTAGTCTTATAGTTTCTATTGTAAATTCATTGGTAAAATGCAAAGAGAGCACCCTCTGCTGGCTTCTCAACCATTTTCATGTTTCATATCAACCATTTCCTGCAAACTAAAAAAAAATTACATTGGCATTAAAACAATAGCAAGAGATGTGGGAAAGATAGAAAACTAAACCCTAAATAAAGCAAAGAGCTTTATGGAAAACTGATTTTGTGTCACATTGTGCAATCCCAACGCTGTATTATTGGATGATAACCTAGGGCTGGAAAAAAATTGAAAAGGCTCATTTTCAAGTTTGAAAAAGTGACAGACATCAAGTGATGTGCATGTGGTTTCAACGATTTAAAATGTCTCCCAATGACCAAGAAAGGACTAATGATGATTGCCTCATTTTCTGATTATGCAAATCCAAATGAGAAAATGTAACAAAGCTACTGCTGCAAAAAGAAGTGATCATGGGAAGGTTATGGCAGATAGAATATAATGAGGAGAAATATAACATTTTTAAATTTGAACATTACATTTATGTTTAAATTTAAACCTATAGCACTGTAACAGGCCCAATTACACCCAATTGACTTATGACCCTCCCCGGTGTGTTTTGAACAGTGGGAGGAAACCCAAGCATACACAGGGAGAACTCTTCACAAACAGCGCTGGATTCAAATCTTGGACTCCGGTCTCTGTAACAGCTAAGATAACTGTGCCGCCCAAATGTAACTTGATGTAACAAATGTGCTCAGTGGTTTTTAAAATCCATTGCAGGGTGTACAAACTTGTACACAAAATATTAGGACTCAAACCCAAATGTTAAAAGTTCCAGAAATTTATGGTCCATTCATTGAGTCTCTGCAACCTTTTTTATTTAAAAAGATTATTGCAGTCCAGAAAGTAGTCCTTAAAATTGACAACAAATATAAAATCTACTGCACTGCTTGAACTTTTTAAAAGAAAAATATGAATTTAAAATGAGACACGTTTGCACATTCTCTGTGATTTTCACATCAGTGCTGCTGTTACCAGTTCTGAACTTGTAAATCCACCAGATGTTGCTGGGAGTAATGTGACAGATTATGTTGTGTTTTAGATATGTCATACCCACACTCCTGTTCGGCTCCGAATCATGGGTCCTCAACCGGCATCACCTACGGCTCCTAGAACGCTTCCACCAGCGTTGTCTCCGCTCCATCCTCAACATTCATTGGAGCGCTTTCATCCCTAACGTCGAAGTACTCGAGATGGCAGAGGTCGACAGCATCGAGTCCACGCTGCTGAAGATCCAGCTGCGCTGGGTGGGTCACGTCTCCAGAATGGAGGACCATCGCCTTCCCAAGATCGTGTTATATGGCGAGCTCTCCACTGGCCACCGTGACAGAGGTGCACCAAAGAAAAGGTACAAGGACTGTCTAAAGAAATCTCTTGGTGCCTGCCACATTGACCACCGCCAGTGGGCTGATATCGCCTCAAACCATGCATCTTGGCGCCTCACAGTTTGGCGGGCAGCAACCTCCTTTGAAGAAGACCGCAGAGCCCACCTCACTGACAAAAGGCAAAGGAGGAAAAACCCAACACCCAACCCCAACCAACCAATATTCCCCTGCAACCGCTGCAACCGTGTCTGCCTGTCCCGCATCGGACTTGTCAGCCACAAACGAGCCTGCAGCTGACGTGGACATTTACCCGCTCCTTAAATCTTCGTCCGCGAAGCCAAGCCAAAGAAGGAGATATGTTTTAAAGGAGATAAATTGAGGCAGGTTTTTAGTGTAGGTCACATACAAACACGACAGAACAGATCTCATTTAAAATACTGGAGCTCTGCTCAAGCCATACAGGCCTGGCTTCAAGTGCCTTTGCAAAAACTTGGAAGAGTGCCCAAAGGACTTCACTAATAAATTGTTGATTTGAAAAAACAATAGATGAAGGAACTCGGAGGATTAGATTCAGAACCACAGGCTGTCTGAGTGCAGTTTGCTGTTCTATGAGGGTCGTGTGGTTTTGCAAGTGGATAAAATCAAACAGGCTTTTCTCTGGGAGTGAGTGAGAGAGAGAGAAAGAGAGAGAATTCAGTTCTGCAGTTATACAGTCAGCAGCAGGAGCTGGAACTGGAACAGGACAACCTGGAAAGTTTGTGGAAAACCCCAATTATGAAGACAAGTTGTGAGTGCTTAGTTCAGCCTGGTCAAAGCCCTTGTGGTTCATGTAAGAGGAGAGGACTGGTTGCCTAATGTTTCACTTGAAATAAGGGAAACAAAAGGAACTCTGTGGTGACCTGAAAGAAAGAGGTCATCATCTGGAAAACTCTGATGGGGCAAGTTTCTTCAGCAAGACACTGGAGTGGCTGATTGAAAAAGAATCAGTTTTCAGGGAGTCCAATGAACAACAAATCACTCTGACAAGAACCTTACTGAGCAGTTACCATTTACCTTTCAAGCACCAAAGCCTGATGAACTTCATAAATGTTAAATTCTGTGCACAGTATAAGAATTGCCTGCAACCAGTGAACTTGGAGGAATAAGAAGTGAGATTGGACTGTGAATCAAAGAACTTTTCTAAACTTACACACACATTACAAACACGTGCACTTAGAAGGGGATTAAGTTAGGTTAAGTAAATTAATAGTGATAAGTTAAAGTTTGATCCTCTTTTCATGTTTAAAGATAATTAAAAGCAACTTTTATTTAAGTAACCATTTGTCTTGGTGAATATCTATTGCTGCTGGGTTTTGGGGTCCTCTAGGCTAGTAACAGTAAAAATCAACTTGGTCTTGATGGCATTGCCTCTAATCAGAAATATTATGCATTAAATCTTTATGAACAACTATGACCTTCACTTCAGGACTATTCACAATCTTGTTTTTCACGTTATCTTCTCGGCATCATTTATGAGCAGCAAATGGTCAATAAGGACTTTCCTGAATTTCTTACAAAGTTTTATGATTTAATTCAAAAAGACCTTGTATGTCCACTATTAACCCATGCCCCCCTCTTCTCAGATCTGCTACAGAGACCAGCCGATAAACTGAGTGAGAACCAGCCACAACCTGTGCGTCAAGTTGTTGCTGGAATGTAGGCTGTTGGGAAGTGTTGAGTTGGTCTTCAGCTTGGAAGAAATACTGTAAATCAATATTTTATCATGATGTTTGATTAACCTTCCATTAGTTCCAGAAATTATAGAAGACCCTTTCCACCCAGTGCACAGTGACCTATTCCATTAAGGAGATCAGACTGGGAAATAGCTTCTTTACGCAAGCTGCGAGATTGATAAACAGTATCCAGTTACACCCCAAATATTTATTTTGATTATTTACTGTAGGTGATCATTATGTACTGTGTATTGTGTGTTTCTGTGTGAGCATCATGGTCTGGAGAGATTGTATATGTACAATCTGATTATTATAAACCTCGATTCCTCCTTGACGTTCCAACTGAACATTCTGCTTCCCCATTTGAGCTGAGTTTGAAAATTATATTTTTATTCTATTGCTCTTCATAAACTGTTCAAACTAAAATGACCTAAACTGAGGATCATGTAATTGTTCTACCCAGAAACCAAAAAGGGCAAAATAGATTTTAATTCTGATGTATCCCTGGAAATAGTTCATAGATCAGAAAGTCCTCTGTTACACAGCTGTTTGAGTTTGGCCTCACCAATGGACCTTGCATCCTTTTTACCTCCTTTGTAAATCCACAATCCCCAGAGAAACAGGTGATCACCTCGTCACAGCCGTTCTGAGAGCAGTGCACATTGGTAATGAGTCTCCATCTGTGTTGGAAGGATCTGATAGGGAGGACAGCATCATTGACAGGCCAGTGAGATCTTGGTCTCCAAGTTCTGGTGATGAGGCATTCTCCCAAATGGCTTTGATAGCCTATTTGTGAAGCTATCAATTGTTCCCTTCTCCTTCAGAGAGAATCAATTTGACTTCTTTTTTTTAATTTCTATTTATTTATTTATTTATTTTAAATTTTTTTCTTTTATTTATTTTTTTTTAAATTGCGAACGCAGTCCCCCACTACCACAAATTTTGCAGTCGAGTATCCCACATTTGGGGACATCGCAGGCGTCAGCACACCCGAAGTGCAATGGGAGAGCTTCGTCCTGGGAGATCGGCCATCATGACCACCGATTCTCCCCTGCTAGGTAAGTACATCAATTTAACTTCTGCAGTGAACTGGGATTCACTGGTAGTGTGTTGTGCTCCCGGCTCCATGCAAGGGGATGCCTGGAGAAGTCCGCAGCCTACACCACTCCCGGATCCAATTCCAGCCCCAAGCCGTCTGCCCCGAATTCACCCGAACCCATTTGCTGGGCTACACACTGACAGAGGGTGGCAGTGAGGAAATGGCGCAAAAAGTCTTGGCGGACATTTTGCCGTGACCCAGATTCAAATTCGGTGCCATTATCATCTCCTGTAAGGGTGGCCATCTTGCTGCACCACAAAGTCAACCGCATTTTACCCACACAGGGCAACCCAGGATGGTGGGAGCCACTCAAGTGAGGAATATGGAGACTCCGGGAAATTACCCTTGATGGTCCTAGATTAGGACAGCCTACATGCAGCCTCTCCACGCTGAATATCGACCCCACATCCTCTCTTCCTGAATCTGTCCTCAAACTGAAAACCTATTGTTACCAAAAGCAGGAGGTATGATACAGCAGACCGAGATTTTATAAAGTCTGAGACACAACGTCTGCTCGACGAAGGTATGATCGAACCTAGCACCAGCCTGTGGAGAGTGCAAGTGGTAGTGGTAAAAGGGGAAAACAAGTCCAGGTTAGTAATTGACTATGGCCAAATTATTAATCAGTACATGCTCATGGACACATAATACCCCCCTCCTCGAATTCTGGACATAGTGAATGATATTACACAGTATCGGTTCTATTCCATCATCTACTTGAAAGCTGCTCATCACCAGCTACCAATCCGTTTCGAGGACTGTCCATATATGGCATTTGAGGCTAACGGTCGTCTCTATCAATTCCAGAGGGTCCCTTTCGGTATCACTAATGAGGTTTCTATCTTCCAGAGGCAGATGGACAGAATGGTGGACGAGTATGGGTTGAAGGCTACCTTCCCCTACCTCAACAAAGTCACCATCTGTGGCCACACCTTGGAAGACCATGATGCCAACCCCCAGAGTTTTCTCCATGCAGCAAAAGCCAAGAACCTCACTTATAACTCTGACAAGTGCATGTTCAGGACTAAACATCTGGTTATCCTTGGCTACGTGGTGGAGAATGACATCATTGGCCCTGATCCCAATAGGATGTGCCCGTTAAAGCTCCTCATTCCCAGGACCACATAGACTTTTAGGAGATGCCTGGGGTTTTTCCTCATATTACGCCCAGTGGATCCCTCAAAATATTGATAAGGTTCGTCCTATCTTAAAAGCCACTAATTGCCCCCTCTCTCTACTCTTTCTACCTTATGATATCTTTCCTGCAGTAAGGTGACCAAAACTGCATACAATGCCTAAATTTGGCTTCACCAATGTCTTATACAACTTTACCATGACATCCCAACACCTATATTCAATGCTTTGATTTATGAAGGCTAATATGCTAAAAGCTTCTTTGTTATCCACAACACATCTAATCTTAGTGTAATCTGCAAATGTACTAATCCAATTTACCTCATTATCATCCAGATCATTGATATAGATGACAAACAACAATGGTCCCAGCGCCAATCCCTGAGGGACACCGCTACCCATAGGCTTCCAGTCTGAGAAGCAATCATCCACCACTATTCCTTTTTTCCCTGTCAGCCATTGTCAAATCCAATGTACTACTTCATCATGAATACCTGGTGTCTGAATCTTCCTGACTAACCTTTCACATGGGACTTTGTCAAAGCCTTATAAAAGTCCACGTAGACAACATCCACAGCCTTTCCCTTGGCAACTTTCCTGGTAATGTCCTTGAAACATTCTATAACATTAGTTAAACATGACCTACCATGCATGTGTAGCTATCCCTAATCAATCCCTGGCTATCCAAATATTTATATATCTGATCTCTTAGAATACCTTCCAATAATTTACATATCTCTGACATCTGGCTCATTGATCTATAATTTCTAAAGTCACTTTTGGTGCCTTTTTTAAACAATGAAACAATGCGAGCAACCATCCAATCCTCTGACATCACACCTGTGTTTCAGGACATTTTAAATATTTCTGCCAGAACCTTGAAAATTCTACATGAGCCTCCTTCAAGGTCGGAGAAAATATCTTGTCAGGCCCTGGGATTTGTCCACTCTTATTTGCTTTAAGGCAACAAGCACTTCCTCCTCTTTAATCTGTATTGGTTCCCTGACCTCACTGCTTGTTTTCCTTACTTCCCATGTTTTTTTCTTGAGTGAATACTGGAAAAAAAAACATTTAAGACCTCTTTTGGCTCCATACAAAGCTGACCACTCTGATCTTCAAGGGGACAATTTTGTCCCTTACTGTCCTGTTGCTCTTAATATACCTGTAGAAACCCCTTAGGATTTTCTGTAATATTGTCTACCAAAGCAACCTCAGGTTTTTCTTGCATTTTTATACTCCTCAAATACCTCATTTGCTCCATGTTGCCTATACCTGCTATACACCTCTCTTCTTCCGAACCAGATCCCTAATATACTTAGAAAACCAAGCTTCCCTGTGCCTGCTAACCTTGCATTAATCCTAACATGAACATACAAGCTCTGAACTCTCAAAATTTCTCCTTTTAAGGTCTTTCACTTACCTTCCATATACTTGCCCAAAAATAACTTACCTCAATCCATGCATTCTAGATCCTTTCTCATTTCTTCAAAATTGGCCTTTCCCCAATTTAGAATCTCAACCCAAGGCCCAGACCTATCCCTTCTCCATAAATGCAACTAATTGCATTAAGACCAGTGGACCCAAAATCCTCCCCTACACATATCTCTGTCACCTGTCCTGTCTCGTTCCCTAAATGGAGATCCAGTATTACCATCTCTCTAGTTGGTACCTCTATATATTCATTTAGAAAACTTTCCTGAACACATTTGACGAACTCCAAGCCATCCAGCCCTTTTACAGTATGAGAGTCTTCGTCAATATGTGGAAAGTTAAAATCTCCTACTATCACAACCTTAGGTTTCCTAACTCTCCACAGGCTTGCTCCTCCAATTCTCATTGACTATTCTGAGGTCTACAATATAACCCCATGAGTGTGGTCATACCTGTTCCATTCATCATCTCCACCCATAGAGCCTCAGTAAATGAGCCCTCTGGTCTGTCCTGCCTGAGCACAGCTGTGATATTTTCCATGATGAGCAATGCCACTCCCCCCCCCCCACCCTTTCATTCCCCTGTTCTTTCTCATCTGAAACTGAAGGGTGGAACAATAGCCACAATGTCATGATGGTATTCTTGGTATTGAGGGGAATGGCCACAGAGGTGCCCTGGCTGGCCTCCCAGTAGCCTTTCACTCTCTTGTCACCCATCTTCCCTCCTCTTCCATCCGAAGAGTGATAGTATCCCTGTAATTCCTGTCAATTACACCCTCTGCCTCCCAAATTCAGCTTGTCAGGACCTGCAGCTGGATGCAATTCTCGCAGTTCAAGGAAATACTGGCTTCCCTAACAACCCACATTCTGCAAGAAGAGAATTCCCCTGCCTTGGCTGCCATACCACTATGACTATAGGGGAATAAATAAATAAATATAAAATCTGCCCTTACCTGTGGCTACCTGCTGAATTCTTTTTGTTCCTCAAATAGTGTGGCCCTTTCTTACTGCAACTTCTGCACAACCACCTCACAGCCTCTTCTTGCCAAAACTTTCCACTGACTCCCTCAATGACTATTCCACTACACAGTCCCTCATTTTTATACTAATGTTTGGGCCACCAGACCTCAATTACCCTTCAACTGTTGACTTCAATTGCCCAATCAGCTGCTATCTGCTGTCTCTCCTTTTCAACCCTTTTGTCTTCAACTTGAACTCAATTGTCCAATTTCCATTTTACTATTGGTTGTGCCATGGTAACACCTATGCTGGTCTTGTTTATTCTTCCCAGAAAATATGAGTTGACTGTGCTATTCACTGCATTTCCTTCACAACTTCCAGGAAGAGCAAGGTGCCCACACAAGCATGGATGAATGCACAAGTCCTGAACAATCGCCTATTGATTCCAGTCATCAAGTAGCAGAGGAACTCATTGCTGCAGCTGCTTGGAAAATGCTAGCTTCAGCAACTCAATTTAAAATAAGATCAATGAGAGAGGAGAGCAAGCTTGCAGTTGCTAATTAATGACTGATTAAATACAAGTTTTCTAATATTTCAATGCAATTCTTCAGTGATTTAAATGATTAAAATTCAATAAAGGCTTTTTTTAATACTTTATTTAAAAATTTAAGGCACATTATATTCAAATATATTCAAACATAATTCATATACAAAAAAAATGTGGTATTTACCAAATCCCTCCTCCCCACTCCCTCCCATCCACCCCAATACTTCTCCCTCTCCCTACTACCCCCAACCCAAAAGATAGAAGAAAGAAAGGAGATTCACCCCTCAATAACATAACTAAATGCCACAGAATAAGGTAACACCACCACCACAGGCTGAAGAAAGTTCAAAACTTTAAACCTATATAATCTAAATAAGTGCTCTACTTTTTCCGATAAAAAAGATAATTATAACGTAAATGATGCATTATCTTTTCTAATGGAATACATGATCTCAATTCCATATGCTATCATTGCAAACTTAAATCAATCTCATTTTTCCATGTAATCACTATACATTTTTTCGCTACAGCCAAGGCTAATCTCAAAAACGCAATTTGACACCTACTTAATCTCAATTTCAAACCCAACATTTTAGCATTATCTAATAATAATGTTTGTTCCATCAACAATTTAATCTTTAAAAATTTCTCTAAAACCTCTAAGTCGTGTCCAAAAAAAGTATCTCATGACCAAATAAAATGTCAAAAAGAACCTACTTCGTTATGACACCTAAAACATAAATCTGAAGAAATTAAATTATATCTCTTTAATTTTTCAGGAGTTAAATATAATTGATGTATAAAATTATAATGAACTAATCTATATCTCACATTTACAATCTTAGTCATACTATTTTTACATAAATTTCTCTAATCTTCATGATCAATTGCTATTCCCAAATCTTTTTCCCACTTCAATCGAGACTTGTGCAAATCTATCTTAGGCATTTTATTCTGAAATAACAAATACATTTCTGATACAATTTTTTTCTTCCTGCCTTCTAAAAGTAGAATTTCAAATTTTGACTGCCTTGTTAACTTTAAAGCAGGTCCAAAATTATCTAATAATAAAGCTCTAACTTGATAATAACAAAAAAAGGGTACTTTGTAGTATTTCATATTTCGCTTTCATTCTTTGAAAGAAAATAAAATGACCAGCTTCATAGCAATCTTTTACAGTATTAATTCCTTTCTGATCCCATATTTTCAAAAGTTGATGATTAAAAGTAAAAGGAAAATTTTATTTACATACAAGGTACCTTACCTGAAATTTTCCTGTGTACTTATTTCCTCATTTATCAAACTCCATAATTCAATTAAATGTCTAAAAATAGGTGAATTATAAATAAATAGTAATTTAGAATTCCATTTATAAATAAATTGGTCCATCTTCTTCTCACCAATTTTAGTTAACTCAATATTAGCCCACACTAATGAATTTTCCAAATCAAACATTCCATTAATAAATTTCATTTGTGATGCTTTATAATAATTTTGAAAATTCGGTAATTGCAAACCTCCCAGATCATACCTCAAAGTTAATTTTTGTAAAGATACCCTAGCAATTTTATCTTACCACAAAAACTTCCTAACAATAGAATTCAAGGAAGAAATTGAAAAAGATATTGTAGTCTAGGAAAAATATTCATCTTGATACAATTAACTCTACCTATTAACGATATAGGTAAATCTTTCCATCTATTTAAGTCATTTTTAATTTTATGAAATAAAGATAAATAATTCAAATCATTTAAATGATCCAAATTCTTATCCAATACCTAAATATTTAATATGGTCTGTCCATTTAAATTGGCCTATCTTCTTACAATCAGTATAATCCATATCAGTCAATGACAAAATTTCACTTTTCTCCCAATTAATTTTATAACCTGATATTGCACCATATTGTTTCAATCTCTCATATAGTGATTTCAAATAATTTTGGGGTTCTGTTAAATAATTCAAAACATCATCAGCAAAAAAATTGATCTTGTACTCCTCAGATTTCACTTTAATACCTTTGATATTTTTATCTTGTCTCATCAATTGAGCCAAAGGTTCATAAGCTATTGAAAACAGCTACTGAAAACACAAAGGACAATCTTGTCTAGTAGATCTTTCTTATAAAAAGGATGATGACTTTTGTCCATTCGTCACCACTCTGGCAGAAGGGTTTCTCTATAAAGATTTAATCCAACTAATAAACATTGGTCCAAATCTAAATGTTTTCAGTACTTTAAATAAAAAATTCCACTCTACCCTATCGAATGTCTTTTCGGCATCTAATGATAAGACTGTTGGTAAGTTGGATTCCTCCTGAGAAATATGAATCAAACTAATTAATTTTGCAATATTATCTGCAGAATAATGATTTTTAATAAATACAGCTTGATCTAAATGAATTAAATCTGATAAATAATTCAATAATCTATTTGCTAGAACCTTATTTGCAATTTTATAATCAACATTTAATAAAGAGATAGGTCTATATGATCCAATATTTAAAGGATCCCCCTCTTTTTTGAGAATAACAGTTATAATTGCCTGAGAAAAAGAATCTGATAAAGAATGAACCTCCATTGCTTGCTTCAATACATCAATTAATAGAGGCATTAATAAGTCTTGAAATGTTTTATAAAATTCAGATGTAAATCCAATTTCACCAGGGGATTTCCCATTAGGCATTGATTTGGGTGCTTCTATAACTTCTCTTTCAGTAAAGGAGCATCTAAGTCATTACATTCTTGAATACTTAAAAAAGGCAAGTGAAGGTCAGCTAAAAATTTATCAATTGTCACCTCATCTTTTTCTGATTCAGATGTATATAATTACATATAAAATTCCTTAAAAGCATCATTTATATCTTGGGGTTGATATGTAATATTTGAATCTTTCCTAATGGCATTAATTGTTTTAGAAGTTTGCTCTGTCTTTAATTACCATCCCAATACTTTATGGGCTCTCTCCCCAATTCATAAAATTTTTGTCTAGGTCTTTGCAATAATTTCACCACTTTATAAGTCTGTAATCAATTATATTGCAATTTTTCATTTAACAATTGTATCTTTTCGACTCTGTTGAATTCTGCTGTAAATCATTTTCTAAATTTTCTATCTCCTTTTTCCAATTTATCCACCTCGCTAGAATATTGTTTCTTAACTTTAGTCAAAAAACTAATAATTTATCCTCTTAAATATGATTTTAAAGCATCCCACAAAAGAAATTTACTATTAACTGAATCTGTATTTGTTTGTAAACATTGTTGTATTTGATCCCTTACTCTACATTTCTTAATAATAAAGAATTAAATCTCCATCTATATGTAGTTTCTATTTTTTCTGAAGTGCATGTTAACAATAAAAGAGAATGATCTGACAATATTCTACTTTTATATTCAGTGGATACTAGTTGTCCTTGCAAATGAGCCGATAATTTAAAAAAAAATCTATTCTAGAATAAGAATCATATTGGGATGAATAAAATGGAAAATATTTTTCCTTAGGATTCAACCTTCTCCAAATAGCAAGTAAATTCATTTCCTTCACTAATGCTTAAATTTGTTTCACCATTTTGGATCTAATCACTATTTTTGGAGATTTATCTAATAATGGATCCAGACAACAATTAAAATCCCCTCCAATCATGTATGTCTGCACCAAATTAAAAAAGGAATCTTGATTAAATTTCTTGTCATTGACATAAATATTCATGTGTCCAAAATTCTGAATAAATTTGACAATTAATTACTAAATATCTACCCACTGAGTCACAATTGATTCTAATTTGAAAGGCAATTTCTTGTTAATCAAGGTAGCAACACCTCTCGCTTTTGAGTTGAAAGAAGAAGCTATAACTTGACCAACCCAATCCCTTTTCAATTTCTGATATTCTTTTTCAGTCAAATGAGTTTCTTGCAAGAAGGCAATATCTATTTTCAACTTTTTAATACAAGACATAACTCTCTTTCTCTTAATCTGATTATTGAGCCTGATAAAATTAAACATCACAAAATTTAATTTACTTGCCATCATATTTAATATCATGAATGTCGAACTTCCGACGCTCACTGGGATGGGACCCCCGTTCGTGGTTAAACTGCAAAATAAAACACATCTTTGATAGAAAAGAAACCTTTAAAAAGAGGAAATATATATTACCCCCCCCCCAAAAGAAAAACCCCTTCCCCCAATTATACAGGAAGTGACCAACGACTTTGGAAGGAGAAGCAAACAAAACCACTTTCCCCCAAACAGAACAATTAAGTAAAACATTTCAAGTATAATACGCTGCTTGCAAATCTCTGTTAACTTGGTCATCATCAATATCAATTTCAGTTAGTTTGTGGCTTTCCACCTTCTGTGAACCACCTTTCCTCTCTTCTTGAGTTGACTTCAATTGTTGAGAAAGTTGATCTTGACCTTTTTTCTGCTCATTTTCAGGCAACGAATTAGCAAATAAAAGAGCATCATCTTCATCAGTTAAAAAACTGGGTTTGATATTCACCATAAAAAACCTTGAGAGTGGCAGGGTAACTAAACAAATTTATATCCTTTCTACCATAATACAGCTTTAGCAGTGTTAAATGCTTTACACTTCTTAATAATAGTTTGACTCAGACCTTCATTTAAAAAAACTCTTATTCTTGACCAACAAAGGGATCTGGTGCGTTCTTGCATTTTGAACTGCAACTCTTAAAATCATTTCTTTGTCTTGGTAACGGAGTCATCTAATTAAAAGAGTGTGGCAGTTGACCAGGAAAAGGTTTCTTCCTAATAGCTCTGTGTGCTCTGTCTAATTCCAAACTATTCGAAAAATAATCTCTTTCCATAACTTCAGGAATCCAATTCTGAAAAAACTGTACCGAATCTGAGCCTTCAAAATCATCCAGTAAACCAATATTATTTCTACAATTCTGATTTTCCAAAACATAAATTTTCTTTATTAAATAATTTCTTTGTACTTCCCAAGGAGTAAAGGAATCCTCCATCTTAATAACCATATCTTTACATTCACAACAATCTTCACAACAATCCTAAAACTCCTCTTCAATATTCTGAAATTTAATTTGCATTAATTTGCACCAACTTGGCACATTTTGCCACATCAGTCTTAATAGTCGACATTTCATCCTTCAAACTACTAAACTGTCCCTTCATGATGAAAAACCTTGACTCATTTGAGTTGATAAAGTTTGCATTTTGTTTAGTTAAAATTCTCTCAGAAAATGGTCAGAGTCATGGGAAGTAAGGAAAACAAACAGTGAGGTCATGGAACCCATACAGATTTAAGAGGAGGAAGTGTTTGTTGTCTTAAAGCAAATAAGGGTGGACAAACCCCAGAGCCTGACAAGATATTTTCTCTGGCCTTGAGGGAGGCTCGTGTAGAATTTCCAGGATTCTGGCAGAAATATTTAAAATATCCTTAGCCATAGGTGTGATGTCAGAGGATTGGAGGGTTGCTCACATTGTTCCATTGTTTAAAAAAGGCTCCAAAAGTGACTCTGGAAATTATAGGTCGGTGAGCCTAACATTAGTAGTGGGTAAATTATTGAAAGGAGTTCTAAGAGATCAGATATACAATTATTTGGATACCCAGGGACTGATAAGGGATAGCCAAATGGCTTTGGATGTGGTAGATCATGTTTAACCAATCTTAGAGCTTTTCAAGGAATTACCAGGAAAGTTGATGAAGCAAAGGCTGTGGATATTGTCTACGTGGACTTTGGAAAGGCTTTTCACAAGGTCCCACATGAGAGGTTAGTCAAAAAGGTTCAGATGCTAGGTATTCATGATGAAGAAGAGAACTAGATTTAACAATGGTTGGATGGGAGAAGCCAGAGAGTGGTGGTGGATGACTGCTTCTCAGACTGGAGGCCTGTGACTAGTGGTGTGCCTCAGGGATTGGTACTTGGACCATTGCTGTTTGTCATTTATATCAATGATCTGTATGATAAGGTGATAAATTGGATTAGTGCGTTTGCAGATGACACTAAGATTGGAGGTGTTGTGGACAGCGAAGAAGGTTTTCAAAGCTTGCAAAGGGATCTGGTCTAGCTGGAAAAATGGACTGAAAAATGGCAGATGGAATTTAATGCAGACAAGTGTGAGGTTTTGCATTTTGGTAGGACAAACCAGGAAAGGACATGGACGGTAGAGTTGGTATGTTATAGTAAAGTTGTACAAGACATTGGTGAGCCCAAATTTGGAGTATTGTGTGCAGTTTTGGTTGCCTAACTACAGGAAGGATATCGATAAGATAGAGAGTACAGATATGATTTACTAGGATGTTGCCTAGACTTCAGGGACTGAGTTACAGGGCAAGATTAAACAGGCTAGGACTTTATTCCTGGAGTGTAGAAGAATGAGGGGAGATTTGATAGAGGTGCTGAAAATTATGAGGGGGATAGACAGAGTAAATGTAGATAAGCTTTTTCCATCAAGGGTGGGTGAAATTCAAACAAGAAGTCATGGCTAAAGGGTGAAAGGGGAAAGGTTTAGGGGGAATTTCTTCACTCAGTGAGTGGTAGGAGCACGGAACGAGCTTCCAACTTAAGTGTTAGATGCGGACTCAATTATAACATTTAATGGAAATTTGGATAGGTATATGGATGGGAGGGCTATGGAGAGAGTGCAGGTCAGCGGGACTAGGCAAGAAAGTGCTTTGGCAGAGACAAGAAGTGCTGAGGTGGCCTGTTATCGTGCTGTAATTGTTCTGTGGTTCTTTGAAGGTGACCATGGCAGCAGACCAGCAAGGAGCTCAGCGGTTGAAGGATCCATACATGCTGCGGGCTGGAGGTGGCTTGCAGTTGAAGGACTCGCACAGACTGCGGGTTACCAGCTACTGTCTTATGGGAATCAGGGATCAGAACCAGAATTTGAGAGAGTGCTGAGGGCAAGAAGGGCACCCAAAGGATCTCGGGCACTGAATGCTTTTTGTTCATATCAGAGGCTTCGATCAGGATCTCGTTAATATCGTGCAAGTTATTTCATTAATTTCTTTTGCTATTCCTCCCCTCAGCTGTAGATGGTGATGCTGCACCTTAAAAAAAGACATTTCTATGTTATTTAAAATACAAAATCCACTTTGACGTAATTTTCCACGCTGAGGCAAAGGGCAAATACAATTGTTTTAACGAGAGGCAACAATGCTGGAACTGTATCTGCCATAATAATAACTGGCTATGGAATCAAAATTTTTTAAAATTCAACACTTCTAGTCTCTGCCAAAGCACTTTTTCTTGCCTAGTCCCACTGACTTACACTCTGTACATAGCCCTCCCATCCATATACCTATCCAAATTTCCATTAAATGTTATAATTGAACCCGCATCTACCACTTAAGCTGGAAGCTCATTCCGTGCTCCCACCACTCACTGCGTGAAGAAGTTCCCCCTAAACAACAAATCCAACAGTACAGCATTGCACAGGCTGTCTTTTAAATGCCCCCATTGTGCCAGCCTCCAATGCCACCCCTGGCAATGCATTCCAAGTATCCTTCCCTCTTCAGTATAAAACAAACCTGATGTCTCCCCTAAACTTTCCTTCACTCACCTTAAACGAATCCCTCTGCTGCCCTAGGGAAAAGATGCTGGATCTCCACCTGATCTATATCTCTCAATCTTATACACCTCTATTCAGTCACCTCTCATTTTCCATTGCTCCAAAGAGCAGCAACCTGATAAGTCTCCTTTGCACCCTCTTTAAAGTTTCCACATCCTTCTTATAATGAGGCAATTAGAACTGAACACAATACTCTAAGTGTGGTATATGTAGAAATTTATAGGGCTGCAAAATTACATTACAGCTGTTGACCTCAATCCCTCTGATTAATGAAGGCCACCCTATCAAATTCTCTGGTTTTTGCTAGATGGCATTAACATTGTTACGAGCCCAGAGGACCCATAAACCCAGCAGCAATAGATATTCACCAAGACAAATGGTTACTTAAACAAAAGTTGCTTTTAATTATCTTTAAACATGAAAAGAGAATCAAACTTTAACTTATCACTATTAACTTAACCTGCTTCTAATTCTAAGTGCACGTGTATGTAATGTGTGTTTAAGTTTAGAAAAGTTCTATGGTTCACAGTCCAATCTCACTTCTCATTCCTCCAAGTTCACTGGTTGCCGGCAATTCTTATACTGTGCACAGAATTTAACATTTATAAAGTTCACCAGGCTTTGGTGCTTGAGAGGTAAATGGTTACCGCTCAGGAAGGTTCTTGTCGGTTTAGAGAGAGATTTATTGTTCCAGGACATCTGCAACTGATTCTTTTTCAATCAGCCACTCCAGTGTCTTGCTTCAGGGTTCTCCGCCAGGTACTGATACAGCTCCTCACTCATGAATATGGACCCTGGTTGCTGTGGATGAATGCCGGGTATCCAAACATGGTAAAGAGCTGCACCAGTGCCTTGACATTGGAAGTGGTGGAGATGTCAGGGCAAGGGATGGCATAGGGAAAATGGGAGTATTCGTCTATGACTAAGAGGAAATAGACATTTTTGTTTGTGCAGTCTATGTTGAGTCGCTATGTTACGTGGGCCTGTGGTGGGCAGAAGAAGCCCTATTTGCACTCCACACAGATCCTGCAGGACTCGGTCATGATCCAGACTTCTTAGATGGTGAAGGGGAGGTTCTGGGACTCTGTAAGTGGTACAGGCACATGATACCCAGGTGGCAAAGAGTGTCATACAGGACCTGCAGTTGTTTGGACTGCGCACTGTCGCAGATCCGGGACAAGGCATCTGAGCAGTTGTTGAGCTTTCTCGGCCTATACTGGATGCCAAAGTTGAATATGGCCAGCTCAATTCTCCAGCGCAAGATCTTGTCTCTATGAGTGTTGCTGAACATGAATGCCACTGCGTGCTGGTCAGTGAGAAGGGTAAACCTCCTGCCTGCCAGGTAGTGGCGCCAGTGGCATACTGCTTCCACAATTGCCTGGGCCTACTTTTCGATGGCGGACGGTCCAAGCTCTGAGCCATGGAGTCTCCTGGAGAAAAAGGCCATGGGTATGTACCTTTGGTTGAGCGTGGCAGCGAGGGCAATGTCAGAGGCATTGCACTCCACCTGGAATGGGGCAGTCTCATCCATGGTGTGCATCATGGCATTAGTCTCAGCAAGGAGGAGAAAGGTGGTGGCTTGGGCCAGTAGGGAGACCTTGTCAGAGAAGTGGGGGACCCACCAAGAGTAGTAAGAAAAGAGCCCAAGCCACCTGCAGAGAGCCTTGAGCATGTGGGGGAGGGGAAGTTCCATCAGGGAACGCATGCATTCAGGGTCGGGACCAATGACACCATGTTCCCTGATGCATCCCAGATGTAAGGCGAGTAGTGCCGAACACGCACTTCTCCCTGCTATAGGTGAGGTTTAGTGCCTCTGCCATTTGGAAAAATCTCTCCAGTTTAGCATCATGGTCTTGCTGATTGTGGATGCTGATGGTGGCATTGTCCATGTACAGAAAGGTCACTCTTAGGTTGTGCCAGTCTACCATATAGTCCATCTCCTGCTGGAACATGGAGACTCCATTTGTGACCACGAACAGGACCCGGCAGAACTGATAAAGGCATCTGTCTGCCTCAAGGGCAGTATAAGATTTATCCTGGGCATGGATGGGCATGATGATAGGCCGACCAGGCCAATCGTGGAGAAAACTTTGTACTGGACTATCTCGTTGACTGTGTCAGTGTCAGGTGGTTGAACAGACATGGAGAGGGTACCCATAGGGTGGAAAGCCTGTAGGTGGACTGGGGGCAGTCGCTGGACTTTGTGCTGCAGTTGGTAAGTGGGGGGAGTAGGCCACCAAAGGCTAGGGTGAGGCTGTGGAAGTGGCATTGGAAATTTAGTCCCAGGATAACCAGGGCACAGAGCTTGGGCATGACCAGTAGCCTGAACCCTTGGTACGTCCCCCTTCCCACCACCAAGTTCACCGAAGAGCACCTGAGTGTTGTGATGGAGTGGTCCTGGAACGCGAAAGCGATAGCAAAGTTCGCTGGGTATACTTTGAGTGCCAGCAGATGGACTATGTTCGAGCGCACAAAGCACTCAATACTACCGCTATTAAACAGGCATTGTATTCCCTTCCTGTTGACAATAATATCCATCATCGAGCACCCGAGTCCATGGGGGATGTCCTCGGGATCTGAATCACTGCTTCCAGTTGGCTGTGGCGAGTAGTGGTCTGTGGGCATCTTTAGGAATGTGGAATGCAATGAGTGTGCAGTTTCATATATGTATGTGTTGACCACATCATCTGGTCAGTGAGACAGGCAAGCTGGATTCAGGAAGGGTGGGGATCGGCTGGCCCATGATGGCGGTGCCCAGGAGATGCACATGGCATCTGCGTGGTGAGATGACCCAGCCAGAAGTGATGTAATTGGTGCGGGCAGAAGTGAAGTCTTCGGTGTGGACGGAAGTTGGATAATGAAAGATGGCAGTGCCCATGGTGAGCACATGGGGGCTGCACGGTTCAATGACTGGGCTGGAAATGACATCATTGGTGTGGGCAGAAGTGATGGGTGAAGCAATGGCGCTGCCCAGTATTCACACGTGGGGGCACCCAGAAGAGCTCCCGGTTGGTCGTGGAGGACTGCAATATTCTCAGTGGGTTTGGAGAGGCAGACTTTAGCGAAGTGGCCTTTGTTGTCATGTTGGGAGCAATGCTGATTCCTCGCGGGCCAGTTCTTCTGGGAGTGCCTGTCTGACCCGCACTTGGCCCCACAGTACTTATAAAGGTGGACTGCATCAGCGGCAGTGATCGTCTCTTCAATGTGGGGCCCCTCAGCAACTGCTGTCATTGGCATCGGCCAGGCCGGAGGAAGGTGAACTGCAGGTTCAACGTGAGGGAAGCATTATTCTCGTCCAACAGTCTCTGTCAGGTCACCCTCAACTGCAGCCCTCACACGCACGCAGCTCGGACAAGTCGCTCCACTTCCCCAGCGATCACCCCGGCTTCAATCATGCTTGTGTGTGCCAGCTCTGAGAGTGCCCCCAAGTAAGTGTCTGCCATCTCACCTGGCTACTGTACCCTGATGCTGAGCAGGTACCGGGCATAGAGTATGTTCATCAGGGGCCAGTACATGCCTTCCAGGATGGCCATTGCTGGTTCAAACTCCGTGCAGTCTCTGCACAGGCCCAACTTAGTGCATAGTACCATGAGTTTCTTCTGGTTTGTGTTGATGACCTCAGCTTGCATGTGGATAATCGCCTCAATCGTATGTTTCCAGATCTCAAAGTATGCTGGAGCGTCCAAATGCTGAGGGTCAATGTTCAGCCTCTCGATGGTGAGGAACTCTCCATGGTCCTATAACTTTATGATGATTAAATTGTGAGCACTGTTGGTAGGAATGCCGCCAGTGTAGTAATTGTCTCACCACAGTGCCTGCCTAGATTTTGCTCGTACTTCGATAAAGAGCTCAGATCTTTATATTTGCAATATAAGATATGCTGTTTGACCTGCTGAGCTTCTCCACGAATGTGTTTTCCTTGTCAACTTGCACGTCAACTTTGACAAATCAACCTGTCCCCAAGTAACCTAATAGGTGTAGAACCTCAGTTTCAGCATCCTGGGTACATCCCTGACCTCTTCTGAGTGCAAATTTCTCCTACGTCCCAAAGTCATGTCAGTTGTTAGGTTTATTGTCCATAGCAAATTGACGCATTCGTGTAGGTGAGTGATAGAATGTAGAGTTGATGCTGATGTGAGATTAAGAGATGGAATATGTAGGATGAGAGTAAATGTACAAGAGTAAAGAGGTGTTGAGGAGGCTCTATGGGGCACTGGTGAGACCTCATTTGGAGTACTGTGTGAGGTTTTGGGCCCCCTATCTTAGAAAGGATTTGATGTTGTTGGAGAGGGTGCAAAGGAGATTTACTAGGATGATTCCCGGAATGCAAGGGCTAACATACAAGGAGCATTTGGCAGCTCTTGGAGTACAGGAGAATGAAGAGATCTCATAGAGGCTTTACGTATTTTGAAAGGTTTAGATAGGGTGGATGCAGGTAAGAGGTTTCCCTTGGTGGGTGAATAGAGGACAAGGGGTCATATTCTGAAAATGAGAGGTTATCTCTATAAAAGAGATTAGGAAGAACTTCTTTAGCCAGAGGGTTGGGAAAAAGGCTGGAAATTGGAACTAGCGTAGAGTAGCTGAGTGAAGTTTTACAGAACAGACACGATAGGCCGAGTGGCCACCTTCTGTTCCTTTGACTTGTGGTCTTGTGTGCTTGATGGTCTTCTTGGGTCAAAAGGCCTCGACGCAGGTCTTCAGACACCATGGTGAAGTAAAAACACAATGCTGGAGAAACTCAGCACGTCAGCATCTTTATATAGCAAAGATTTAAAAAATACATAACCAACATTTTGGGCTTGAGCCTTTCAAGACATAGAAAATGTTGGCAGATGTCCAAACAAAAGGGCAAGAGTGGAGGCGTGGTCGAAAAAGCAGGAGGTGATAGCTGGAGGAGGGAGGGAGGGCACGGCAACAAGTAAGGGGAAGAGGGATGACTGGGTGAATAGGAAGGGGGTGGCGAGCTGACAGAAGGGGGGGTGGACAGGATAGCATAAACTGCAGAAGTCGATGTTAATGCCATCTGGCTACTGAGCCCTCTTCCCTTCACACATTTCCTCCTGCCTTTGCGACCACGCCTTATCCTTTTGTTTGGACACCTGCTGGCATTTTCCATACCGTAATGAAGGGCTCAAGCCCGAAACGTCAGTTGTGAATTTTTATCCTTGCTATATAAAAGGACACTTTTTAACCTGCTGAGTTTCTCCAGCATTGTGTTTTTTCCCTATCAAGTACTTTATTTTTATGTTCAATTTCACCAATTAAAATGTGATGCATTAAGATTGGGGTGTAGTGGACATAGAACACTACAGCGCAGTACATGCTCTTCGACCCTCTATGTTGTGCTGGCCATACATTCCTTAAAGTACTAAACCCACTCTACTCTGTAATCCTCCATTTTTCCTTCATCCATGCACCTAAGAGTTTCTTAAATGTCCCTAATGCTTCAGCCTCCACCACCATCGCTGGCAAGATGTTTGAGGCACCCGCAACCCTCTGTGTAAAAAAAAAAAAAAAAATTACCCAATGTCTCCCCTAAACTTCCCTCCCTTAAATTTGTACATATGTCCTCTGCTGTTTGCCATCCCTGCCCTGGGAAACAGGTGATAGCTGCTCACCTTATCTATGCCAGTAAGGAGGGCTTTCAAAGCTTGCATAGGGATCTGGACAAGCTGGAAAAATGGGCTGCAAAATGTGGATAAGTGTGAGGTGTTGTAGTTCGAGAGGCCATCCCAAAGTAGGACTTGTACAGTAAATGGTACGACACTTCAAAGTGTGGTAGAAAAGAGGAATCTAGTATCCCTTTTACACAGATATCCCAGTAAATTGGCATGTCAACGACCCGTGTTTAAAGTCAGGTCAAGCCACATCAGAGCGTTCACACTGAACCAAGAAAAGCCAACTCAGTGTGACCTTTTGCATAGGAACCCAGCATCTCAGTGCATAAGGAGGCGGGACCTGCAGCATTACAGCATTGGCATCCCAGAAAGGCGAGTAAGCCTTTTACACTGGAGCTCATGTAAAATGCATCGGCTCTGATACTACCTACCTTGGTGGGTAAGTACCGGGATGAAAATGCCCCCCCCCCATACCATTTAGTTGCATTCACACAGGTAAGTGAAATGATAAAAAGGCGATTAATTACCGTCTTTCATAGGCAATGTTAAAGGGTCTTAGGTGTACAGAACTCCTTGAAAGTTGCATCACATGTAGATAGGGTCGTAAAGACAGCTTTTAGCACATTGGTCTTCATAAATCAAAATATTGATTACAGGGGTTGGGATATTATGTCCTGTGCAACTTCAACATTAAAGCTAAATTTTGAATATTGTGTGCAGTTTTGGTCACCTACCTACAGGAACTCTATCAATATAATTGAAAGAATGCTGAGAAATTTTACATTGCTGTGACCTGAGAAACTGAATTTAAGGGGTCAGTTCTCTGGAGCATCAGAAAATGGGGAGAGAATTAATATTGAGGTATATAAAATTATATGGAGTATACATAGAATATTACAGCCCTTCAGCCCACAATGTTGTGCTGTCTTATGGAAACCTACTTCCTATCTCATCTTTCCCTACCTCACACCAATAACCCTTTATTTTACTTACATTTATATACCTAATTTTTTTTTTAATGTCCCGATCGTACCAGCCTCCACCACCACCCTAGCAATGCATTCCAGGAAACCATCACTTACCTTTGACATCTCCCCTAAACTTTTCTCCACCCATCTTAAACTGATGCCCTCTGGTATTTGCTATTAGATTGGGTGAATACAAACAAGCTTTTTCCACAGTAGTTGAGTGAGAACTAGAGGACATGGGCTAAAAGTAGATGGGGAAATGTTTAAGATGGTGAGTGTGTGGAATGAGCTGCTATCAGAAGTGGTGGATGCGAGTGAATCAGATTTATTGTCCAAGTACATGCATAACATCACATACAACCCTGAGATTCTTTTTCCTGCAGGCCAGGCAGAATCACCACTTGTTGGTATTGCAAGAAAACTGTACTCAAAGTACATATGTTAACAAATAAAGAAATGTAAATGACTATGCACTACAAAGAAAAAAGTGCAAAAGTAAAAGTCCTTAGAGTCTCTGAGTTTGTTTTGGAGGGGAAACAGCTGTTCCTGAATCTGGTGATCCAATTCTTGTGGCTCATATACCTTTTCCAGTGGGCAGCATTGAGAACAAAGCATGTGCTAGCTAGGTGGTGTGGATCCTTGATTGCTGCTGCTCTCGGAAGGTAGGCTTTCCTGTAGATATTCTCAATAGTATTTTGCCTGTGATGCACTGGACTGTGTCCATTACCTTTTGCAAGGCTTTATGTCCAGGGCTATTGGTGTCCCAATACCAGACTGTGATGCAGCTGATCACCACACTTTCCATCACGTATCTGTAGAAATTTGCCAGGGTTTTCCAACGTCAAACCAAACCTCTTCAAACTCCTAGAAAGTAGAGGTACTGATGTGCTTTCTTCACAATGCCATTAGTGCGTTGGGTACAGGACAGAACCTCCAAGATAGTGACTCCCAAGAACTTAAATTTGCTCACCCTCTCCATCTCTGATCCCCCAATGATCACTGAATTGCATATCTCTGGTTTTCCCTTCCTGAAGTCAACAGTCAGCACCTTCGTTTTGGTGACATTGAGTGCAAGGTTGTTGTTGGTGCACCATTCAGCCACATTTTCAATTTCCCTCCTGTATGTTGACTCATTGCCCCATTTTTTTCACAACCCACTACCATAGTCTCGTCAGCAAATTTGTACATGGAGTTGTTGCATATCGAGCCACAGTCATAGATGCATAGCGAGTAGAGCAAGGGGCTCAGAACACAGTTTTGTGATGCTCCAGTACTGATGGAAATTGTGGAGATGTTCTTACCAATCCTCACTGATTGTGGTCTGGAGGTGAGGAAATTAATGATCCAATTACACAGTGAGGTGTCGAGTCCCAGGTCTTGGAGTTTGCTGATCAGTTTTGAAGGGATGATGGTGTTAAATGTTGAACTGTAGTCGATTTGAGTGCCACTGGCTGATAGAAATTTTGGCAGGTTACATTCTTGGACACTGGTACGATTGACACCTGTTTGAAACTGTTTCAACAGTAAAGAGGAATTTGGATAAGTAAATTGATGGGAGGGGTATGGAGGGCTATGATTTGGATGCAGGTCCACGGGACTAGGCAGGATAATAGTTCAGCACGGACTGGAAGGGCCAAAGGATCCATTTCTGTGCAGTAGTACTCTATGGTTCTCTCCCTAATATCCAATTATTGAGTCATACATTACAGAAATAGGCCTTTTGACCCACCACATCCAGTCTAAATTCATCTTTTGCTAGCATTAGAACTATGCGCTCCCATACCTTGCAATTCCCTTCCAGTCATTCTGTACAAAAAACACTCAGTAAATAAATAAAGCATACCACAATAGATCTAAAATGAGGTTGTGATCCTTGTTTCAAATTAAGAATAAAATTAAAAAGGAACTTGCTTCAAACATATCAAATTTCAGATTTTATTTTTAGTCTTTTTGAGAAAGCAGTGAGGGGAAAGCTTCAATGAAGATTTTACTAGCTTTTATGAGATTTATTAATTATATTTTATGAGAATTACATTCAGTTATATACTTAATCCATTTTGATTGCAACGAATGGCAGGGTGTTGTATCTACTATTGTTCTTAATGTTAGGCCAACCCCAAATTTTACTTACTTGCCCCCAGGTTTTCCATGGTAAGTATACAGTAAACACTACAGGGATTGATAGATGCCAGATAAGCGAGTTTTCCAATTACTTGAGACTTGCCTTTACAATGCCCAATATGTCTGCATTAATAATAAACAGTTTAAAAGACAAAAATACTCTACTGTACTTACATTGAACAAACTTCACTTGAATGAATATATAAACCTTAAAGGATTTTACTTTATTTTCAGTCACATTCTTTGAAAACATTTAACTGTCGCTGCATCTGCAGATTCCTCACCTCCATGGAGCAGCCTGAAAGACGAACAATAAAATCATAATTAACCCTCTGTATTGGAGGATTTAAACCATGCTTTTTGCTTCTGCTTTAAACCATGTTTTTTTTTTTTACTTTTGCAGCCTTTGCTTCTGCAAGGCCGAGAACCTGCTTGTTTTCAAGAATCAGCAGACATAAGCTAAATTCCACCATGGGGCCCAGAGATGCAGTTATCTGACAAAAGGACAGCTGTGTACCAAGAACATTTCCTGTCTTGGTCACAGACTGTCAGAGGCCTTGCCTTGATGCAATGTTTTGGTCACAGACTGTCAGAGGCCTAGCCTTGATGTAAAATAAACCATTTATTCAAAGTGATAAGCTATGAGTAAGCAATTTTTGGGTAATATAAGCCATGGACCCGCTGCTGAAGTGGGAGACCCTCCGAGAGGTGGCAACATCTCTCAGCAAGTCCCGGTCGGGGGAGGTGGAGAAGCTGCTACCGGCACCCCGACAACCTACTACAAGTGTGTGGTCATTGCCTCGCTTCGGCCGTTGGGACAAGTCCAGGCGTTGATAAGTATAATTGGGAATGGCTTGCATATTGTAGTTTGATATCAACTTTTTTTTGAATTTGTAATAAAGATTTGTATAAACTGAACTGCTCTCGGTGTGTGTGTCTATTTTCTTTCGGTAGGTCAAACACTGTGACCAATCTAAAATGAACAAAGTGAGAGGTACAAGTTTACCCAGGAAACCCTCCCTCCCTGAAGCTTACAGATAAAGCCTTACTAATATACTTAATTATATGGCAAGTTGCATCAACCAGCTCTTCATCCAGGATGACAACATTTTATTCAAATAACTTTATTCAAACAGCTGCTACGACCAAAGCTCAACTAAGCTCCCATCTTCAAAGAATTGTGCTACTTCAGAGGACATTTACAATTTTAAACTTTTATTTAAATTGAATTTATTCTTATTTGTTTTCATTTGTACTTATTTATTTTCCTCTATTTTTGTCAGTTTCTAAGGTTCCCAGTTACTTGAATTCCTGACAACAGGGGTTTTTACTGTACAACAAATCCAACTGACCCAAGTGTAGCTTGGAGCACAACTTGCATAAAAATATGGTTACGAATCTATGTCCAGAAGTTGAGATTAAAAATTGTCCACATTAGAAAATAGAAACAACTTAAGTTGTTCAACTCCTTTCTTGCTTTAACCAAAATTTTCAAACATTTTCTATGATACCCTTTAAAAGTTTAAAGTCACAATCAATTACAGTTGCCATATAATCAATTCGTAGAGCTGATGATGACAGAGCCTGGGATTGGTCTACTAGTCTCACTCATGGATAGAATACCCTTGTGGCAAGTTCTCAAACAGTAACATTTCAAATTAAAATTGATTCTTCCAGAGGGGACAAGAACCGGGCAGATGTAACTATATTGTCAGTGCTTCTTTGGCTGCATTATTCCCGCTTTTAAAGATTTATAAAGCTACAACGATCTAATGGCATAAAGAATGGCAGGAATAAGAAACATAAAATGACTAATTATTACAGAAATCGCATGGTTTGTCTGGGTTGCTGTCCAACTCCAGAATAAAATATAATAAAATCCCATTATCCAGAACTTACGGGGTCGTGGATGCCGGATAAGCGAATTTCCCAGTTGCTTGAGACTCACTCTTACAATGCCTAACTAATACACCTGCATTAATAATAGCTTAAAAGACAGTGCCAAATGTAAAAAGTAATTTGTAAAAAAAAAAATCAGTCTTGTAGCCTTTAATTATGTAAAGTTCACTTTAATCAGGTAATTCTCGTAATTTTAAGATTTTAAATTCGAACCCCAGTTATAATAGCATTACGCTAACTGCTGGGCTAACAATGCTGTCATCATAATTAATAACCCCCCCTCACCCAAGTTCACAGATAAAGTATTACTAATATACTTACTACTAATAAAGATAAAGACTCCTACTAGGCAAGCAGAGAGAGACACCAGAGCGGCAAGCAACATCAGCCGGCTCTTCATCCTGGGCGCCAAACACAACTTTATTGAAACTTTATTCAAACATCTGCTGCAGGCAGGCACAACCGGGGAACTCCACTGGCTGAATGTTTCCTCCCATCTTCACAAAGGGGTTGTGTTTTGCTTCAGAGAACATTTATTTTTACAATGTTAAACTTTTATAAACATTATATATATTATTTATTTCTATCTATGTATTTATTTACTCAATTTTTTTGCCAGTTGGTTGGGTTGCTTGAATTCCCAATACCAGGGATTTCTCTGTTTAGTGCAAAGCCATGTCTGAAATTTTTAAAAGAATCCAAACATGACTTATTTTGAAAGATGACCGATCAATAATTTATCACAAATGTATGATGTGCTGGCATTAAAATGGGACCTAAATATATTAACCAACAGATTAGCCAACAAGAAGTATAGACTGGAGCAAGTGTCAAAAGGAAGTAGCCATTTAACTACTCAGAAATGTATACTTGATTACTTCAGTTGCATAGGAAATTTAAACCTTGCCAGCGAATAAATGTGCAGAAATTCTACACTGGTTTTGAAATCACCCTTGCCAAATATTTCAAACTTTCCAAGGTAAATTAATGACATTTACACTTAACTGGATATTACAAATAATCTTCTCTTAACATGACAGATTTATAACAATTCTTACCTCTGACTTCACTTGAAACCCAGTAAAATAAATCACAAGGACACGTCAATATGGGTTTTTTTTTGTTGCTTATATTGAATAGTTGCAATGGTGCACTGCATTTCATGGCCCTCAAGGCCAACCGCGAACCAGCTGTTCAACTCATGTACACTTGAATATATAGCAAAGACATCCCCTTGCTAGTCATGAACAGCACATCTGTGTTCAGTATTTTCCCACATCAAAATGCACATTCAAAAATAACATTTCAAAATCAAATCAAGTCATCAAAGTACATAATAAATGGATAGAGAATTGCTTTATATTTTAGTAGAGATCAAGGGAGACACATACTTAGAACTTGAATGAAGCAGTTTTTTTTTTAAGTTCACAAAGGAAAAATAAAGTGTAGAACACACTGTTCGTACATATAGAAACAAATGAATATTTTTTTTAACAAATCAATAAAATGGTAAAGGTCTGTGTGGATCAAAAGGGCTAGAATTTGGGGTTAATAATAGCCCAAATAATTCCACAGAAACCTCAAGCCAACGAAAGAGCTTACTATTGATTTGACATAGCCAAACCAAATTAAGTATCTATCCATCCATGCTATTTTAAAGAAAAATTTGAAATATGGTAACTGGACTCTGGAAGCTGTGAAGCTGAAGGTTTTTGCTTTAGTTGTAATTTTAGGGGAAAATATATTAAATCATCTCACTTTGGTTTTATTTAAACTCTGCCCATTTCTCACCATGCTTATTCCCTTGGTTTTCCTCCAAAGCCCACCCTCAGAAGTGTCTACTGTACAAATGATATTTGAATCATGAATTAGACAACTTTAATATTCATGGATTAAACTAAGAAATAGAAGGCAAAGCACACACCAGTTAATTACTTTGAATAGGCAGGTGTTTATTTTGTTCAGGCTTTTGGTTTTTATTTTACATTATCAAACAGAGCTGAGGTACTAGTGATATTCCAGGACAAAATTTTCCTTTTTTTAAACTTCAGGTTATCATAGTAACAAGACATTCGCAAAAGTAGTAATGAATATACAGTTGCATGGGTACAACAGTCAAGCCAAATAAGCCATATTCTGTTCAAAAACCAGGACTATTGAAACTGCACACTACTGCACCACAGAAAGCCTTGAGAGCTCAGCTTGTGAAAGAATTTTCATTCATACGTAAAAGAAAAATGCTGCTCTCCAAAAAATTGTTCACAAGCTTGTTAGTTTTGTCAGTGTATAAAGAAGTTCTGATAAAAATCAGCATGCTCTTGTTGGCCAGACAACTTCCCCAGTTGAGCTTTAATAGTTGTTTAAATACAGTGGAGGAAAAAAATGCATGGGCAATCCCTTTAGTGTTATTTTCTTGTACTCGCAAGAAAAATTAGGATTATAAATGGCAAACATACAAAAAGAACTCCAGCGAAACAGTCATACAGTATTTTAAATAGGAAAATTAAGAACTGATTTAGTTATCTAAATGGATAAGCGAAAAATCTGCAATACATTACAGCCATGGCATGCAGGGGGAAAAGTAGCCATTTCCAGGCAACAATTCAAAGTTTGATAAAACTTGACAATTCAAGTTTTGCAAAGACCAGGAAATCTCTGTGCCTGTATATGCCACCCCAAAAATAAGGCAGAATTATGATTCTTAGCAACAGTGCGACCAACTATACCTGCAGCCCTACTTTAACAACGCATGAGGTGTAGGCACTTAAAGGATGCAAAAAATCCTAACTGGAGGGCACGACAGTTTCATAAGGTTTTATCTTATCCAATAAAAATACAGTATAAGTGGTGTACAGTACAGCATTAACTAGAAACAGTTTCTCCATCCCTCTTCTCCCCCCCCCCAACCAGTTAGTCTAAACATACTTTCCAATCTAAGCATCAAAGCAAGCCATAAGAGAAAGCTCTAGAGTTCTATACAGAAAATTCTAACGTGACAAAATAATTAAATTGGTTACACAAAACTCAAGACTTTTTTTAAAAACTGGTGCACAGAAATAAATTAGAGGGAGATAAACAATCCTCAAAAATGAGAAATCATATTATTGCAGGTAGGTTAATCAAACTATGCAAAATCACAGAACCCTAACTATGGAAGCCCTATAACAAAAACAAATAAAAGATGCATCATTTTTTTTTCCCCTCAAGTTCCGCAAGTGAATGCTTCCCTTCCTTTGAATGCACAATTGAAGCAGATCTCTGTATGCTCGAGGACAGTTTACTTTTAAAGTGTGTGCAAGTGAGTAAAGAGAACTTTCCAACTGACTCAGCACAAAGGTTTGTCTCAAATTACTTTTTTCCCCCCTCCAATGCAATTTCTTTATCTGGAAGTTAGGCATGATCATTTGAAAATACGCCTCCAAGGGACTATCACCACCCTGATTCAAAGCTAAATTCGGGAAGAACTCAAAATGGGTTCGGAGGTGCTGCGTGAGTTAATTCATAAACATGATGATTTGGGATTTGAAATATTAAAACGGGTTTCAATAAAACTGCAAGTGATGACTGCTGCTTGTTTAGTTCTCTTTACGCACTTGAAACTGAGTTAACAGATGAGGTTGAGAAACTTATCATTTAGAAGCGATTAAAAAAGGTCCAATTCACTCATTGTTCAGATAACATAGTCACCGTCATCAAGCCACTTTGCTTTCAGATGTTATCTGCATAAACTGTCCTTTACACCAAATAGCAACAGAGTTCCATCATTAAAAGTGCAATATTATACAATGCAAAGAACAAAATGTGTCTTCCAATTAAAAGTAAACTGATGCAAGTTGAGTTTTGGCAATTACAGTACATTTTTTTTGTATTATTTCCAATGAAGACACTGACATTTTCTCCACATTTGTGCTTGTGAAGCTAATAGATCAATTACAAGACAGCCAGCAATGATGAATTGCAATACTTTACCAACAGGGTAAGATTACTAGCCAATATTCACACTGTGGTGGATGGCAATGACAAATAAGCAGTGGGCTATGGAACCAATATTAACAGGAGCATCCTCCCTCACTGACTGGTTGCTCCTGGGTCTTTTCCAGTTTTATATCGATCACTGAAAATTAATTGTGTTAAAGGAAATGTCATACATTTTAAAGCTTTTCTTCTTTTAACAAACCCCCAATTGCTTGCAATGACCAAAAGAGAACTCTACGTTGAATGGTTTAGTAAGCAGAAATTACAGCTCAGTGAGACATTAAAAACCTCCTCAGATTGCAAGACATATTATAGAATACGGTAAATAAATTCACAGCCCATATTGCCTTCGTTTATTACAAAAAAAACGAGTTGAATGGTTTGGAAACAAATTTGGGATTTCTGGTTTAAACTGCACTTGCATTGAAACAACGGTTCCCAACATTTTTTTGAATGATGTACATACACCTACCTGTTAACATTACTGGAAGATGGGGTTTGTCCTGTGATTCCTGACACAGTGAGTAGCCCCTAAAGTTGGGATGGCTAGTCGGTCAAAAACAATTTTAAAATTTTCCACTTTGTGAACTTTTACACTAAATTAACAATATTATGAGCTTTTGCAACATGCTCATCCAACAATTGATAACTTCTGAACATCTTTATACCAGAGCTTTCCATTTTCACTTCAAATTTCCAGCTCTAACTGCAAATCGGAAACAGGCTTCTAATTTATAAATTCAGAATGTGGCAATGATATAGTTTTTGTCCAAATTGAATGTGAGAATTCTGCTAAATTACACATAACATTTGAATTTTAAAAAAAACCTGTATTAGCCAAAAAAGGATACTGTCTTCTCTGCTCTTTTCCTGTGTGCTTTCCATTCCAGGCAAGGCAGCAGCTACACGCCGAAAAAGCTAAAGTAGAGATTAAAATTAAAAGCTTTTGATTTTATACAACACTGTGGTTAAAATGTCTTAAACGTAGAGAAGTGCAAGAGAGGAAACAAGAATACATAAAAATATACCATTCAAACCTTTAATTTGATTATTTCCTGTAACTTAGAGCAACCAAATCCCCAGAGATCAGCAAGCTATAATTAAGGAACTCAGACAATTTGCTTCAACTTTCATGTTGCATCTCCAATTCATTTTATTTTTATAGTTGGAGATACCCATCCAGAAAAATCTGGCAAGTGTACTATATTTTCTGGAAAATATTGTGACTTCCCTTTAGAAAAACCAAGCACTATACAGATGTAATTTTGAATTAACAAGTGCAATTAGCTTTGATAGGCAAATAATTTTAATCAAAATATTATTTAGATCAGCCATGATCGTATTGAATGGCGGAGCAGGCTCGATGGGCCATTTTTGGCCTACTCCTGTTCCTATTTCCTATGTTCCTAGATCCAAGAAAACATAAATATTCAACAGTACATTGAATAAATCTATTTAGAAAATACTATAAACTGACAAAAGTTTTGCAACATTAGCTTTCTGAATCTAAACAAAGAGAATGAGACTACTGTGAGCACAGACATTTCATTCAGTTTATCCAATCAATTAGACAACTGGATTGGCTGTTAAATACGAGTTTTGAGAGACAAGCAGATTGTGTGATCAGTTGGACCAAGCAAGGTTTAAATTTATTAATGCTAGTCTTTCCACTTTGCAGACACTACAAAATACAGAAAATAAAACCTCATGGCATAAGAGATGACAATGTTGGCATGCAGAGAAGATTGGCTGGCAAAAAGAAGATGGAGGGTCCTAGTAGACAGGATCATTTACTCCAGTGCCTATACAGGTCAATAGATGATACTAACAACTGCTTGGAGCTACTGGGATCACTTCTGCTTACCATTCAATTGCTGACCATTTGATCCTTTAACCCTGTGCTTTTCAAACTGCCCCCGAAACTCACATTCCACCATAAGCAATCCCTATGCCATAAATGCTCTGTGATTAGTAAGGAATTGGTAAAGGTGGTATGAGAGTGGGAAGGGAAGGTTAAGAACCACTAATTACTAATCACAGAGCACTTATGGCATAGGGATTGCTTCAAGTGAAATGTGATTATGGGAGGCAGTTTGAAAACCACTGCTTTAACCCTACTCACTTGGAACTGGATAATGAGCTTTATCTATAAATATCACAAAACTAATTCAAAGAGGATTTTTAAAAATGATTGGTCCTGATTAAGAGAGACAGACGAATGAAGAGATGTCCTTTCTAATACATTAAAAGGCTAATGTTAGTACATTGGTGATTTCAAACTGTTGTTTGCAGGAGTATTACCAACAGAGTCATTGATATGCAAGTTGAAAAAATCTTTTAAATGACTGGATCAGCATGCAGCGAGTAGAACCAGTACTGAGCCAGAGCATTAACCACTTTTGGCATTCAGTATTGCTCCACATTCTTTCAAGCATGAGAAAATAAAGGTGCAGACTATGATGACCTAAATATTGAAAATAAGGAGTAATCACAAAAAGCCAATCGTAATCCATTAAATCATGAGAATTTTACTAGCATCACAAAGTCCTTAGCACCCTGCAAAACCTCCCCACTGAATTTTCTGTGGCCTTTGATTTTAATGATAGATACATTATAGATTCATTAAAACCAAATTTTCTACTGAATGTTAGCAAATTTTATTTTAAATTTCCATTTCCTACAAATGATGAAAACCACCTGAATTATATACAACTTCAGCACATTGTGCACAAAATGGTCATTTACTTAAAATGAACAGAAACGAAATCAACTTTATGACTTCCAAAAGAGTGAATGAAATTGCAACAAAAATTGAAATTTGAACACCAACAAATCTTGCTAAAATATGTTCAAGTGGCTAACACATGGAAGAAAGCAGAACAGCATAGAGAAATTGGGGCACCTTCCATAATATACAGTCCTACATATATGCACACTGTTCAAGAAGCTACAAGTTACCAAAAGATTTTCAGGATTTATTTCTGTGCAAACTATATCGAGAAAGATTACATACAAAGTTATATAATGCTTACCATGTAGCATTCATGTTACGCGGATGTGGAAAAGAACAAGCATACCAAAGCCTCGAAGTCGAGACGGGTTTACTGAACTGGCCATCGCGTTTATATGGGCCCCGGGCGCTGATGTCAGGTCCCTGCGTCATCGGAGCACCGGCCTGGGATTGGCATTTCCCACCACAGTTCCCGTCTTCCCACCATACGGGAGGTCACCTGGAATGATGGCCAGTGTCACCCCCAGGTCCACGCGGTCACTGCATTCATCGGCCATTTTGTGGGCCAGTTCCTGTCACTGTGCGTGGGCCACTACAACCACTTGATAGCAGAAATATTCTAAATTTCTTAATTATCTCACGGAAACCACAAGGAAAGCTTCTTTTTGATTAGCAAAAAAGAGCTACTACATAATTGCCCTTCAATGCTGAATATAAGATAGAAGTAACAGGGGAATTGCTTAACTCCAAGTGAGGAATGTACTTTTGAAATCTAAAACTCAGCTAACCAGTTTTCAGTTATGAACTTTTTGGACATCGACCTCAAGATATTTCAATTTAATTTTCTGTCCAAACTATTTTTAAGGCTGGACCCTGTCTTAGAACTGTGAACCTGAACTGTACAGATCACATAAGGTGCCAAAGTGACAGATTATAGATAAGTTTTTGGGAAATAAATTGGGGAATTTTTTTTTAGTGTAGGTAACATAAAAACACTCCAAAACTGATCTCATTTAAAATACTGGAGCCCTGCTCATGCTAGACAGACCGGCTCTGAGAACCTTTGCAAAAACTTTGAAGAGTGCCCAAGGGTCTTCACTAATGGATTGTTGTTTTGAAAAGCAACAGATGAAAGAACTCGGAGGAGTAGGTTCGAAGCCGCAGGCTGTCTGAGAGCTGCTTGCTGTTCTAAGAGATTCATGTGGTTTTGCAAGCAGAGAGAGTCAAACAGGCAGTTTTACAGTCAGCAGCAACAGCTGGGACTGGAACAGGACAAACTGACAAGCTTGTGGAAAATCCCCATTTGAAAAATGGGTTGTGAGTGCTTAATTCAGCCTGGTCAAAGCCCCTGTGGTTCGTACAAGAGGAAAGGACTGGCTGCCTAATGCTTAACTTGAAATAAGGGAAACAAAAAGGAACTCTGTGGTGACCCTAAAGAAAGAGGTTGTCATCTGGAAAACCCTGATGGGGCAAGTTTCTTCAGCAAGAAAGGCAATGAAGTGGCTGGTTACAAGGAATCAGTTGTGGGTGTCCAGCGATCAACAAATCTCTCTCTGAAAATTCCATTTACCTTTCAAGCACCAAAGCTTGGTGAACTTCATAAATGTTAAATTCTGTGCACAGTATAAGAATTACTTGCAACTTGGAGGAATGAGAAGTGAAATTGGATTGTTAATCAAAGAACTTTTCTAAACTTACATTACATATATGTGCGCTTAGAATTAGAAGGGGGTTAAGTTAGTTAAGTTAATAGTGATAAGTTAAAGTGTGATCCTCTTTTTATGTTTAAAGATAATTAAAAGCAACTTTTGTTTAAGTAACCATTTGTCTTAGTGAATATCTCTGGCTGCTGGGTTTTGGGGTCCTCTGGGCTCATAACAATATTCAAATTCTCTCCTTTTCTCACACGTTAAAATCCTTTTATTATGTATTGTGATACTACTCTCCTAAACAGTGTCAGAATTGATTTAAAACCTTTAAACAATACATCTTTGAACCTCAGTGGCCATTAGCACCAGTAACAGAATTGTATTCCAAAATTACAGTGACTTCAATATCTGGAATTCCTTTAATTCCATCAATCAAATCAAGTGACTCGCCCTGGTTCAGTGAATGCAATTGAGCCAATCATTTCTAAAAATGTTGTGCCCAACCACATATATGGTACTCCTCACATGAACTTAAACATTCATTCACTCTTCCACTAGTTCATACCCATACCTGCAGTGTAGAAACTCTCAACCGCTTCTTCACAGAATAATTCAGCACAGGAACAGACCTACAGCCCACATCTGTGCTGAACATGTTGCCCAAATTAAATAAAAACTCCATTGCTTGCATACAAAGCTCTTTGTCCCCATGTATCTATCCAGAAGCTATTTAAATGCTACTGTTTTACCAGCTTCCTCTAGTATTTCTGGCACATAACATGTCTTGAAACTGTCCTCCCCTCACCTGAACACATGAACTCTAGTATGTGACATTTTTACCATGGGATACCATGCATTCTATCTATCCTATAAATACTGTTGTTAATTTTTTCAACTTTTAATCAGCTCTCCCCACAGCCTCCAATACTCCAGAGGAATCAATCCAAGTTTGTCCAACCTCTCCTTACAGTTCATACATGAAACCAGGAAACATATCTGTACCTTTTCCGAAACCTTCAAATCCCTCCTGAAATGGGGCGACCAAAATCGCTCTATATTCTAAGTGCAGCCTAATCAAAGTTTTATATTGCTAAAACATGACTTGCTTATTTTTACACTCAAGGCCCCTCCCAATGAAAGCTAGTGGCCAGATGGAATGAGTTGCTAGACCAAGTGGGAGAAGCAGGCATCTTAACTTCTTTCTGAATACATTTAGATAACTAGATGGATGAGATGAGATTGGAAGAGTCTGCCCCTAAAGCAGGCAAGTGGGCCAAAAGCAAGATGGCATGTCGTTTGGCATGGACAAGCTGGATCCTTTTCTATCATGTAAGACTATGACATAGCATACACCTTCGTTACCAATTCATCCACTTGCATGGTTACATCTTTCTGAAACACTTGAGCAACAAGAGAACAATTCCCCTCTAAAGCACTTACCATCCTATTTCAAAACATCACTATCAAAATCCTAGAAATCCTCACTAACATTGGTGTGGGACTAGCCCAAGGGGTTAAATAAACACCACTTCTGAAAAGCAATTGCACATAGACTTTAAATATTACCCTTCCCAACTAAGTCCAAATTATGTGCATCAAACTGTGCTTTTTCAGCTGGTTTGTAGATTGCAAAGTTTTTCCAATTATGCCACTCTTCAAATCTCTGCCCCCAATCAAGATGCACTCCAATCAGCATGTGAAGAAGATACCCTTGGAAGGGCATATACTCAGTCTAACAGTTATTTTGTTATTGTGCAACTTTTTTTATGGTCAGCTGAATGCCATAAAATGCTGTTGTTATCAATTTTTAGTGTGCAAAAGCAAATACTAAATCTTTATGATAGAAAAATTAATAAACATTAATTCTGTAGATTCCTCAGACACACGCGGCGAGAGGCAGCGCAGCGAGAGGGGCGGGCCCCCACAGGGGCAAACCCACACAGACAGACCCACACAGACAGACCCACACAGACAGACCCACACAGACAGACCCACACAGACAGACCCACACAGACAGACCCACACAGACAGACCCACACAGACAGACCCACACAGACAGACCCACACAGACAGACCCACACAGACAGACCCACACAGACAGACCCACACAGACAGACCCACACAGACAGACCCACACAGACAGACCCACACAGACAGACCCACACAGACAGACCCACACAGACAGACCCACACAGACAGACCCACACAGACAGACCCACACAGACAGACCCACACAGACAGACCCACACAGACAGACCCACACAGACAGACCCACACAGACAGACAGAGACACACACAAAGAGTGAGAGAATATTTCTCTCTCTCTCTCTCTCACACACAGAGTTAAAATTAATTCTGCTCATTCTGATACTTCAGAATACAGGTATTCGTTCTCACGGAAACTATAGCATTCAATCAATGCTTGCACCTGTGTCAATAGTGCAAACCTTTTTGTAGTTTTTCCTCAATTCAGATCAATTTGATTGCAAGCTACTTTTACTAGAAGCAAGACTTGGAATAAAATTTGCTCTATATATGGATCAGAAACTGCAAAAAAATGGGATTTTTCTGAAATATTAATTCAGCTCTTTTTAAATGATCATATCACTTATTCAAAGTTCTGCTTCTATTCAAACGAGTTGATTACATTTATAGTTTCAAATCTAATTTGTCATAAATGCCTTGCACAGAAAAGTTCATGATTATGCACAAATTATCTGAATTATTTCATTTAGAACAGCAGAAGGTTGCAAGAAAAACGAAATAGTATCTTGAGCAAACAATCATTTGTAAAATTGTAGAAGGAAAACTACATTTCTGCAATGTTAATTTAAATCTAATATATATTAACATTCTCAAAAGATTTTTCCTGCAAAAAGGCAATCACATAAAATGAGAGAATGAACTGAAAATTTTAAGACACATGAAGGATGATGCCACAGATTGATGCTAATTTGTTCTTTTAGGTAGAACATCTATAATTCTTTATATTTTAAAGTATAATTATTGCCAGTCCATTCTGGGGGAAAGAAACATAATGGAGCTACCCCTTCAGATGTATAAAGATTATCAAATATTTGCCACAATAGTTTAGAGGTACAGGTATACCCCGCTTTATGCAAATTCGTTCGCTATCCAAAAGAAATTTGAATGGGTTTGCGCTTTTACGATAATGGCCTACAATAATAGATAAAGTGAATGGGTCTTCACTTTATGTCATTTCGCCTCAGGAATTGTTTCACAAGAACAGTCTACTTTCATATACATGTACTAATATATCAAAATAAATACATGCAATTTCAGAGACCATGCCCAGAATTGAATCTTCACATTTTTAAGCTCTTTGTGACACAGACAGTATACATTGTAGGCAGAAAAATTAATGGGACACAAATTTCCAAATTCAAACCTCAACTCAAATAATAAATCCTTCTCCAATGTGTTTGGATATCACATTATGGTGATCAGTGAAGGGTGAAATGAACAAAACAAAAATCAGTATCGGAGATATTGGTTCCCTGCTGATTTAGCTGCACTTTCCATCCATGGAACATGTACTCTGAAAGCTCCTGATTTATAGGTCAGTTAAGCAACAGGTTAAGAATCTTCAACGCAAGTGAAAGCTTTTACTCCATTTTTAATTGATGTACATAAATAAGCCGAACATGTTACAAACACTCAGTTTGAAAATCTGTAGCGAGCCTGGGTGTCATTTAATATCATAACAAAGGCAATAGGATTTGATAAATCAAGATGGAGCTCAAAATACCTGGTTTCAAACTGGTTGTATTTTTCTTAACTGACATTATGAAAATAAACCAGTTTTAATCTAAATAGTCATTCCTGTGAATAGTGAACTAGAAATGCATTTTAAAAGTAATCTTTTCTCGTGGCCTGGAAAGAGAGAGCAAATATCTTAACTTATAAATCAAATAAAACTGCAAATACTCATACAAGATAAAGTGCAACTTAAAATATGTTCCACAATTAACTTTTTTTGAATAAGAGGTTATATTGCAAGCCCCACAAAAAGATAAAAGTGGAAATGCCACCAACTGCAGGCTTGATTGTTTCAAACCTGTCTAGGCAAAATTTAATCAGGCTACAATAGCAATAGACCAGAAGCAGAAGCCCTGAAATTGCAATTTACTGAAAATGTGCTGCAAAATAAATGACTGATAAACATTTGAATTGTTTATAAGAGAAATATTGAAATGGCCACAAAGCAGCCAATTTGAAACAGCAGTGTTTGGGGCCGCAATGCATAAAAATAATGTTAATTTAAGGAAACCAATTTAATAGCAATCTCAGTAAATTATTATGCAAGCTGCTGGAATTCAAGTGCCTTTCCAAAAAGTGTTCAACTGTCTTAACAGTTGATGTTATTTTTGGACTTGAATGCTAGCCAAAAAAGGTACAACACTTTAATTTCTTCATACTAGAACCATGCAATCAATCATCTAGCAGATGGTAGATAACCAAACACCATTGCAAATAGCACACCATGGATACAGCAAGCTATACCTGTTTGACATTGTAGCCTATCTTTGCACTGGTTTCAATAAACAGAACATTCAGATCTTTCGCTCTCTGTTCACCTTCTTCGGTTGTTATTTGCCTGGACAGATGGCAAGACACAGAACAAAAAACTTTAAAACAAAGGACACATATATTTCAACACTGCAGTTTTTGCTCAATTCTGGGCTACAGTTAAAAGGGAAAGATCAAAATATGAATTCAGAAAAAACTACATTGTAGTAAAAGGGTAAAATGCCCATTTTTTTAGTAACTGCAATTGGATTTTTACATTGAATCATAATGTCAGCAGACGCACATTTAGTCCGCAGATGCTGGAATCTGAAGATAAACACATTCTGCTGAAGGAACTCAGCAGGTTAAGCAGCATCAGTGGGAGAAAAGGGGTCAAGATTTCAGGCTGAAATGCTTCATTAAGACTGGGGATGTGAAGAAGTCAATGTAATTAGGATGGTGGGAGGGGGAGGGCAACCATATGAGATATTGGAGCAATCCCATATGGACCCCTGTCCTACCCCTCCCAGCTGTCCTCTTTACACTGGCTTCTCTTCATCCCCAATTTCAATGAAGGGTTTCAGCTCAAAATGTTGACTATTTTTCTGTCTGATGCTGTTTGATCCACTGAGTTCCTCCAGCAGCTTGTGTTTAGCAGTTGTCAGCTGCTTTTAGCACCATATTCATGCAGTTATCAAAAATGTGCTTGTCAAATATGTGACAGCCTAATCCAGAGGGTGCCACTTTGCTTATATTCAGTCAGATGGTTCCTCACTGCTTAAAACTCCTAACCGTATATACATACCCCAGTGTTAACCAATATTAAATAAAAAGGTTTGATTTTTCATTGTAGCCACAGAAGCAAGCAAATACTGCAGTGTAGCCCTACTTCTCACTTACCTGTTTTACATTGTAGCCTGCTTTAGCACTAGTTTCAATAAACATTACATTGAGTTCTTTGGCTTTCCTTTCTCCTTCCTCGATTGCAACTTGCCTGCAGCAGATAAAATAATGGATGACAATAAATTTTAAAGTATTAGTGAACACTAGGGAAGATGAACTTTAGAGAGAAGGTACTTGCAGGTGAGTGTCATCAACCAATATCACTGTGTCAAAAACACTTCAATTATTTATGGTTTATGTGCAATAATGTGACTTCAGATTAAATCAATAGTCGAAGAATGTTGCCTTTAATTGATATCCGATTTTAGATAAGACAAAATTAGTTATTAATTCAAGTTGACATCACACATAGGTGAGAACATAACATTTGGCAAGTCAAAAATTCTCCACAAAAATAATTTTGCTTAAATTATAAATTAAAATTCAAAACCAACAGATGCTGGAAATCCATTATCAATAGCAAACGCTGGAAACACTTAACAGGCCTGACAGCATCTGTTGAAAGAAAAAGTATTAGCGTTTCTGGTTGAAGATGATTTTTCAGAACTGGGAGAGAAAAGCAAGGTAATTTTAATTTGCAGAGATGAAAGAATAATGGATAAACAAAGATAGTATCTTTGATAAGGAGAGACCAATATTGTCAGAACCATATTAAATTTGGATCACTTTCCACAGATGCTGCCTCATGAACTGATTATTTCTAGCATTTTCTGTTTATATTCCTCCATCACAGTTCCTGAAGGAAGGGTCCTGAACAAAAGGAACAAAACTAATGATTCAAGACTCTCACATTATTATTTTTCCTTTAACACAGCTGCTGCATTCCACAGAATTATTGCCATTTTCCCAAAATCCATGCTGTGTAAAAAGGTCGAAATGGGAATAAAGAGGCAATTCCCTTTCCAATATTTTAACTCCTAGACCCCTAATAAATTTCCTGGAATGCCTGCAGTTAAATTTAGACTGCAGGTATTCCATAAACAACAGGCTAATGAATAGCACCTACTGATGATGCACATTGCAAGTCCCACCTCTTTAATTACCACACTTCTGGTTTGCTGTCTAAATTTGCATAAGGAAAAGGAGATTTTGAAATTTGGTCATTCGAGTGTGATTAATCAACCAATGTTACTACATTGAACATTCTTCAGACCGGTTAAATCATGCAAATTTTATCTAAAAAACATAAATGACAAAGATAATTCCAGAAGAAAAATGAAAAGAAACAAAATAAAAACCTACAAATGCTGGACCTAAAAAAAGGCTGGAAATACTCAGTTACGTGAAATATTTGGATTGAAAAATTTTTTCTTTTTTATTAGTAAAACAAATAAGAAAAGGGGGGTTTAAACAACAGAACAACATGATCACATCAGAGAAGTATAAAATATCTCATTTAAGGAAATTTTATGTGAATTATTTGCATAATTTTTGTATTCAATATTATTTTTGGATATAGTACAAAATAAAATTATTTGGCTGTTTAATTATTATAATTATAGAATTCAATATCCTGAATGAAATAAGTTATGTAATAATTATGGTTGTTTCTAATTTACAATTGATATGTGATATGTATATATGATTTGATTTGTTATCATTAATATACTTTGTGTAAAGGGTTTTAGTTAATTCAATAAAAATATTTTTAAAAGAAAGAATATTTGGATACAGAAACAGAGTTAATGCTTCAGCTAAATTAATGGTCATTGATCTGAAATAGAATACAGATAAGAATAGGCCCTTCACCCAATGTACGAGTCAACCATGAGGTTAATTTAAACAAATTCCATCTGTTTGCATATTGTCCATATCCCTACATCTTCATGTCTCAAAATATCACTTAAACATTGCTGTTATCTGCTTTCACCATCTCCCCAATACAAGTTTAAAGCACACATCATTCCTTTCTGGTGAAATTTGGGCACCCCCCCCCCACCCCCCCGTTCATAGCCCAAACTTTAAGTCATTGTTAACATACTCGTGAACCACTTAAGACAGGGGTCCCAAAAGTGGTCGAAATCAACCCCTGGAGGTAGATAGGACTATCCAAGGAGCCAATAAATGGTCGATAAATGCAGTGGAAAGCATTTTCAAAACAGAAAATAACAACCTCTCGCAAAAGTGGGCCTTGGTGGCCATTATGTTGCATTTCGCTTTGGCCTTTGAGTAAGTTGAGAGTGAACAGTAGGATAGACAAATGGTACAAGAAAAATGTGTTCTTTGTTCCTTTGGTAGCGCCACCAATTTAATTTAAATTTAAAGTGCTGGAAAGATTTAAATTTGGACAACTCTTTACTGGTTGGGTGAAGGCTTTATATAAAAATTTGTCAACTAGGGTGGTGACAAATGAACAAATATCATATTCATTTAATTTGACCAGATCAACTAGACAAGGTTGTCTTCTGTCACCGGCCTTATTAGCATTAGTTGTAGAACCACTGGCTCAAGTTATTAGACAGGATGTTAATATTAAGGGAATTAAAGTTGGTGAGAAAGAGTATAAAATAAATTTATTTGCAGATGACATGTTAATATATTTAACACATCCTAAAGAATCTTTGGGGCAACTTCAAAATAGTTTGAAACAGTATGAAGAAATGTCAGGTTAAAGTTAATTGGAATAAAAGTGAAATATTAACAATTTCAGATGAGGATTATTTAAATTGCAAACAGATTATGCAATTTTGGTCATCTAATAAAACTAAATATTTAGGTATAACGGTTGATGTTGATTATCAAAATCTATACAAATTATGTACCTTTGTTAAACAAAATCAAGTTTGATATGAATAGATCGAAGGATTTACCTTTAACTTTAATAGGGTAAGTAAATTGTATTAAAATGTATATAGTTCCATGTATTCAATATCTTTTCCAATCTATTCCTTGTTCAATTCCAAAAATCTTTTTTAAAGAATTAAATGCATCAGTGCGGTTATTTTTAATGGAAAAATAAATTATCAAGAGTATCATTACAAAAACTGACATGGAAATATGCATTATTTTCAGAATTATTATGAAGCTGCTCAATTAAAAATTTATTAGGATATTTGATATTGATCAACCTCCAGTATGGGCCAAAGTTGAATTAGCACAGATTTCTGAATTTAATATACATCAATTTATATATAAATGGAATCCTTATCTTTTACAAAATTACAAGTTACCATTATTGAGACATTTGATGGAGTATAAAAGAAATCAAATTATAGGAACTGAAGGTAAAATCTCAGCTAAGACTTCATTATGTCAGAATACAACAATTCCTTTTTCTGTGAATGTTTCTTTCTTTTACTAGACTTAAAGAAAAATTTGGGATATTGCCAAATTCTTTATTTGCATATTTTCAAGTGCATGCTTTATTAATGGATAATTTTGGACGTGACTTGATATTACCTGGGAAAACTAAACTTGAATTCTTAATTGTTGATGGTGGGGAAAAAAAAAGTTTATTTCTGAAATGTATGCCTTGTTACAAGAGAAGATGGTTAAATTAGATTTATATAAAATGAAGAATAAGTGGGAGAAGGATTTATCTATTTTATTATCTCAGGAGGAATGGATGACTATGTGTGAAGATAGCATAACTAAATTAATTAATGCGAGATATAGTTTCGTCAACTATAATTTTTTGCATCAGCTGTATTTAACTCATGAGAAGTTAAAAATAGATGGTTTTAATTCTTCAGATTTGTGTTTTCGATGTGGAACACAGACAATTTTTTTTTTACACTCAGTATGGATTTGTGAGGAAGTTAAACCCTTTTGGGAAAGAATTATGAAGTTTTTGGAAGATTTATTTAAGACTGAATTAACACTTGACCCATTACTTTTTTTAATGGGCTATACTACAACATAAACAACGGGTTTAAGATTGGATAAATTTCAAATTGCATTTATTCATCTGACGTTGGCTGTAGCTTGGAAATGTATTGCAATTACATGGAAGAATGATATTGTATTGAATTGAATGTACATCGATGGCATAATGAATTGAGATCTTGTATTTATTTAGATAAGATAACATAACTTACGGAATAATTATTCTTTTTTTGTTAAAATGTGGACTCCATATCTGAAATCTACGAGTTTGAACACATCTTAAATGCCTTTTTTCAAGATGTTAAGGGTTGGCACACTCCATAGCAACAGATAATTAACCAATACATGTTTTTGGCTGTTTTTATAGGGGTAGTTTGGGGTTGGAGGTGATTAGTAGGGGTATTAGAATTAGTATTTAGTAAGGTATTGATTTTATTTTCTGTATGTATTTTAAATCCTATAAATAAAGTTTTAAAAAAGAGAATATGGACTTCCCCCACAAAGAAAGAACACTGGAAAGTTGAAATTTCATCTGCCTGTGGAAAATATAAAAAAATTTAAAATAATTGGTAAAAAAATAGCAGAAGGATATGAAATGTACACAAGTGCTTAAAATTATGAAAGGAGTAGTTTACCATAGTTGATTGGCTATTGATACAAAGTATTTAATAGGAAATTTTTAGGTTGTACAGAGGTGTGGTTATGGAATGCTTTCAAGCTTGATTTCCATTTGAACCATTATGTCTGAAGTTGATCCATTGCTTTGCTGGAGATTTGTTGGTTGGTATCACAGTTTTTATATTCCTAAAGTGGAAATAGCCATTAGAAATTTCCAGACCTTTATTAGAATTTAATTATATCTGAAAAAAATTTAAAATGTAGTTTTTAAATTAAATTTTAGAGGTAAATAGATGAGGACAATGCACAGAAGGAAAATGCTTTTAAAACTATGTTGCCTCCCAGGTGCCAGGGTCAGGAATGTCTCTCTGAGTCCACAGCATTCTAGAGATGGCGAGCAGCCAGAAGTCATGGTCCACCAATTACATAGTTAGAAGCAGGGATGAGGCCCTGAAAAGGGATTACATAGAGTTAAGGAAGAAGTTGAAAAGGGGGACTTCAAGAGTGCTGCCTGTGCCATGCGCTAGTGAGAGTACAAATAGGAAGTTGTGAAGGATGAATGCATGGCTCAGGAACTGGGGCAGGGTTTAGAGTTCTGGATCATTGGGATCTCTTCAGGGCAGGTCTGAGCTGTACAAAAGGGACAGGCTGCACTTGAACTGGAGGGGGACCAATATCCTGGTGGGCAGGTTTGCTAGAGCTGTTGGGGAGGGTTTAAACTAGTTTGGCAGGGGAGTAGGAATCAAAATGAGAGAATGGAGAATAGGGAGGAAGACCACCTCTTTTGGAAGGAATGGAGGGAACGGAATGAAAAAATAAATGAAGTAGGGAAGAGGTAAAGGTAGTTGGTAACAAAAGGAATACAAGTGGAGGACAGTTTCTCAAGTGCATACATTTAATGCAAGGAGGATGAGCTGAAAGCATAGATGGCCATCTATATTGTGGCCATCAGTGAAACTTGGTTGCAGGAAGAGCAATTAAATATTCCAGGATTCTGTTGCTTTAGGCATGATAGAACAGGAGGGATAAAAGGTGGAGAAGTTGCATTGCTTATTAGAGAGAACATTACAGCAGTGCTGTGGCAGGATGGTTTGGTGGGATCGACCAGCAAGGCTATGTGGGTAGAATTGAGGAATGGCAGAGGCATGAATACATTAATGAGAGTGTATTATAGACCACCAAATGGGCTGTGGGAATTAAAGGAACAAAATTTGTAAGGAGATTGCATATATGTGTAATAAACACAAGGTGGTAGTTGTGGGAGATTTCAACTTTCCGAATATTAACTGGAACATCCATACAGTAAGAGGGCTGGATGGGGTAGAGTTCGTTAAGTGTGTTCAGAAAAGTTTTTTTAAATCAATACGTAGAATAACCGATTCAAGAGGGGGCGTTTTGGATCTCCTATTAGGGAACGAGATAGGTCAGATGACAGAGGTTTGTACAGGTACATGATCTTTTATCTGGACATCTAAAATCCAGAAAGCTCCAAAATCCGGCAAGTGGGGTGAGAGGCAGCAGCGCAAGTCGGGCGAGCAAGGGGGGGAGTGAGACCAGCAGCGCGAGTCGGGCGGACGAGGGGGGGAGTGAGACTGGCAATGTGAGTCTGGCGGGCGAGCGGGGGGAGAGATCGGCAGCACGAGTCAGGCGGGTGAGGGGAGATGACAGGGCGACTGGAAGGGGGTGGGGGTGGATATGGCAGCACAATTCGGGTGGGCTTAAATCTGGCTTTCCGAAATCCGGAAAAATCCAAAATTTGGAACACATTGTCCCACCAAGGTTTCCGGACATATCTTGGAGAAAACTTTGGGTCTAGTGATCACAATATTATCAGTTTTAGACGAGTAATGGAAAAGAACAGGTGGGCCAAAGGTTGAGATTCTTGGTTGGAAGAAAGCAAATTTCGAGGGAAGAAGAAAATATTTAGAGGGTGTTGATTGAGATAAGATAATTTCATGGATGTAGCAGATAAATGGAGGATATTCAAAGAAGAGGTTCTGAGAGTGCAGTCCTCATGAGAATTAAAGGAAAGGTTAGAAATTGAAGGGAGTATTAGTTTTCAAAAGATATTGGGAACTTGGTTCGGAGGAAGAGGGATGTGTACAACAGGTATAAACAGCAGGGAATGGATGAACTGCTTGATGAATATAAGGAGTGTAAAAAAAACCTTAAGAAAGAAATTAGAAAGGCTAAAAGAAGATATGAAGTTGCTTTGCCAGGCAAAATTAAAGTATATCCAAAGGGTTTCTATAAGTACATTAAAAGTAAAAGAATAGTGAGGGATAAAATTGGACCCATTGAAGATGAGGGGGGTAGGCTCCATGAGAAGCCAGAGGAGATGGGTGAAATTTTAAACTATATTTTTTTCTTCAGAATTCACTAAGGAAAAGAATATTGAGCCAGATGAAGTGAAGAAATATGGTAGAGATCTCATGGATAATATAAGAATTAATGAGGAGGTAGTGTTGGCTATATTGAAAAAGATCAAAGTGGATAAATCTCCAGAACCTGAAAAAATATTCCCTAGAACCGAGGGAGGTTAGTGAACAAATAGAGGGGGCGTTGACAAAAATATTTACAACGTCACTGGCCATGGGGGAGTTTCCAGAGGACTGGAGGGTGGCTCATGTTGTTCCGCTGTTCAAAAAAGGACCCAAAAGTAAACCTGGTAACTATAGGCCTGTAAGTATGGCATCAGTGGTGGGTAAATTAATGGAAAATGTTCTTAGAAATGGTATATACAACTATTTGGAAAGACAGGGATTGATTCGGAGTAGTCAGCATGGTTTTGTATGTGGTAGATCATGTCTAACAAATCTTGAGTTTTTCAAGGAGGCTACTTGATGAAGGGAAGGCTGTGGATGATGTCTATTTGGACTTTAGTAAGGCTTTTGATAAGGTTCCCCATAGGAGGTTAGTAAGGAAGGTGGAAGCATTAGGTATTAATAATAAAGTAGTTAAAAGGATTCACCAATGGTTGGATGAAAGATGCCAGAGAGTAGTGGTGAAAAATTGTTTGTCGAATTGGAGGCCAGTAACAAGTAGAGTGCTTCAGGGATAGGTACTAGATCCACTGCTGTTTGTTATATACATTAACGATCTAGATAATAGGGTGACAAATTGATTTGGTAAATTAGTAAACCTTTGTCCACAAAGGTTGGCAGTGTGGTGGTCAGCAAGGAAGATTATCAAAGCTTACAGGGTGATATAGGACAGTTAGAAGAATGGGCTGAAAGATAGCAGATGGAGTTTAATACTGATAAATATGAAGGGCTACATTTTGGTAGGACTAATCAAAATAGGACAAACACATTAAATGGTAGACAATTGAGGAGTACAGTGGAACAAAGGGATTTAGGAGTCATGGTACATAATTCTCAAAGTTGAATAACATCTGGATAGGGTGGTGAAGAAGGCATTTAATACGCTGTCTTTCATAAATAGTATAGAATACAGGAGTTGGAGTGTTATGTTGAAATTGTATGAGGCCCAATTTGGAATATTGTATGCAGTTCTGGATGCCGAAATACAGGAAGAATATAAACAGTATAGCGAGAGTGCAGAGGAGGTTTACGAGAATTTTGCCGGGGTTTCAGGGTTTGAGTTACAGGGAAAGGTTGAGCAGGCTGGGATTTTATTCCCTTGTGCGTGGAAGGTTGAGGGGTGATTTGATAGAGGTATTCAAAATTATAAGGGGGACAGATAGAGTCAATGTGGATAGACTTTTTCCACTGAGAGTGGGGTGGATTCAAGCACGAGAGTAAAAGGGGAAAAGTTTAAGGGAAACACAAGGGGGAATTTCTTCAGAGGGTGGTGGGGGTATGGAATGAACTTCCAGCAGAGGTGGTAGAAGCGAGATCGATGTTAATTTTAAAGGAAAGATTGGATAGGTATATGAATGGGAAAGGTGTGGAGGGTTATGGGCCAAATGTAGGTCAGTGGGAGAAGATGTTCGGCACAGACTAGTACAGCCAAACTGGCCAGTTTCTGTGCTGTAAATGGTTATATGGCAGAAACTAATAAAAGTTTGATCTAAATATCATGTTTGATTTAGTTTCTTTAACATTTCTGTGTTTTGAACTTCATATTTGGTTTTCTTTAGCTTGTTTGTCACTGCAAAATGAATGTGAAATGTTGGTTGGTATTTGCAGTGGAAACCTTGTCAAAAATGTGCAAAAAGAAAAACGGGTTCTACTCAAGACTTCAAATTAGAATGAAACAAGTACTCTTTGTGGTCAGGTTTAAATGCCGATCAGATGAGTAGTAATCAATTGAAATATTTCAGCTTCTGAAAAGTTTATTTCAAATCTATTAATGTCAATATGCTGGAAATAACTGAAAGATCAATTTTGAATGTTATTTCGGCCTAAACATTTTTTTCCCCAAAATGTCTCAATTTACAAAACACATCTAGACAGTAGGTCACAAATCAAGAAAAAGTTAGCCGCCACTGTTTTAAACATTTAATACTAATTATCTACCCAACAATCTTCATACAAATAATGTTGAAAAGTTGAGAGAAGGTATATGGAAAATTACAAAATGATCAATTACTAGCATGCAAACGTATTTATGAAAACCACCTTACCTTTTATCTGCGAGGTCTGTCTTATTTCCCACTAACATAATGATAACATCACTTCCTCTCTCTGTTCGGACATCATCAATCCATTTTGTAGTTTGTTGGAAGGAGTTTACATCTTTTATTTAAAAAAAATAAGTATTAATTGTCAATTAACTTTTAAAAAGCCACGTCCAATGAGACAAACCTAGACACAACAAAAATATTCAAACTAGGGCCTACAATCAAGTTCTTTTTTTTCCACTTTAAGGTTACAAACTAACATCTGCCCAATGTAATTTACTGAACAGACAGGGAAATTTATGCAGTAGCAGGCTAAAAAGATCAAACATCAATGAACAACCTGTTTGAAGAACTACTACTGCAATTTTACGAATGGAAGTTGATGCATTGCACTGATATTCAAATAAATGTAGTTGTGCTAACCATCAGTTGCTAAGGTAGCTAAAGTATAGTGCCCTACATAGAGACCACTTTAAAAGCATTGCAAGAATTAAGGTTCATTTTGCAGGATAGACTACTCAATAAACAAATAAGTATTGCCTGCAAGATAAAGCACAAACTCAGAATTTCTAAATAAATAAAAAAATTACACTAGCACAATTGAGAGTGTCCTGTCTGGCTGCATCGTTGAGTGGGATGGGAGCAGGAAAGTATAGGACCGGAAGTCAATACAGAGGATCACCAAAATGGCTGAGAAGATCAATGGGGTCTTCTTTTCCTCTCTTGATGACATTTACTCAGAGCGTTGTTTAAACAGGGATCAAAGAATTATTTTCATCCATCACTCAACGCCTTTGACCTGCTACCGTCAAGAAAGATACAGAGGAAGAAAAATCACGATTGCCATGGTGGGAAATAGCTTCTTCCCACAGGCGGTGTATGATAACGGAGTAAATTCTTCCTCTATATATATTTTATATCTTCATGTCTCTAAGTGATTATTATGTACTGTGTATTGTATTTGCACTTATATGCACCATGGTCTGGAGAATTACTGTTTCATCTGGTTGGAAGAGGTATATATAAAAAAAGTTCAATTTTAAAGATCAATAAAAATCAATAACTTTCAAATAGTCTGACACCAAGGAATTCATTTTTAAAAACCTTTTCCTAACCATTCAATTATTAGGAATTGTTCAAAAAAAAATTCAGCTTCTTTTCTCTAACAACAAAAAAAAAGAAATATTTACCACTCACCTTCATCCTTATTTGATTGCATTTCAATCTCAAGACAATGAAAAAGATGCTGCTCATTGTAATGCCAGGGAAGATATTTTGGGATTATAACCCCCTTCAATACATAACTAATCTGGAAGTGGCAGATTATAAAGGACACGATCTGATAATTGTTGAAAATCATGGTTTTGCAAAACGAGATTGCCAAATGTAGATACATTTAAAATCAAGAGAGACAAAATAAAAACAACAGGTTGAAAAAAATAAAAAGATGTGGGCAGATAGGGAGAAATGGAGTAAGAAGGGAAACCAGGCAAGTGCTGGGGGGGGGGGGGGGGGGGGGAAGAGAAGAGCACCCATGAGGAAAAAGATGGGAAAGAGGCAGAGAACCAGGATGAGGGAGAAATGGGGATACAAGATCAGTTACCATTTTGGTCTCCTAACTTTCTAGTTTCCTAACTTTCTCATGCAGAATTCCTTTCCTTTACAGCAGATCCAAACATGTCGCCTGAAAAGATTTTATAATTGTTTTTATTAATCTATTGTCTTTAGTCCCACTAACCTAGTTTATTTTGAAATAGTATTCTGGATTGAACAAATCACTTTTGCAAACTGTTTTGCCATTTTGTTTATTTTCAAAATAAATTTCTTCCTAAATTCACACCTCAGTGAACCTATGTTTACTGCATCAGGCAAATGTAATCCACATTACAATACCTTATTTTCTTAATAATATACTCACTTTTTGCCAATCTCATTTTGTAGCCAATTTTACTTTCTATTCTGCTAATATTATCCCCAAAAATAGCCAAATATTACACCAGGCAAATGAAATGATGAAAATTCTACCAACTTCTAATGTACTCTATAACAATTTCAAAATTTATTCCTGGCATCAATATGTTTAGAAATAATTCATGACCTTTGGCTCAGAATTGGTTTAAAAGTAAACCAAATCTTTTTTTAAAAAAATGGAACTTCAGAACACATATGGAAACAAGATTCCAACAATGGAGGGGGTGAGGATCGATTGCTCAAAACTTGTTCAACTGTGCTGTTCAGTGGATAACAATAACATTAAAGGATAGTGCACATGTTGCAGCTATCGATCACAACATTAAATTTAAATCTTCTGACTAGCTTTGCAATTAACAGGGCCCAGGAAAAATTCAACTGCCCAAATTTGGATGAACAAAGTATGACTTTACAACATAGGAAAAATTTGACATCTAACACTGGGCTGTAAAGGGAAAAACTGTCAAATTTTCAACGATTAACTCCGATATTTTTTAGAATTTTTTTAATTCTAAAAAAAATTGAGCAGTCAGATAGTTGTCATGTTTAATCCTACATAGATTTAGTTAAATAGGAAAAGTATACCAGAAGACCACTTATTGTTAAGAACTTGCTGGGGGAAAATCTTTAAAGGAATGAAGATGTAGTCAAGACAGTCAACCAGTAACTTGGGCCACAAGTCCAAGTGTGTGTGTAAAAGTAAGAAATTCTTTAGTCCGTCTCCAGAAGCCAGAGTAACTTTTGTTTCATGTAGCTGGAAGATTAAGCAAATTTCAGTAAACTTTCAGCTTCTATTTGTAATTTCAAGAAGGTTTCTCATTAACTCAGCCATAAATATAACTTCAAGCTACTGCACCACAACATACTTTGCATATGATCCTCAAGCAACTGCATTGCTCTGAGATGCCAATAAAAAGAAACAAAATGTCGGCAGTAGAAGGATGTGTTACTGGCAATGATAAATCATCCAAGCTATTTTAGTGTGTAAAAAGGAATATCTTTATTAAAAAGAAAAAGCCAGTATGTTTGTTTTTCCTCACTTACAACTCCTGGAACAAGATCCAGGAGTATGATTGAAAACAAAAGAGTAATTCAATGAACTGATGACATATTAGGTGACAATTTTTTCCTAGTCTCAATACACCTCATTTATTCCAATGAAGCTCAATTCTGAAACCAATATTCACATGCACACATGCCAAATACAACTGCAACACATCTATGACTGAAGAAACATGCAGAATCCACACTTTGCACAGCTCCAGGCCTTAAATGAAAATGGTTGTGTTTCATGTTGACAATGTAAGCATTTCCATAAGCAACAAAATGGATCCAAAGGGATTTCACAAGAGGTCATAATTTCAAAGTAATTGAGAACTGAGGAACCAAGCTAAAATCTATATAAAAATAGTCAATTAGGCACTGTAGTCCCTTTAGGTCAGAAAACTCAGGTTAGATTTCTATCAGAAATATGACATCTTACGAATATTTCTCCTTTGCAGAATCATCGGGTTAGTTTCTTTGAGGTGCTTTTTTTCCCCCCCAAGTTTCATGATAACAGAGGCACTTTTGAAAACAAATCAAATTAATTTCATGCTAAAAGATGGAAATTATTCTAAATTGTTCTTTTTTCTCCTTCAAGTCACATTTCCTCCTCCAACTTATGGAAACGAATAGAAACATACCATAATTTTGCAAAATATAAGTGGTATGTTGGTTTTCAACTTAAGATTTGAGTAAAAATCTCTAATTACAATTATGAGGTCATGAGGAAATCAGGAATGTTGTGTACTCAAGTGATTTCTTACTTAAAAAAAAACAGGTTATACTTGCCATAGAGAATGCAAGATTCACCAGACTTTCCTTTGAGTTTGTTGTTTGAAGGGATTGAGTTGTACAAGCCTAATTTCTCCAAAGTTCAAGAATGAGAAAGGATTTAATTGAAGCTTACAGAATTTAGATGTGGCTCAATAGGGGAATAAATTTTGCCTGGCTGCAAAGTCCAGGATCAGGCTTCTGTACTAAAGTAAGAGATAGATGAGAGAAAATTTTTCACTAAGGAGCAAAGGAAATGAACATTAAATGTCAAAAGGCAGAATGAAAACACACAATTTGAACTGGGTTGTGAGATTTTGACATAATGATGTTGCTACCTTCCCATTACTAATAATTAAAAGTGTGACCCAGGAAGCAATGAATAGTTGTTATTCTTCAGAGTTCAGGTGACAGATGGGTCAGCCAATCCCAATAACCAAAGCTGTAAATCTGAATCATTCTCCTCCAAATTTTATTAAAAATGTAAAATAATCAGAAATATGAACCAAGAGATAGAGATCAGACATGATCAAACCAAGAGACCATAACATGACAGCAACCTTGAGCAGCTTCATGATGTCATGCCAATCTTCTGTGTTGCAGTCGAGGTCAACAAATTTTTAGGTACCAAGATAGACAGTGTTTGTTAGTATGGGAAGGCTATATCGTCTGTTCCAGCTTACTCCAAAATTCTATGTTTGGTTTCAAATGCTATGTCAATGCTGTGTGCTCTGCTGATGTGTTACAGTGACATACGAGAATTCTTCAACAGCTTGTTATTACATACAAAGGTGAAAGAAAAAAAACAGACACCTATATTACAATTGGAAGTAAACAGAGGAAGACATCTGATCAGAAATTAACAAATGGTGATTATTACTTGATAAAAATCTCAATTCATGGGCAAGCGAACATCCTTGAAATTAAGAGTGTATTTACCACATGCAACCGCAAAGAACCCAGGGGCAAAATTCATCAACAGGCAGAGTCACACTGACCAAAAAGGAACACAGTTGTGGTTGTGCACAGTAATCATTCCAAGGCAATGGTGCAGTTTATACTCAGAGAATACCATTGCTGAATCTTCTACCATCAGCATCCCAAATTATGATCGACCAAGGATTTGGAGATCCCAGGAAAAAAAGTCCAAGGATCAAATAGAGATTGGGTCATTGGACCCAAAATTGACACAGTGAGAGCAAGTACAATAGTTTGAGAGTTTTTTGTGAACACTGTTTCTAGTGGAATTCCACCACACTCAGTACTTGGTCCCTTGAATTTGGTAATGTATATACTTGAACGTAAGGAGCATGATAAAGTTTTAAACAATTAAAAAATTGGCTACATGGTCAACCATGAGGAGAAAAACATCGTACTGCAGGGAGATAGATGCTTTGGAAGAAATTTGGGAATTCCAATTTCATCCAAAAACGTTACAGGTTCTGTTTGGGGAAGTTCAGTCAAGGCAAGAGAATGTACATGAATGACTAAGATCGTGCTGTTGGCAGTAAAAGAGAGACTCATCTATCTCCATAAATTCTTAAAAGTTAGGACAAATTAATAGATAGTGTCACAGAGTGTGGAAACACCCCTCTTCAGCCCAACTTGTCCATGCCAACAAAATGACCCACCTTGACTCGTCCCACCTGCATGAAGATGGTTTAAAAGGCAAACAAAATGCTTTCCATTGTTAACCATGATAAGAGTTGTGAGGTCATTCTAAATTATACACAATTGTAGATAGACCACAGCTTGACCATATTGTACAGTTCTGGTCACCATACTCCAGGAAAAGAGCAATTGCATCTGAAAGATTGCAGAGGAGATTTGAAGATCACCAAAGCTAAAAATCTGTTTCTTGGAGGAGAGATTGGATAAGAAAGAGTTATTTCTTTTGAAACCGAGGCAACTGAAGGGAGATCATTGAAGTTTATAAAATTATAAGGGACATATTTTCTGTTGGCAGAAGCATCAAAAAACAGTCTGGTAGAAGGACTGAAGAGAAGGTGAGCAAATATCTTTTCATTCACATGGCAGTCGGGGGGGCGGGGTTTAGAACTCGCTGCGTGGGAGATGGAGGTAGAAAGGCTCACATTTAAAAAGTACTTGAGAAGTCACATATATGAGGCTATGGGCACAATGATAGAAGTTGGGATTAGGGTGGGGAGTTATCTTTCCTTTGCAGAGTATCAATGGACCAAATAGCCACTTGATATATAATGTTTCTAGAATAGATGCATTAACTACATAAATAGTGTTATTCCTTGAGCTAATATGAAGCAATAAATCTTGTTTTAAATAGTCACCTCTACAACACAAACACCTGCCACAAGCCAGGGGCAAGGGTCATACCTGGGAGGAGGACTTGCAACAACACACCAACGTCTCATCATTATCCAGTACATAACAATCTACTTGACTGCAGCTTTTCAATATCTCTATCCTTGAAGCCCCATGACCTCACCACATCAATTACAGGTTGTGCAACACCAATCTATCTTCAGGATAGATTGAAAAAAACTGCCAATTCTCTTTTAGCAACACTTCTCAAAGTCAATGTCTGCTTCAGTTAAGGTACCAATACAGAACTCGCCTGCATCAAGCACATGGAAAGCAGTAACTTCCACGTGCAGAATCTTGCCCCAAAGCATGATGGGACAGACTAGAGAATTGTTTACTTCTATAAAGACACAGCTTGGAAATTTGAAAAAAATTGTAGTGAGAAAATTCATGCATTTGAGTTGTTACATACCAACTAGAGATTTTTTTTAATCTATAAATCGTTCTCAATGGAATTTAATCCATAGTCATCAAGATCACCAGAAACACAACCAAGTTTTCTTCACAGACCTGCTGAGGTTAGGCTGTTATGATAGTGATAAAGGGGATGCACATGCCAATTAGAAGCCAATGTTAGAATAGCAAAAGGCCCCACTCACTTGTGATATCATAGACAACAACTGCAACAGTAGAGTCACGAATGTAGCTAGGAATCAAGCTCCTGAAGCGCTCCTGACCTGCTGTGTCCCATAACTGCAACCGCACCTAGTCATCAGGCAAACAACAGCAAGAAAAGGGAGGAATAAGAACATCAAGGGCTGTTCCCTTTCGTACATGAAAACTTCAAATACCTACTTGTGATATCGTAAACTACTACAGCTGCAGCTGAATCGCGGATGTAACTGGGAATAAGGCTACGGAAACGCTCTTGGCCTGCAGTATCCCAGAGCTGAAGCCGTATCTGTGGGATGGGAAAAAAGGTCAAAGAGAACAAAAGCAGGAGCAAGCATTCAAATAGAAACAAAAAAGCTAATGCCAGGGCAAATGAATGCAATAGTCGGAAGCTGAAAGATAATTGTGTGGAATCAGCATTAATATCAAAGAGATTGCTACATATTAAAGGCTGGAACATTTCTGTCATCATAATTTGTACCAACTTAAGATGCTTTCATTTTGGTGTCAGTGATGAACTTGCACAATTGGTTCCTGGAGTCTAAAACAATTGGCATTATTCAAGGTTAAAAGCCAGGATAGAATAGTATACTCGATCCAAATTTCACAATTCAGTGGTGCATTTAACTATTGACATTAGCATAAAAACAACCATGTTTTTCCCATTTAAACAATAAATTCCTCATCCAGAAAAACTTTGGACTGGGAGGAGTAAAGCCAACTCCTGCATTTACGGGGGTTCCAAATCAAGAAAAGTTTGCATCACAACTTTCCTCAACACATAGCCACGATGTATACACATACATCAACAAATGAAAGTTGGTTAAAATAAGGTTTGTGTTTATCTACTTCCGCCCCACATAATTTTTGCTGAAGCATATTTTTATTCCACATACCAGATTTTTCTAGTAGTGATTGCAAATTTCCATCACGCAAAACAGCCATAACATAGGTGTCACTTACAAGTGCATTAACACTGATTTATCTAATGTGATCAATCTGACAGTTGTTAAATGTTTTCACTCCGATTGAAACAAAAGGACATGAGTTAAGAGTTAAGGGGCAGAGGTTTAGAGGTAACATGAGGGGGAACTTCTTTACTCAGAGAATGGTAGCGGTGTGGAATGAGCTTCCAGGAGAAATAGTGGCGGCAGAGTCAATTTTATTATTTAAGAAAAAGTTGGACAGGTATATGGATGAGAAGAAGGTGGAGGGTTATGGTCATTGTGCAGGTAGGTGGGACTAGAGAGGAGTGTTTGGTTCGGAGCGGACTAGAAGGGCCTAATGGCATGTTTCCGTGCTGTAATTGTTATATATATATATATATATATATGACAAGATAGAAAAAAAAATAGAATTTAAAATGTAGTGATCATTCATACAGAAGAAAGTAGAATAAAAAGGATCAGTTAGGTCTCAATTTTGAAGTTTTGGGTACTCAAATCTACTTTTGGAATAATTATTTGGCACCCAATTGCTACAATTTGTCAACAATAGACAATTAGCCTGTAACCAATTTTGATACTACTTTCATCCAAAGTACAATTTTAGATGTTACCCTAGCCATGTTCAGTTTACAAAATTTCTAATTCTCAGACTGAAACAAAAATAGTTTATAAAATAAAAGATTCTCAAAGGCCTGACATTAAATTTTAAATGTTCAAATTAGGTGTGCAAGTTAAATGTAGACAAATGAGCATTAGAGATTCTGAATTAGTTTCATTATCTGGTCTGAGGCAGGCAAAAGCATTTTATATTGGGCATTGTACTATGAATGAAATTAGGACTTGAAGCTGTGCCAGGAAACTACTCCACTTCAGTCCATTCATCCATGGTGGGGTAGGCAATGAAAGAAGAAAATGTTTCTGTAGTGGTAACACTTGCTGCATTTCTGAAGAATCAACATTGATCACAATGGCAGACATAAAAATGGACATCTTGGTTAGGGACTGTAGGATGCCGAGCAAATCCCAGTTCCAGATGTGTGGACAAGCAAAAATGAGTGATTAAAACAAATGGATCAAAAGCTAAAAAAGGACTGATGTATTCCTCCTCTTGCATCTGATCGAAGAATCCATCTATTACAAATCAGGAACACCCATAGGATTAGTTGCATTAGATCCTTCAGAACTGAAATGGGCACTCCTTGTACCAGAGAACTGCTACTGCAGAAGAAACCTATCAAAAATAATTTTATTTTAAAAATGAAAGCAGTTTTCCAAGCATCAACTGTCTCTTTCTTCAGTGTGGGGAAGTGGATAGTTGTGAAATCCAACTCCAATTTGTATGTCAGCATCAAACTCTACAGATTTATACCAGGAAAAATCAACAGCTATGCAAAGGAAAAACAGTCTTCATATCAATTGAAAAACTGAGTCATTACTGTTGTTAACAATAATGCAGATGTGGAAGCCCAAAGAGAAGGGAAAAGATTTGTTCACAAGATCACTCAAAAAAGTGGACTTTTTAGCAGATCTAAAAAGAGTAAATCTGGAATAGGTTACAGAAGAATTCCAATGACATAACAGTTGAAGTCACCATCACCACCAGTAGGACCAGAGTAGAGAAAGAGAATAAAAGGTTAATCCATAATTCTTGGGCCGACTGACTAGACCATTGTCAGATTTGTCTGCATCTTGAGGTAACAAATATACAGAACAGAATAAGGTAGCTGAGATCAAGCCAGAAGAGAGCAAAGCTATGAGGGTGAATACAATTAATATGAACATGGGAACCAAAGACAATTTGAGATTACCTAGCAGAATGATGTTAAAGCAGATTTTGATTCAACATGCTATAGTGCAAAGGAAAGGAAATAAAAGCAATGATTGGAGCTAGTATATGCTGCAGATGCAGATTCAAGGGAATGATCAACTCAAAGGAATTGTGGCTCAATAAAGATAGAGGGAAAAATTGAGAACACAGGCATTGGAAAGTTTAACACACATGGTGGAGGTGGTATACTTGTGGAAGCCACTCCCACAATGTATGGATAATTTTTCCATATCATAAAGGTGAGAAGAGAGTGGATGGAGGTCAAGATGGAAAAATGTTGCATGGTCAGAGATATTAATCCAGAGGGTTTTATTAGTGGTGCAGACAGGCAGAATCTAATCTTTGATTCAAAATGAATTTCAAAAAAATGGCATGGATTTGTAACAGAAACAGAACATGGAGAAGGAAGAGAATACTCATGCGCCACTGATGAGGGATCAATGATAGAACAATCGAAAGGAAGAGCATAGTACACTTCCTGGAAAGAGGAAATCACTTGAAAGGTCAGCAAGCCTGTGGGCCAAGATATGCAATTAGGTGGTCAGCAGCATATTGGGAAACACATCAAAAGTATTTAACCAGGTTTCAAGGACACAATGAGTTTGGAAATGCAAGTTCAGGAATAAAACAATGAAAACACCCTGGGAGAGGGTGTTATTGCAGTTGCAATAATTAACCAAACTTCATGGCACAGATGGTTGAAAAATTTAAGATTTATATTGAGACTGTGTCAACCCAAGACATAATGGCATGAAATGATGGGAAGCTGTACTTTGTTTTTGACTCTGGTGAGATGGTGGACTCCATGTACCAACCTTTACAATTGTGTTCAACATTCAAGTGAATATTGTTCATGTTTTCTAGATAGTTAATTCCCTGTGGGGTACATGTTCAAGAACAAAAAGCATTTGCCAATTTTAGAACCAATTGGAGGTTAAAGATTAATATAACTAAATAAATTCAATGTACACACCATGAAGAAAATGCAATCAAACACAAAATCATGAATAGATAAACAGCTGTACACATTATAGGAACGGTACATTAGTAGTACAAAGGAGCAATATTCTGTGCTTTTAATCTAAGGAACCTTTGCGTGCGAGAAGAAAGCAATACAAAAAGGCAATTAGTAATTGTGTAGATGGTACGGTGCACAATACTACATGACATTTGGAATCCATAATCAACTACAAATGTATAATAGCAAACTCCAAAATGGACCACAAAGCAGGAAGATACCCCTCCACTTTTCAGAATATCAAGATGCCTTATGGAAAAAATGGAGAGACACTTATTTATTAGAGTACAAGATTCTGAAATCCTTCTAACATTAAGATCCATTGGGTGCAGATAGTCACTGAAAAGAATCACATTAACAACATTCTCACACTTGCATGCTGAACACAATTGATCAACTTGATATGAAATGGCCAACATCTCCCTTTTAAAAGAAACTACAGTGATGTTAATTATCGCAAAAACAAATAAAAAACTGTATGCTTGAAATCTGAAAGAAAAGTGAAAAACATATGAAACACTGAGCAACCAATGAAACTGTCAATCAATAATGCTAGCTGTTTCTCTTTCTACAGATATTGCATGGCCTGCTGAGTGTTTCCAATGTTTTTAGATCAGTTACAACATCAGATTCAAGGAACTCAAAAAAAAAAGCTACACTTGCAATGAAAAGGAAAATTGGTCTGCAAAGTAGTTTTTATAATAAAGCTGAAATTAACTGTTAGGGTTTAAAAGAGTGCAATAGAGACCAGATAACTACCTTAATAAAACACTTTACCAGAACTGGAGGGCAGAAGGAGAGACTGGATAAGATGGGAAGGTATTCCCTCAACTGTGGTGACTTGGGTGGTCTTATATCTTGAGGGCATAGAGAAGATGAATAGTCAGAATATTTTCTCCAGAGTATGTGTCTAAAACTCAAGGGCATGGGTTTAAAGATTTAAAAGGGTCCCAAAGAACAACTTTATCGGACAGAGAATGGTTATTTATGGAATGAGTTGCCAAAGAAATGGTAGAGGCAAATAGTATTATGACATTTAAGAGAATGACAGGTTTAGAAGAGTATGGGCCAAACTCAGGCAATATGGCCTAACTCAGAAGGGCAACTTGGTCAACATGGATGTTGAGCTGAATGACCAATTTCCATACTGTATTGCTCTACGACGCCACAACTTCATTTGTCTAAGAGAATTTTTTTCTATTCTAAATTTAAATTTTGACAGATAACATGGTTACAAGCCCTTCCAGCCCAGGAGCCCATGCCGCCCAGATGCCCCAATTAACCTACAATCCCTGTAATATTTTGAAAGGTGGGATGAAACCCACTCTGACTTGGGGAGAATGTACAAACTCCTTACAGTGCCTGGTACAAACCCAGGCCACTGGCGCTGTAATAGCATTGAACTAACTACTACACTAACTGTGCCTTTACTTAGCTATTTGGTATTTCTCAGCTCTACTCTCTCAATAGCTAACATAAATATAGAGTTTGGGAGAGCTACTGTGATCAATTTGTTAATTTTATAGAATAATGAAGCAAATTAAATTTTCAAGGTTTAAAATAAAAAGTGATTTTAAGTTACTTACTGTTCGATCTTCCAAATACATAGTTTTTGACAAAAAGTCTATTCCAATGGTTGCCTGTAAAGGGAGAAAGAAATAGTGAAATAAATTCAACAACAACAAAATATACAGGCTATGAATAATAGAAACAAATCTTATGACATCCTTTGATTTGATGTCCAAAACAATGATAAAGCCCAAAATATTCAGGTTAATTTGCCTTTAAGCACGTCTCCAATGTCACCTTCAAGGATTTGAAATAAGTTACAAACACAATTTCTACCTGATAAAATGAATATCAACTTCATTTTTTTAATAAATTATTTTTTGTTCACATAATGTGCCCTGACTGATTAAACACTGAAACTTTCTGGCCCAGTATGAAGCATTCAACCATATGTATTCACGTCTATCTTTCACAAGGCTGACAATTTAGTTTGAAATTCACAAGGCAATAAATAATGCTGGCTGTCTTCCTATTGTTGAATCCAACATGGTCCACTCTTGCCTCCATATTGATGCAATCACAAAGGCGGCTCGCCAGTGGCTATATTTTGTTGTCGGAGGCGGTTCAGTATGTCACCGAAGACTCTTGTCAACTTTGACAGGTGTACCGTGGAGAGCCTTCTGGCTGGTTGCATCACTGCCTGGTATTGAGGTGCCAAGTCTCAAGACAAGAATAAACTCCAGCGGATTGTTAACTCAGGCTGTAACATCACAGGCATCCATCTTCACATCATCGAGAACATCAAGATGAGGCTGTGTCTTAAACCAGGCCATGCCCTCTTCATTCTGCTACCATCAGGTAAAAAGTACAGGAGCCAAAAGATAACACACAACGGCACAAGAACAGCTTCTTCCCCATTGCCATCAGATTCCTGAATAATAAACAAAGACACTGCCTTACCTTTTGCTCATTTTTTTATTGTAATGTTGTAAGATGGCTATGATATGAATTATATATTAATGAACAGCACTAATGTTGCTGTTGCAATTGTTAGTGTGACCTTTATTAGACTCAAGTACAAAAGTAAAGATGGCTTACTCTAATTAGAGAGAGCCTTGGTGCCAATACAGATTGGATGTGGGTTGGCACACATTTTGTATGAGGTGAGATTAAACAGATTATACCTAAACTTTCAGTCTGAAAATGAGAAGAATCCAATTTAACTGTCCAAATGGCGATGGAAAGGTAGCGGAAGTACTGTTTTCCCCACCAGCAGGGTCGGAAATCAGGGTCACACTTTCCAAACAATGGTTCAGCCACAAGAATGAATTTCTTCAGAAGGTAGTGAGTCGCTGGAATTCATCACTCGAGGTTTTTGCAAGCTCAGCCCCTTCATATATTCAAGATGATCAACAGAACAGTGATAAATGCATGTCTTCATATTAAAGGAATTGGGGAATATGGGGATCAATGCAGTAAAGAGACTGAGGTAAAAGATCAGTCAAAATCTCGCTGGATGGCGCAGCAGGCATGAGCGGTCTAACAGTCCACTTCTCTTACTTCCAATCTTCTTATCAAGAACTAAACCAAGCAACTTTTTTTGCAGAGCAACTCTGCTCCATCTGCAGCTTCTAGTTGTATTTCTTCACAATTCTCCCTCTCTCCCACCCACATCAGTCCCAAATGCAACGCACAGACATTCCGGAGAAACTCAGCAGGTCACAAGGGTCCAGGCCCAAAATGTTGGCTACCCTTCCTGTGGAGGCTGAATTTCTCCAGCACATTTGTGTGATGCACTTGACCCAAGCATCTGCAGATCTTCTTATTTAACCCTATCAGTCCTCAAATTCTCCGTCACTAAAAGAGGCCAAGCAAACCAGAAGTACAACCTAATAAGATGAACAACAACTCCTCCCTCTGTTTTTTTAAAGCAGTCACTGGAGTATGACTTGAACCCAACTCGAAGGGTCTAGTTTTGAGCTCATCTAATTTATTTTCTGTTTGCCTGGTGATCTTCCATGGCAGAACTCTGAAGAGAACTTCTTTTCCATGTCTGGTATTAACATGCAAATAATGTGGCCTGAACAACACAGTCAATTGACTACCACAAGATATGCTACACTTGCACCCACACCACCATTCAGAGCCCCACTTCACTTGAGAGGGGTCATTGACTGTATTCGGTGCTCCCGATGTGGCCTCTTCTACATTGATGAGTCTGGATGCAGTCTGGGAGATCGTTTCATTGAGCACCTTCTCTCTTCCACTGCAGCAGCAAGGACTTCCCAGTGGCCACTATTTCAATTCCACACACCATTCCCACACCACATACTATTCATGGCCTCATGCACTGCCAAATTGAGGAAAAATACTCGACCACAGCACTTGCAGACTTTCTTTAAATATACTAAGGGCTTCAGTGCAGGGTACACTAGCCTGAAGATGGTTCTAACATGTATTTGTTTACCCTTACAATGAATTCAGAGGATCCATGGAAACACCGGTGTTTTGCCCAGAGTAGAGGAATTGAGAACTAGAGGACATAGGTTCAAGGTGAGGATTTGGGGGAGGGGAGGGGGTGGAGAGAAGAGATTTAATAGGAACCTGAGAGGTAACTATTTTTGTTACACTGAGGTTCATGAGTGTATGGAAAAACTTGAGATATCCTTTCTGAATGACCACACCAACACCAATTTTGGTGTCATCTGCAAATTTATTAATTGTGTAAACTACATTTCCATCCAAATCCTTAATCCTGATGATAAACAGTGGACCCCGACAGATTCTACAGGCCTGTAATCAAAGTCACATCCCTCCTCTCCCATCCTCTGCCTCAGACATTCAAAGCCAATTTTCAATCCAATTGGCCAGTTCATCTTGGTTCCCTTCTAGACTAACATGCCATCCAAGACTTTGTCATCAGTCTTGCTAAAGTCCATATATACAATGTCCACCACCCTGAATGGCCTTGAATTATATTTTTGAGGAGGTGTCAATTATAATTGAAAGTTGGGGGGGCGGTGCGGGGAAGAAAATGGATGTAGTCTGCATGAATTTTAATAAATCATTCAACAAAACATCTCATGGCAGGCTGATCCAGTAGATTAAAAGCACATGGGATCCATGGAGACTTAGTAAATTGATTCAAAATTGGCTTAGCCATAGAAGACAGTGTTAGTGGTGGAGGAGCGGCATTCTGACTCGAAGTCTATGACCAGTGATGTTTCACAGGGATCAGTGCTGGAATCCCTTTTGTTTATGATATACACAAATGATTTGGATAAGAATGTCAGTGGGTGATTAGCACATTTGCTGTCAATACAAAAATTGGTGAAGTTATCTATATTGTGGAATGTTGCAAAAGGCTTGCCAGCAGCTATACTTTGTGAGGTATCTGAGGCAGTTTGGTATATTATCGAAGAAGCTTGTAAACTTCTACAGGTGTACTGTGGAGAGCATTCTGGCTAGTTGCATCACTGCCTGGTATGGAGGCGCCAACTCTCAGGACAAGAATAAACTCCAGAGGGATGTTAACTCGGCTTGCGACATCACAGGCACCAGACTTCACTCCGTCTTGGACAGCTACACGAGGTGCTGTCTTAAAAAAAAAAGCTTCTATCCTCAAAGACCCCCCACCACCCAGCCCATGCCCTCTTCACTCTGCTTCTTTTCTTTGGCTTGGTTTCGCGAACGAAGATTTATGGAGGGGGTAAAAGTCCACGTCAGCTGCAGGCTCATTTGTGGCTGACAAGTCCAATGCGGGACAGGCAGACACGGTTGCAGCGGCTGCAGGGGAAAATTTGTTGGTTGGGGTTGGGTGTTGGGTTTTTCCTCCTTTGCCTTTTGTCAGTGAGGTGGGCTCTGCGGTCTTCTTCAAAGGAGGTTGCTGCCCGCCAAACTGTGAGGCGCCAAGATGCACGGTTTGAGGCGATATCAGCCCACTGGCGGTGGTCAATGTGGCAGGCACCAAGAGATTTCTTTAGGCAGTCCTTGTACCTTTTCTTTGGTGCACCTCTGTCACGGTGGCCAGTGGAGAGCTCGCCATATAACACGATCTTGGGAAGGCGATGTCCTCCATTCTGGAGACGTGACCCACCCAGCGCAGCTGGATCTTCAGCAGCGTGGACTCGATGCTGTTGACCTCTGCCATCTCGAGTACTTCGATGTTAGGGATGAAAGCGCTCCAATGGATGTTGAGGATGGAGCAGAGACAACGCTGGTGGAAGCGTTCTAGGAGCCGTAGGTGATGCCGGTAGAGGACCCATGATTCGGAGCCGAACAGGAGTGTGGATATGACAACGGCTCTGTATACGCTTATCTTTGTGAGGTTTTTCAGTTGGTTGTTTTTCCAGACTCTTTTGTGTAGTCTTCCAAAGGCGCTATTTGCCTTGGCGAGTCTGTTGTCTATCTCATTGTCGATCCTTGCATCTGATGAAATGGTGCAGCCGAGATAGGTAAACTGGTTGACCGTTTTGAGTTTTGTGTGCCCGATGGAGATGTGGGGGGGCTGGTAGTCATGGTGGGGAGCTGGCTGATGGAGGACCTCAGTTTTCTTCAGGCTGACTTCCAGGCCAAACACTTTGGCAGTTTCCGCAAAGCAGGACGTCAAGCGCTGAAGAGCTGGCTCTGAATGGGCAACTAAAGCGGCATCGTCTGCAAAGAGTAGTTCACGGACAAGTTTCTCTTATGTCTTGGTGTGAGCTTGCAGGCGCCTCAGATTGAAGAGACTGCCATCCGTGCGGTACCGGATGTAAACAGCGTCTTCATTGTTGGGGTCTTTCATGGCTTGGTTCAGCATCATGCTGAAGAAGATTGAAAAGAGGGTTGGTGCGAGAACACAGCCTTGCTTCACGCCATTGTTTATGGAGAAGGGTTCAGAGAGCTCATTGCTATATCTGACCCGACCTTGTTGGTTTTCGTGCAGTTGGATAATCATGTTGAGGAACTTTGGGGGGTATCCGATGCGCTCTAGTATTTGCCAAAGCCCTTTCCTGCTCACGGTGTCGAAGGCTTTGGTGAGGTCAACAAAGGTGATGTAGAGTCCTTTGTTTTGTTCTCTGCACTTTTCTTGGAGCTGTCTGAGGGCAAAGACCATGTCAGTAGTTCCTCTGTTTGCGCGAAAGCCGCACTGTGATTCTGGGAGAATATTCTCGGCGACACTCAGTGGCACAAGGACAGCTTGTTCCCCACTCCCATCAGATTCCTGAATGATCACTGAACCAAAGACACTGCCTTACTTTTTGTGCACCATTCACATTCATCAATTTGGACAATATTCTCATCTCCAGCCGCAATCACACAGAGCATGCAGTCCATCTAAGGCGACTAATGCGCCAGAGTGCAGGAATTCAGACCAATTATAAACCCTGCTAAGTGCCAGTTCAGGTTGGAAACAATCGACTTCCAAGGCCATTGAATCAAAAGGCACAGAGCGAAACCCCTACCCAAAAAGGTAGAGGCTGTTTGGAGTTTTGCCAAGCCCGCACAGTGGTATGATTAATTTTTAATCACCGATTCATACTGGAAGCAGCCCACGTCATGCGCCTCCTTTTCACACTCATGGTGGAGAAAGGTTAAGACAATGAGGCCTCTGGGGCATTCCAGAAGGCAAAGGACGCACTGGCCAATGCCACCCTTCTGGTACACCCCAGGGCAGAGGTGCCTCCAGCACAGTGGTAGGTGATGTACTGGTGCAATTCATTGAAGGGAAATAGCAGCCCCTGGCCTTCTTTAACAGGCACCTCCAACCAGCCAAACTCAAATACAGTACCTTTGACTGGGAGCTATTGGTGCTATATCTGGCAGATAGGCACTTCAGGTTTTTTTTTGGAAAGTTTGCAATTCAGGGTCTTCATGGACCATAATCCATTAACCTTTGCCTTCCATAAAGTGTCAGACCTGTGGTCGGCCAGTCACCTCACATACGTGTCCAAGTTCACCATGGACATTCAATACATCATGGGCAAGACCAAGACAGTTCTACGCCACGGATCAAGTCTGTTCAGGCCCTGTTCCAGGGAATAATTTATTCAGCCCTAGCCAGGGCACTGCAGGAAAGCCCAGAGATCCCAGCATACAGAATAGTAGTTTCTGGGCTCAGACTGGAGGATACTGCCATCAGCCCCAGTAATCAGATGCTCCTCTGCAATACCTCCACCTGCAAACCCCACCCCATTAAGCTGGCAGCATGGAGACAGCAGGTGTTCAACATGGTGCACAACCTAGCACACCCAGCCATCAGAACTTCTGTCAAAATGGTGGCCAGTAGGTTCGTCTGGCACAGACTCCGGAAACAGTTCAGTCAGTGGGCCAAGACCTGCACTCTGTCAGACATCCAAAGTACAGACATCCGTCAAAGTACCACCCTCCCTCCCCACAGACTTTCGAGCCAGAGTGGTGTAGGTTCAGCACATCCATGTTGATATTGTTGGGCCACTACCGGTCTTCCGCGGGGCGATACATCTCACCATGATTGACTACTCCATGGCTGCTGGCCGACACAACCACCGAGACCTACACCAGAATCGAGATTCAGAGTCCCGAAGTATATGACCTCCAACAGAGGTACACAGTTCATTTCGGGACTCTGGGCAGCTCTCGCCAATTTTCAGGGAACCCAACTCAACCATACCATGGTTTACCACCCTCAGGTCAACTGGTTGGTGGAGCAGTTCCACAGGCATCCTTGATGGCTTGGCTCAAGGGGCCAAACTGGGCAGAGGAGCTACCCCTGGGTCCTCCTGGGGATCCGCACCTCATTGAAAGAAGATTTCAATGCCTCAGCAGCTGAGATGGTATATGGCATGCCATTGGTGACTCCAGGAGAGTTCTTGGCTGCCACCAAAGACCTAGAGGACCCGATGGCCTTGCTAAGCTGAGGAAAATCCTCCACAGCACAGCCAGACCAAGTCCTAGGTCCCCAAAACAAAGACCTGCTCAAGCCAGACAGTCCAGGCTCTGAGTGCCTTTGCAAAAACTTTGAAAAATGACTGACTATAGGGACTTCACAAGTAGGTGTTAATTGGACATGCTGTGGAGTATTGTTTTGGAAAGCAACATATGAACAGAGTTGGAAGATTGGGTCCAGTGCCGCAGTCTGCCTGAATGCTGTTTGCTGTTCTAAGAGAGTCAGAGAGAGAGAGAGAGAGAGAGAGAGAGAGAGAGAGAGAATGAATGAGAATTCAGTTCTATTGCTCAACAGCAGGGACTGGAACATGACAAGCTCTGACTATGTGGTATTTCACCTAAAATTATGGAAACAGAAAAGGAACTCTGTGGTGACCTGAAAGAAAGAGGTTACCATCTGGAAAACCCTGATGGGGAAAGTTTCTTCAGCAAAACACTGAAGTGGCTGATCGGAAGGAATCAGTTTGTCTCTCTCTGAAAACTGACAAGAACCTTCCTGAGCGGTTTTTACCTTCCAAGCACCAAAGCCTGGTGAAATTCATAAATGTTAAATTCTGTGCTCAGTATAAGAATTGCTTGCAACCAGTGAACTTGAAGTGAGAAATGAGATTGGACTGTGAATCTTTTCTGAACTTATACACACACATTACTTACACATGCGCTTAAGAATTAGAAGGGGGTTAAGTTAATAGTTATAAGTTAAAGTGTTTAAAGAAAATTAAAAATAACTTTTGTTTAAGTAACCATTTGTCTTGGTGAATTTCTATTGCTGCTAGGTTTTGGTGTCCTCTAGGCCCGTAACAGAGTGCTTGGAAGCACATGACAAGCAAATGTGGTTTCCTTAAAGGAAAATCTTGCTCAACAAACCTATTGGAATTCTTTTGAGAAAGTGAGAAGCAGGATGGATAAGGGAGATGCAGTGGATGTTGTGTGTCTGGATTTTCAGAAGGCATTTAACGAGGTTCTGAACATGAGGTTACTTAACAAGAGTCCATGGTATAACAGGGAACATTTAGCATGGTAAGGACATTGGCTTATTGGCAGGATGCAGAGTTGGAATACAAGGATTATATTCTGAATGCATGCCAGTTGCTAGTGGTGTTTCACAGGGGTCACTGTTGGGGCTACTTTTTATGTTGTATATTAATGATTTTGGTTATGGAATGAATGTATTATTTGTAAACTTGGTTACAAAGCCAAAAGGTAGGTGGAGGAGCAGGTAGTGTAGAGGAAACACAGACACTGCAGAAGGACTTCGATTAAGAGAATGGGGAGAAAAGTGGCAAATGAAATATAATGTCACAAAGTGTATCGTCATGGATCTGGGTAGAAAAAATAGAAAGACTTTTTTAAAAATGGGGGGAAAAATTGAAAGTACCCAGATACAAATGAACCTGGGAAACCTCTTTCAGGATAGCCTAAAGGTAAGTTGAGTCGGTGAAGGCAGCATATGCAATGCTGGTATTCATTTCAAGAGGAATAGAATACAAGAGCTGGTGGGATGTGATGTTGAGGCTTTCTTTTTTTTAAACTTTATTTAAGATTTTATAACATGAATAACATATAGGATTACATTTAAAAAAATTAAGAATAAAATAATAAAATTACAATACAATATCAGTAATCTAAATAAACTATACCCTCCCCAATAATTATTACACATTAATAACCCAACTCAAATTAGTCCAACCCCCCCTTTCCCCCCAAAAATAAAGAGTGAAGAATTAATAAAGTTAATAATATGTGAGAAAAAAACCCACTTACAAAAAAAAGACAAAAACATAACCGATTAAAATACTAACAAAAAAAAGTAATTAATACTAAGATATCAGACTTAAAAAACATTTAAATCAAACTTAAATGCATATATTTAACAAACGGAGTTAAGATGAAACATATATTTAACTCAAACTTAATATAAAAAATTAGTTAAGTTAGTAACATTATCTATCAAAAATTCTTAAACAATAATCAATTCTTAAAAAAAATTGTAGCATGAAAAAAAAGATGAAAAAAAACTCTCTATAGAGATAAACCTTCACCAAATATCAACTAACTTCACATCTATCATCATATTAGTCACATAAACCACCATCTTAAAACAAAATTCAAACCTCATTAAGCATTGTACAATTCAATTTTAGTACACTTCCACCATTTTTCCCTTTTACTCTTGAATAGTTATCCAATAAAAGCTCCAATACCACATTTAAATATCCCCAATCATTACGTTAAAATTCAGATATCCAAATAATAAAAACACATCTACAACGAAATCTATATCTTCAACAAATGGAGCATAAGCCACAAACAAAATTCAAGCCTCATTAAGAATTGTACAATTCAATTTATAACTTTCACCATTATTCCCTTCGTTCTATAACTAAAATAGCAAAATAATATACACCAGAATTACCACTCCTTTCATCTTAAAGTTAAAGAAAAAATATTTAAAAAAAACTTATCCATCCCATTCACATTTAAATTTCAGATATTCCTTACCTACTGAATAAACTTTACAAAAAAAACCACATCAATTTTTAGTTTATTAAACAATCAAATACTTTCTTATGTGTTTTTTTTAATATAAACAAAAAAAAACCCTTCACTCTTTAATCTAACAATACAAGGAAAAAAAAACAGGTAGGAGGTTAAAAATACCCCCTCCCGTCTAAACCGCGCAATGCGGTAACTCCCAAAAAAAAATGGGTGTGAGATAACTCACACGTAGCAGATGACTTTCAGGAAATAGTGCCTATCCAGTTCTCTCCCCCAACTCTCACTTCATCTTAAACTAACATCCTCATTATTTAATATCCCTTTTTTTTTAAAAAAAACATTAAAAAAAAAGGACAACTCTTCTTTTAATCAGCTCCAACTGCCGAGTCACCATTACAACCATTCCTTCTTGGAGCACGGCTCTTTTCTTCCATCTCTTGTCTCCTTAGAGATCGCGGCGGACTATGTCTCTGTTGAAACTGAGTAATTGGCAGCTCTTGAGCAAATGCTATAGCTTCCTTTGGAGAAACAAAGAACTTTGGTTGGCAACCATCTTGAAAAACCTTCAAAATAGCTGGATATCTAAAGGTTGCCTTGTAACATTTCTTCCACAACAACTCTTTAGCAGGATTGAATTCCCGTCGTTGGAACATAACTTCTTGACTCAAATCCACATAGAAGAAAACTCGATTATTTTGAATCATCATGGGTGATTTTCTCTGTTGTGCATTTCTAATAGCCACTCGTAAAATTATTTCTCTGTCGTAATAATTCAAGCAACGAACCAAAACAGGTCTTGGACTTTGACCTGAAATAGGTCTTCTACGCAAGGCTCTGTGAGCACGTTCCAGTATTATACCTTCCGGGAAATGTTCTTGACCCAGCACCTGCGGAATCCATTCAGTAAAAAATTTTCTTGGGACTGGTCCTTCCATACCTTCCAGCAAACCAATAATCTTTATATTGTTCCGTCTGGATTGGTTTTCCAAATAATCAATCTTTTTCACCAAATTTTTATTTTGAGTTTGTAAGTCTTTGACCATTTTGGTCACATCGAAAACTTGATCCCGTATTTCGTCTATATCTTCTTCACACGAATTAAATTTATCTCTCACTTCAAGCTTAAAAGCTCCAAACTCAGCCATCTATTGAGAATGTATTTTCACCAAAGTATTAAACCTAGTACCAAGTTCAGTCATAATCTTGAATAATCCCTGCATTGTATAAGATAATTTAGATTCAAGATTCACAAAAATCTTTTCAATTGGAAGAGATTTTGGCTCAACAGATTCCTGCTTCTTCTCCAAAAGATCTTCTATTCCTTCCTTCATTCTGGTTGCCTTCCTTGTAGTATGACTGCGTGTGGAAACCCCAGCCACAGCTTCTCCAGCAATGACTGGAGGACGCTGGCCGGGGTTTTCCCCAGTCCATAATGTATTAAATTCTCCCAGTACATCAAATTGTATAGGTTCTTGTATCTCAAAAGATGCAGTTTGCAGCGCCACCTCTACAGATGACAAATGCCTTTGAGTAACTCTTTGTTCTAAAGGCTGTTTGGCGCCCTCTTTAGGGGGCTCTACCGATGTAACATAGAGCTTTACATCCGAACACTGTACCTCTCTCCTGGGATCCAATTCACGCTGAGTCCCGGTGTCTTTCCTGTAGGTAGGCTCCAAAACTTGAACTTTTGGAAAATGTAGTTTTTTGATGATCTGTTGTCCTTTTTTTTTGCTCTTTTCCACCAATTGTACCATCATAAGTTAAATTAACAACACTGAAATTACCTAAACTTTTAAAGAATTTTAATGGGCATTTCTAGACAAAACAATAAGATAGAGTCAGGAGAGGACTGGAAGGCACGTCTGATCCTTATGCCATCTTGCCACGCTCCCCCATGTTGAGGCTTTCTAAGGCACTGGTAAGACCTCAGAGTAATGTGAGCAGGTTCCTCATTTCAGAAAGTATGCACTGACATTGGAGAAGGTTTAAAGGTGGTTCACTAGGATGATTCTGGGAATTAAAGGGTAATCAACTGAGGTGTGTTTGAAGCTCTTGGCCTGTATTTCGAATGCTGAATGAATGGAGTAGATGTAGAAAGGTTCCCCGATTGTTGGAGAGTTTCGGATAAGCAGGCACAACTTCAGGTTGAAGGGTATCCACTTAACACAGAAATGCATAGGAATTTCTTCAGTCAGAGGGTAATAAATCTGTGGTATTTGTTTCCACAAGTAGTTGTGGGACCAGGTCATTGGGTGTACAGGTATACCCTGTATAACACAGTTAATATGTTCCAAGCTATGGAAAATCTCACTGTTCAAAGCATTATTACAATGCACTTTAATGTAATATGCTCCAATCCTATAAAAGGGATATATAAAACTAATCTTTATTGGTAATAAGTAAATATCGTTTATTAAAGAAAATATTTGTCTTATGTAAATTTGTGTCAAATCGCTCACACGAGACTTTCATCCAAGTTAGATCGGTACCACTGTGGGATGGTACAGGGAGCCCAATCACAGTGGGAACAGCAATAACTTTCAACACAGCCACTTGACTCTATTCCACAGCAAATTCCATGATTCCCCTCCATACAAACTGGCACTGTTCAGTGGTTGGAAACTCACTGGTCTGCCACATCAGAGCAGAGACGAATAAAACAGATACCCAGGGACCCTGATCACAGCAGGGACAGCAAAAACTTCCAATGCAGCCACAAATCTCTATTCCACATCTCAGTTCCTGTATTTCAGATATTTTAAACTAGAATCTTGGTTTAAATAGCAACAACAAAATTTTAACATTGCAAATGTAAAACTGCAGGTCAGAATTTTCAAACCATGTTATATCAAAACCTGCACTTTTCTAAACTGTGTTATATACGGTATGCCTGTATTTAAGACAGAGATTGATAGGTTATTAGTCAAAGCATCAAAGGTTATGGGCAGAAGGTCAGGCAGTGAGGCTGAATGGGGAAATTGATCAGCTCATGATTAAATGGTGGGACAGACTCAATGGGCTGAATACACAATTTCTGTGCTCATACCTTATGGTCTATACATATAACCATTTACAGAGCGGAAACAGGCCATGTCGGCCTTTCGAGTCCGCACCGGTTCACTAGAACATGTCCACTAGTTCAAACCTCCTTCTCACTGCCAATAACCCTCCAAACCCCTCACCTCCATGTACACATCCAACCTCTCAAATGACAGAAGGGACCCTGATGCAACTATCTCATTCGTAAGTTCATTCCATTTTGCCACCACTCGCTAAGTGAAAAAGCCACCTCTAATATTTCTCCTAAAGTGTTGCCCCTTACCCTTAACTCATGGCCTCTTGTTCCAACCTCCCTTGCCCTCAGGGGAGTCTATTTATGTCTAGTCTATCTATTCCTTTCATAATTTTAAATGCCTCTATCAAGTCCCTTCTCAGTTGTCTAAGTTCCAATGAATAAAGTCCCAATCTCCTTAATCTCTCCCTGTAATCCAGATGTTGTAAGCCAGGCAACATCCTTGTAAATCTTCTCTGCACCCTCTCCACCTTATCTATATCCTTTCTATAATTTGGAGACCAGAACTGAGCACAGTACTCCAAACCTGGCCTCACCAATGCCTTAAACAGCTGCAGCATCACCTCCCAGCTCCTATACTCTAATTTATGAAGGCCAGCATACCATATGTCTTCTTAACCACCCTGTCTACATGGAAATCCACCTTCAGTGAACTCTGTACCATAATCCCCAGGTCCCTTTGCTCCTCTGCATGCCTCAATGCCCTCCCCTTAACTGTTTATGTCCTATTCTGGTTATTTTTACCAAAATGCAACACCTCACACTTGTCTACATTGAACTCCATCTGCCATCTTTCAGCCCACTCTTCCAAACAAACCAAATCCTTCTGTAATCCAAGAAAATCTACCTCACTATCCACCACTCCCCCTATTTTTGTATCATCCACATATTTGCATACCCAGTTAACCACACCCTCCTCTAAATCATTAATATAAATGATAAACAACAAGGGACCCAGCACCAATCCCTGAGGCAACCTGCTAGTCACAGGCTTCCAACCTGACATACAGCTGTCCACCATGGCTCGCTGCTGTCCATCTCCCAGCCACCTCTGAATCCATGCCACAATCTCTCTACTAATTCCTAGTGACTGAACCTTCCTTATTAACCTTCCATGCGGAACCTTATCAAAAGCCTTACTAAAATCCAAATAGATCACATCCACCGCCGCTCTACCTTCATCCACCTTTTTTGTCACTTCCTCAAAAAACTCAACAAGGTTCGTCAAACATGACTTTCCTTTTACAAACCCATGCTGGGTGCCCCTATCCAATCCCTGCCTATCCAGATAGGCGTATATACTATCTCGAAGAATACCATCCATAACATTCCCCACCACCGAAGTCAAACTTATTGGCCGATAATTACTTGGCCTACACCTACTGCCTTTTTTAAACAATGGAACAACATCCAATCCTGTGATACCACCCCCTCCTCCAGTGATCTTTGAAAAATCACTGTCAGTACCCCCGCTATTTGTTCCCTGACCTCCCTTAAAGTCCTGGGGAAAAATCCCATCAGGACCAGGAGACTTATCCACCTTAACTGACCCTAGAAGCTCCAAAACTCTCACTTTACTAATTCCTATCCTTTCCATAACTAAACCCTTTGTCTCTCTTATCTCATATAGCTCAATGTCCCTTTCCCTCGTGAATAACGACGAGAAAAAATTGTTCAATACTTCTCCCATCTCATAAGATTCTCAGCCTTTTTTATTTCTACTCATATACCACTTGAATTAATCCCTATGCTATAGGTGCTCTGAGATTGGCAAGGGATTGCTTAAAGTGGTGTGAGTGGGAAGGGAAGGTTGAGAATCACTGCTCTAGATCCAATTGTTACTGAAATATTTTGCTTGAGAAAAATTGTCATTGGTCCATTTCCTTTGGAGTTATGAAACCGCGCACATAATCAGTCAATTTGGTACAATTAAAACAATGGATTTTAAATTTCCTTTCCACCCACAGACCACCTTAAGCAATCCCTTACAAAGCACCAATAGCATAGGGATTACTTAAAGTGGTCTGTGAGTGGAAAAGGTCAAGAACCACTGGTCTATACAATATGGAAATTCAAGGCAGTTGGTAGTGTAGGTTATTATGTCGACACAACCCCAGGAGCCAATGAGCCTGCACTTTACAGGGGATTTCTATGCTCTAAGTACTGAAGTAGACTCATGAAAAGAAATGCCTTTTTTAAAACATGTAAAAAAAAATTAAAAAGTGATGTAGGTTCTTTAAAGACTGACAAAAGACATTAAGGGAATAAGGAGATGGCAGAAAAATAAAACAAATACTTTAATGTCTGTTTTCATTGAAGACAGAAAACCTGTTGGAAATATCCAAATTAGCAATCATTAACAAAAATAGTACTCCATATTAATAGAATGGAAATAAATTCCCAGCTCTTGGTGATATTCATCATCAGGTTTTGAAGGAGATGACATTTTTCCAAAACTAAAAATTCTTATGCAGTTCCAACTGCTTGGGAAGGAGCAAATGTAACACTATTATTTAAAAACAAGGGAAAAAAAAGCTATGGACTACGAAATGTCATATCAGTAGTCGGGAAAGTGTTGAAATCTCAAAGTGGTAACAGGCTTCTGGTGATAGGAGAGAAAGTGACAGGATTGGACAGAACCAATATGGTTTTAAGAAAGGAAAATAATGTTTGACATATCTGTTAGAATCTTGGAGAATGAGAATTTATGAATGTTGCATTTTAGGATTTTCTTAAGGCCACACAAGGTGTTACAGAAGAGATTACTTCTGAAAATTATATAGTGCAGTTTTGGAAGTAATAACAGATTGAGGATAGGTTAATTCAAAGAAAACTTGTCATTTCTAGCTATTGGTACGTACAACAGGCATCAATGTCTTGAATTTGGGGATCAAGTAGTTTCCAGGTTTGCTCACAATGCAAGTGTTGGCTTTCTGAAGGAGACAAAGGATTCAGAGAAATGCAGTGAAGTAAATGAGAATAACAATGCAGATGGAATTTAAAAATTTTTTTTAAATAAAATGGCAAGTGAAAGTGATCAGTTAGCTTTGGGTGTTCTAAGTGAATCAGTTAACCTACGGGCACAGAGGACAATAAGTAGGACAAGTGGTAAGATCACCTTTATTGAAATGATTTAAATAAAGTCCCAATATGGCTACAGCTGAACTATTGAGAACATTGTTAGTGTCCACATCGAAGAAAGGAACAGTTGCAGAGGGAGTACAGCAACGTTTCACGCACTGATTTCAACACAAAACATTGGTCAGGAGCAGAGGTCAATTCAACTATGGTTACAATCAGTTTAGAAAATGAGACGACCTCAATGAAATATGGAAAATTCTGAAATGTCTTAATAGGTAGACGCAGAGGTGATATATCCCTCCATTTGGACATCCATAGCCAGGGTCGTTAAATGTGAAACTGGTCATCTAAGACAGGTGGGGAGAAATTTTTTTCCTATCAACTATTCCATTCTATGTTTATTAGTCTTCAACAACAGTCGATCTCTGGCAGTAAAGTTGTAAAATGGAGATCAGAATCAGGATTATTGTCATGAACGAGTCATAAATTCAGTGTTTTGCAGCAGCATCCTGCATATTATAACCATCTTATGGCATTACGATGAAAAATTAATAAATATAACAGAGCACAAAAAGTAAGGCAGTGTCTTTGGTTCATTGATTATTCAGGAATCTGATGGCAGCGGGGAAGAAGCTGCCCTTGTGCCAGAGTACTCGAGTTAGGCTCTTTACTTCCCTCCGCCCCCCCCCCCTCAAAGATAGCAGAGTAAAGAGGGTGGTGGGATTCTTTGAGGATATAGGCTGCTTTTTTAAGACATAGCCTGTATCAGACTTCACTCCATTGACGACATCTACAAGAGGTGGAGTTAACAACCCTCTGGAGTTTATTCTTGTTCTGAGAGTTGGCACCTCCACACCAAGCTGCGATGCAACCAGCCAGAATGGTCTCCAGAGTACAACTGTAAAAGTTCATAAAGTCTTCAGGGACATACCGAATAGACTGACACCTCAAAGTATAGCCACTGGCTACCAGAAATTTGAAGTTCTTGACCCTCTCCACTACTGAGCCCTCGATGATGAATGGGTCATGTTCTCCTGACTTCCTCTTAAAGTCCATAATCATCTCCTTGGTTTTGCTGACATTGAGTGCAAGAGTGCTGTCTTTACACCATTCAACGAGCTGATCTATCTCCCTCCTGTACGCTTCCTCATTGCAGTTTGTGATTCTGCTGACAACTGTGATGTCATCAGCAAACTTGTAGATGGCATTGGAATTGTGCCTGGCCACACAGTCATGGGTGTATAAAGTAGGGCAGTAAGGCTGAGCACACATCCTTGGGGTGCGCCTGTGTTGATGGTCAGTGAGGCGGAAACATTCTTTCCAATTTATACTGACTGTGGTCTTCCAATGAGAAAGTCAAGAATCCACTTGCAGGGGTTGATGTCACGCTGATGGAATAGTGGCCGGAGCAGAATAGCCCTCCACAGAGAAAGGGAAAAAAGAAAAAAAAGCTGGACAAAAAACATAGAAGGCCTGAAAGAAAAAGAAATCAAGAAAACCCAAAAGATGGCACCAAAAAAGGAAAAGACCAGAGAGACAGTTAAAGAAGACAGGAAAAAACAGTAGAAAAGGTGTCTCTTCTTTGGCTTGGCTTCGCAGACGAAGATTTATGGAGGGGTATGTTCGCGTCTGCTGCAGGCTCGTTGGTGACTGACAAGGCCGATGCGGGACAGGCAGGCACGGTTGCAAGGGAAAATTGGTTGGTTGGGGTTGGGTGTTGGGTTTTTCCTCCTTTGTCTTTTGTCAGTGAGGTGGGCTCTGCAGTCTTCTTCAAAGGAGGTTGCTGCCCGCCGAACTGTGAGGTGCCAAGATGCACGGTTGAAGACGATATCAGCCCACTGGCGGTGGTCAATGTGGCAGGCACCAAGAGGTAGGCCTTACCTTAAAAAAGAACGTCCGATCCCCAAAGCCATTGGGCGCCCAGCTGGCCAACAGCCCTCCTCGGAACAAACTACAAAAATGGCTCACTGAGCCACAAAAAGATGTGCAACCGTGCATGTGCGGTGCGCATTTAAAAAAAGACACTGATGGGAGGGGGCCCAGCAACAGGACAAAATTGAACTGACAGAAGGAACCGGGCAGATGACATCGCAGCAAGAAGAGGTGAACAGAAGACCAGAGAAGGAGTTAAAAAGAGAAAAAGATAAAAATTTACACAGAAAAGAGGAAGGTAAAAAAGATAAACAGTTAATAAATAGAGAATATTTTGATGAACAAATGAAGACATTTTAACAATGGAATTAAACAATAAAAATTAAAATGGAAAAAGCCGAAGATAGAATGCAAAAACTAGAGCAGATATAGAAAAAGAACAGATAAAGTGGAAGAAAGTCAGAGAGCTGTGGAATTAGAAATGAATGAACTGAGAAAAATGGAAAGATAGACAAAGAAATTAAAGAGATGCAAGATCTGTTAATTAACAAAAATTGGTGTGTTAGAGAATTTTAGCAAACGAAACAATATAAAGATAGTAGGCATACAAGAAGGTGTAAAAGGATCAGACAAAGGGATTCATAAAAAGATGGATCCCACAAGTCTTGGAAGCAGAATAACTACAAGACAAAATAGAAATTGAAAGAGCACATAGAACATTGGCACCAAAGTCTTATTCAAACCAAAAACCACGTTCCATAATAATAAAGTTACTAAGACACACAACGAGAGAAGAAATATCAGAGTGGACAAAGGATAAAGTAAAAGAAAATAAACCACCACTGGAATATAAAGGACAAAAAATATTTTTCTATCCAGACATCAGCTTCAAGCTCCTAAAGAAACTGAAAGAATTTAACTTGACAAAGCAGACACTATGGAAGAAAGGATATAATTTTAATCTACGACATCCAGCAATATTAAAAGTATTTATTCCAGGGGAAAGAAATAGACTGTTCTCAGACCCGAAAGATGCCCAACACTTTACAGAATAATTGCTGAATAGACAACGAAACGAGAAGTATAAAAAAATTACTATCAAAACAATGTATAGAAATAAATTGTAAAGATAATAATGTAAATATAAAGTTGAAGTTTGAAAAAGATGAGGAAAAAAAAGGGAAAAAAAAAACCTTGTTACATTTTTGAAAAATAGTGTTTCCTGAGTGGGGGGGGGGGGGGGGGGCTAGGGAGAGAAAAAGAACTGCTACTGCAAAATCTGTTGATGCTTGCGGTTATTACCGCAACCCAAATAGATAAGGGAATTGTGGTTGGCTGGCAGGGAGTCAAAGACAACCCAATACAGGGGGGACTTTCATTATTTTGGGTAGGAATATTTTGTGTGTTAATTTTAGTAGGGGTTTCTAGGATAATTTGTTTTTTTTTAAAACTGTGTCATCATGTATTGAGATGTGCAAAAATAATTTTTTAAAATATTGGAAAAAAGATGGAAGATTTGAGACGACGAGAGAAAATTGAGAGGTACAAGATGGGTACATTAAATTTCATGACTAAATATTAATGGAATATGGAAGTGGTTACTAACATTACTAAAAAATTTTAAAAATTTTTTTAAATCGACATTGCTTTTGTGCAAGAAACACACTTAACCGAGATAGAACCCAGTAAATTGAAGAGAGACTGGGTCGGCCATGTAGTGACATCATCATACAATTCAAAATCCAGGGGTGTAGCTATATTAGTCAACAAAAATCTACCAATCAATATAAAGGAAATAATAACAGATCCAGCAGGTAGATATGTAATGACAAAGTGCCAGATTTATTCTGAATTTTGGAATTTACTAAACATCATGCAACTAACAAAGGCGACCAGCAATTTATGCAAAACATCTTCCTAAAGATAGCAGATACACTGGGACATATCTTGCTCGGAGGGGATTTCAACTTCAACCTGGACACGATGGACAAAACTAGGAAGACAATTAACAATAAGAATAAAGTAACTAAATTTACACTAAAAGCAGTGGAGGATATGAAACTAATCGATATATGGAGGAAGCAACACCAAAAAGAGAGAATATTCACATTACTCAAATAGACACAAGACCTACTCAAGAATAGACATGTTTTTGGTATCGACACAGATCCAAGGGAGAATTTTTTAAAATGGAATATAAAGCAAGATTATTATTAGATCACTCTCCCTTGTTATTAACAATCGAATTAGAGGATGTCCCATCAAAAACATATAGATGGAGACTAAATCCTACACTGTTAAAAAGACAAGATTTCACAGAATATATTGAACAACAAATTAAAATATACTTCAAGATAACTATGGAATCAGTAAAAGATAAATTTATTTTATGGGACACAATGAAGGCCTTTATTAGACGACAAATAATTAGCTATACGACTAAAATTAAAAAGGAAAATAATCGGGAAGTAGAACAGTTGGAAAAAGAGATAACAATCATAGAAAAGGAATTAGCAGAAAGAAGATAGAGAAAAAGAGAGAACTGGCAGAGAAACAAATTAAAATATGAAACATTACAAACATATAAAGTAGAGAAAAATATAATGAAAACAAGTCAAAAATATTATGAACTGGGAAAAAAAAAACACAAAATATTGACCTGGCAACTTAGAACAAGCTAAAAGAGCCATTCTAGTGACAAGAAAAGATGATAACCAGATCACATATAATCCATTGGAGATTAATGAAGTTTTTAAAAGATTCTATAAACAATTATACCAAACTGAAAATATACCAAAAAATGACAAAATTGACAAATTTTTATCTAATATTGAACTATTACATCTACAAATAGAAGAACAAAATAAATTGACAGAACCTTTTAAGACTGAAGAAATATAAGACATATTAATAAAACTACCAAACAAAACACCAGGTGAAGATGGATTCCTTATAGAGTTTTATAAAGTTTTTGGGATCTATCAATCCCTCCCCTCCTAGAAGTAATAAATCAAGTAGAAGAGACCCAAACTTATCAGAATCACGTAAAACAGCAATAATTACAGTAATCCCAAAAGAGGGGAAAGACCCACTATTACCAACATCATACAGACCAATATCATTATTAATCAAGGAAGGATACAACTACCAAACTTCAAAAATTACTACAGGGCAGCACAGTAAAGGTACTTATCAGATTTTTAATCAGAGGAGAAAAACCGGACTGGACTAAGATAGAATTAGATATATTAGGAGAAAATATCCCAGAACACATATTTTATAAATAGGATGAAAAAATTGGTACAATATAACAATTCACCAGTACTACATACTTAAATTATGGAAAAGAATACACCTAGAAGAAGATAAATTATCAAATACCAAAAATGATATTAACACAAAACCCATTAATCCCCTTTACAATAGACAATTTATTTTTCAAGGAATGGGATAGAAAAGGAATCAAGAAAATAGATGATTGCTTTTTGGGAAATAAATTATTAACATTTGAGCAATTAAAAGATAAATATGGAATAACACAAGATACAATGTTTTCATATTACCAATTGAAAACTTATTTAAAAGATAAACTGGGAAATAGCCTGAGATTACCAGAAAGTAGCAACTATGATAATTAAAACATTTGTTACAGACATGTACATTAAATTGCAATATAAAGAAGATGAAATAAAGTATAAACTGAAACAAAGTTGGGAAAAAGATTTAAACACAGATAAAGAACGAAACATGGGAGAAGTTATGTATAGGAACAATGAGGAACACGATAAATACTAGATTATGTATGATTCAATACAACTGGCTACATAGATTATATGTTACTTCTCAGAAATTAAAAGAGTAGTACCCAACAACATCGGATAGATGTTTTTGTTGTAAACAAGAGACTAGATCAACATTACATCCAATTTGGATGTAATGTTCAAAAGTAAAAACTTTCTAGAAAGATCTAAACCTAATATTAAAAATCACAAAAAATAATACCAAAAGATCCAAAAAAATTTCTGTTAAATAATATAAGAGACAAAAAAAATTAGGACTAAAATTAGACAAAGACCAAATAAAATTTATTATAATAGCGCTAGCGGTCGCAAAAAATGTATTATGACAACCTGGAAAATGGAAACAAACCTTAAAATACAACAGTGGTATACAGAAATAAACAAGTGTATTCCATTAGAAAAATTTACATAATCTGAAAGACAAGTGTACATTATTCGAACAAATTTGGGAACCATACATAAAATATGTTGGAGAATGCCGACCACAAACCTCCATCTCTTAAAAACATAATTATGAGCATGATAAGATTTAAATATGTGAAAGTGGACGATACAACTTTTTTCTTTTTTTACTTTTTGTTATTTCTTTGTTTTATGTGTTTTATTATTTATTGATTTTTAAATAGGGTGGGGAAGGGAGATGGAGGAAAGAGGGAAAGAAGAAATGTCACAATGTATATACTGATGATGATCATTTGTGAATATTGATATGACTCAGTGCAAGAAAATTTTTTTTAAAATCCACTTGCAGAATTGGGTACAGAGGCCTAGTTTGTAGCTTCTTGACCAGCACTGAGGGAATAATGGTACTGAAGGCCGATCTGAGGTCCATGAAGAGCAGCCGTGTGAATTGCTGTTTTCAAGGTAATCCCGAGCTGAGTGGAGAGTCAGCAATAATGCATCTGCTGTGGAGCATTGTGACGATAGGAGAATTGCAGTGGGTCCAGATCTCTAATTTGGTATGTGTTAATTCTGGCCATGACCAGGCTCTCAAAGCATTTCATCACAGAAGAAGATAGTGCTACAAGGCTGTAGTTATTGGGGAAGCCCACAATGCCATTGTAGCTGGAGGTGCATTCTGTTCCTACATTAATATTTAGGCATTCCTTAAATTGCTCATCTATTGAAGCAAGCAATATAAATAGCAGTGCTAAGTATTCCATTTTATGCATTTTGATTACTTGTCAAGTAAACTAGAATTGAAATAGATTTTAACAAAAGTTGATGCTTAACGCAGGTGAAGCATTCCCGTTTTCATTGAGATTTTCAGAAAATCAGTTCCATCGATCAGATGTACTACCTTAGTTTGCTCTCAAACCTTGTGTAATGTGGGATTTATAAACCTTTGTTATCCATATTGTTACTGTTGTATATAAATGTTTTTAAGAGATGATTGTAGGGGTTTAATGTAGGTCACTTAACATCTTATTTAAAATACAAGAGCTTTGCTGAAGCTAGACATTCAAGCTTTACAGAAACAATGGAACTGCCTTGGAAAGAATTTCAAAAGCAGGTACAAATGCAAAAGTCTAAGCTCAATTGCTGATAAAGGTCTTTCAAAAATTGGGTTTGGAGCTGAGCGAGTGAGTGATACAGTAGCAGTGAACACTGCAAAATGGCAAGCTGGCAGGTTTGTTGAAAACCCCAATTTGAAGATGGGTTGCAAGTTCTGAGTTCACCCTGTTCAAAACCCTTGTAGTCCTTATAAGAGGAAATAGCTGGCTAGAGTGTTTCTCTTGAAATAAGGGAAACAAGAGGAACTCTATGGTGACCTGAAATAAGAGATTATAGTTTTAAAAACTCATGATGGGGCAAGTTTCTTCGGCAAGACACTGAAGTGACTGATTGGAGGAAATCAGTTTACGTGTCCAACAAGCAACAAATATCTCTCTGAAATCAACATGAACCTTCCTGAACAGTAATCATTTAACTTTTAGCACCAGAGGCTGGTGGAGATTCATAATTGAATTCTGTGCACAGAATAAGAATTACCTGATACCAGTGAACTTGGAGAAATGAAAAGTGAATGATTGGACTGTGAAACAAAGAACTTTCCTGAACATATACACATTACATACACGCGAACTTAGAATTAGAAGGGGGTTAAGGTATGTTAATAGTAATAAGTGTTATGGGCCCAGAGAACCCCAAAACCCAGCAGTAATAGAAATTCACCAAGACAAACGGTTAAACAAAAGTTGCTTTTAATTATCTTTAAACATGAAAATAGAATCAAACTTTAACTTATCGCTATTGCCTTAACTAACCTAACTTAACACTTATACATAAGTGTATGTATATGTAATGTGTACAAGTTCAGAAAAGTTCTTTGATTCACAGTCCAATCTCACTTCTCATTCCTCCAAGTTCACTGGTTGCAGGCAATTCTTCTACTGTGCACAGAATTTAACATGTATGAATTTTCACCAGGCTCTGGGGGAAACTTAAATGGTTACTCCTCAGGAAGGTTTCAGAGAGATTCGTTGCTTGTTGGGCACACACAAACTGATTTACTTCCATCAGTTACTTCAGTGTCTTGCCAGGGTTTCCCAAATGATTACTTCTTCTATAGGTCACCAGAGTTCCTTTTTGTTTCCCTTATATCAGGCGAAACACTCTAGCCAGCCATTTCCTTTTGTACAGAACATAAGGGTTTTAAACAAGCTGCCAGCTTCCCATGCTGCAGAAACCAGTTCTCTCTCTCTCTCTCTCTTTCTCCCCCCCCACCTTGAAAAACCACTTCTTAGAACAGTAAATCACATTCAGACTGATTGTGGCCATTCAACTCTTCCTTTCAAAATAATAATCCATTATTCCACAGCATGTCCAATTAACACCTACTTGTGAAGTCTCTTTAGGCATTCTTCAAAGTTTTTGCAAAGGCACTCGGAGCCTGGACTGTCTGGCTCTGGCATTTTAAATGAGATCTTTTTTGTGAAGTGTTTGTGACCTATACTACGCCTGCAATCTATCTCCTTCAAAAGACATATATACACGATAAAAATGACAATTCGTCACACAAGTTTGATTTTATTTTTAATGTTTAAAGAAAATTAAAAGCAACTGATGTTTAAGCAACCATTGTCTTGGTGAATTTCCATTGCTGCTGGGTTTTGGAGTCCTCTGGGCTCATACAAGATGTTTACCTGATCAATGGTTTTTATGTGCATAACTGAGGTATTGTCACATTTACTATCTAAACTGCAAACTATGAAGGCACATTTATTAATTGAATAAATCTGTGGTTCTACAATCTAACAAAAAAATCTAAGAGTATTTGACATTTTTAAGCACCTTTTTAAATATTAATCTTTTTTTTAAATGCAGATGGATATCCGAAAGTAGAAAATGCCTGAAACATACTGCTGGTCAGGCAGCATCTGATCAAGGGTCTTCTCTTTTCTATCAACAGATACTGTCTGACTTGCTGAGTGTTTCCAGTATTATGACCTAAATTACATTTGTATAAACCTTACTATACATGTTACAGTAAACCAGAATATTTTTGCACAAATTCTATTTACTTTTTTAAAACTTTTTATCCATTCTAAATGAGCACACATCTCAAAATAGAATTATGAAGAGTACAAGCAACATAACTATTCCTAGACCATTGATCTGTCCAGACTACATATTTCAGTTTCTTTCTCTCCTGCATCATTCTCTAATTTTCATATAAAACTACTTTCCCCATTTCATTCAACATAAATAGCTGTTATGATTAACAATACATAGCTTTTATTTGGAAAGGTTCAACCACAAGTTAATCTTCAGCACCTAAAGAACATGTTTTCTGGAGCCTGCCAGCTATTGTACACCACACATTTGTTTCCACATTTTAGTCCACCCCATTTCATTGTATTTGATTATCTGCTCTGAACACAAGGTGAAAGGGAATGGAATCAAAAGGGGGGGAAGAAAATTCCTTCCGTACACTGCAATCATGATCTACTGCCTCCGTTCACGTTTCACCCCATCTCAATCCCAAAATGCTCTTTTCCCACTGTCCCCTCTACTCTAGTGCTTTTACATTTCCCCAGTCTCAAAATGTCAACCACTCCTTTTCTCCCATTGATGCTACTTGACCCCACTAAGTTCCTATCTTGCAAGTCTAAAAGCCATAAACAACGTATTTACAGCCGAATCCCATTATAACGCAGTGGTTCTGACCCCCCCCCACCCCCAAAGAAACAGATTATGTAAAAAGCAGGGTCACAAAAAACACCATTTTCAGAAAAATAAACACATGTATTTGCAATCACCTTTTCATTTCTTACAATCATCATTTTAATTCTTAAAAAAGGGGTCATTGCCTGAATGCAGAATGTCACTGGCGATGGGCGAAATCCAAAATGCTTTCAAGATGGAGAATTTTTATGTGGTCCATATCCTGGGTCTCTAGCCAATGTAGGCTAGCCTCGAGGTACTCAATGGCTTCAGACACTTCTGCGGATGGTGTGAAGGCTACTCAATGTCATCCTCCTGTTACGGACCATCTCGATGTCAGTCAGATGCTCATGTCGGGCATTCATCATCAACAGAATTGAATTGGTGAAAATCCTCTGCTAATTTCAAACAGCCTCTGCACCTCACCCACACCTTCATCTGTACAGCCATAGAATTCTTGCTCATCATCAGCTTCCTTGGTGGATTGTCTTGATGAAGAGGCTGGATCCAGATCCTTCTCAGCATTTCCACTTCCCTCCCCCCCCACCCCCCCCAACCAGAAACACGAAAAGCTGACTGCTGCCCAGCCCCTCTCACCAATGTGGTAAACTTTCTTAACACTCATGCTTTTCAGATAGTCCCAGCATTGTTGATTCATCTACAATTCACACCTGTAATTCTACTTGAACACAGATGATCCCCTGATCTAGAGGCTAATCTTAGATGTAGTGTTCTTTGGGAGGAAAGAAACTCAGATCTTTTTGTCGCGGCTCACTCGGTTGGCAGCTGTCAGAACAGTTATCAAGCAAAACACCCTTGAGCTCTTGCTTACACATATGAGCATGGACAGCAGGGTCAAAAGGTTTGTAAAACCAATCCTCAAAGATGACACTGGTCATCTAAGCATTGCTGCAATGTGTGTATTTGAATGTTAACAACTTCACGTTGACATGAAACAGCAGAACAAGTGAAATTAGCCAATCATGAGCAGTTTTAACTTGTGTTGCAATCTTGTTAACACAAAACAGCAATGTCACATGATCTTTGTGTTGTTTGAACCCCTCACATAGATGGGCATCACCATGCAGTCTGGGATCACAGTTGTACACTTATTCTTCAACGTAGCCACCTTCTTCTGAGGGATTTTAGTTCTGCCAGGTATTTGCTGATGGCAGCACTGTCAGCTGAGCAAATTTCTCCAGACACTTGAGAAATCCCGTGAAGGCATTTAAACCAGTCTAGCTATCCATTGCTAGTTTTGAACTGTGAAGTTTCTCCATTGATCAGCTGGTCAAACCTCTCAGCTTGAGCAATGAGAATAGGCCTGGAAACTGGACGGCCTTCTGAGCACGCTTGAACGAACCTTTGGCTGTCCTCATGCATTTGGCCTTTAGTCCCGCCTCTTCCTCAACATTCCAAAGTGACATGACAACTTCTCTTCCTGAGATTTCCGGCCATGAAGTGTCGATTCAGGTATGCCAAGGTCATGTGCCTCTTGGGTTTGACTTTTATTCTTGATTCTGTCAAGTGCATGAAGCTCAATCTTTCACTGAAAAAGATTTTCATCTTCTAATCGTGTGTTCCGTTTTGATCCAAAAACTATTTCATTCCGGAAAAAGGAGGTCCGCTAGCTAATTGCATTATATCAGGGTTCACGTTAAATCAGGTCACATTAAGTGGGGTTCCACTGCATTTACCAAAATTACACAACTTATGTAATTCTGTTCATCTGCTAATGTTCATGAAGCACACAGTTATAAGAAATAAAATTGCTGAAAACATAGCAGGTTTGGTTCCATTTTCTCTCCACAAGAAAGACTCAACATATCAGATCGAAGACCCTTTGTAAGAATTGATTTAGCCTGAAAAGTTAATTCTATTTCTCTTTCCACAGATGTTACCTGACTACTGAGTTCACAGCAACTTCTGTTTTAATTTCATATTTCCAGCAATAGAAGCCTATTTTTTGATTTCCATTCAGTTGTCAATGTTGAACAACATTTCTGGCTTTCATAAAGAGCGAGACTGTTGACGGAAAGGTTCAATGATTTTACATCAGGAAGCTCTTTGCCAAAGCTCATGACAATTGCTGAAAGCAAATTTTTAATTTCCTTGGAAGGAAGCACTAAATTAGCACTTTGAATCAATATTTATTTACCAGTGAGAAGAGCATGGACAGTGATAGGAAGCATAACGTGAAGAATGCTCAAGTGTTATGGCATTCAGCAATCAAGAGTGAATGTTGGACCTTTTGAGGAGCATGAAGGTGGTCAAGTCCCCTGGAACTGATAGGATAATTGAAAGAGACGAATGAAGAGATTGCTGGAGCCTTAACAAAGACCTTTCATTCCTCACTAGCTACAGACAAGATTCCAGAGGACAGGAGAGTAGCTAATGTTGTACCTTTGTTCAAAACACGGGGGAAAAAGATTATCCAGGAAATTATAGCCCAGAAAGCCTCACGCCTGTGAAAAAGAAACTATTGGAAAGGATAGGGGATAGGACTTGTGCACATTTGGAAAGTCATGGTTAGATTCAGGACAGTCATTATGGCTTTGAGGGTCAAATGGTATCTTACCAATTTGACAGGAGCTTTTTGGTGACAACAGTGGTTAATGAGAGAGATCTGGATGTTATCTGTATGATCTGCATTTGAAAGGTCACTCATGGAGACTGATTCCGATAGTACAGATGCATGGGATCTAGGAATAGTTTTTATTTGGATAAAAAAATTGTCCAGCTCATAGCACATGACCAGGAATGGAAGGCTGTTATTCATTTTGGAGGCCTATAACCAGTGATATTCCACAGGGATTGGTGCTGGGACCTCTGTTGTTTGTAATACATATAAATCACAGATGAGCAAGTAGATAGGCAAGTTAATAAGTTTGTGCTTGATGCAAAGATTAGTGGAATTGTCAACAGTGATTCAAGCTAACAAAGAATACAACAGGATATAGCTCAGTTACAGGTATGGTCGGAGAAATGGCAGAGTTTAATCCAGAGAAGTGAGGTATTCATCTTTGGAAAGTCAAATTCAAGGGAAAATATACAGTTAACAGCAACCAATTGAAAGTGGCTACTCAAGTTGGTAGGGTGGTAAACATGACATATGGCATGCTTAGCTTCATTGAGTGGGGCATGGATATAAAAATAAGGTAATCTTGTAGCTATATGAAACTTCAGTTAGATGCAATTCTGGTCACCTCAGGAAAGGCATGGAATCTTTGATATGGGTACAGAGGTTTACAAATATTACTGAAGAATTTTTGTAATTATAATGTTTAAGATGCAATATTATGCAAGTCTTTATATTGTGGCAGACTTACAGGTAAGTTTTTGGGAGAAATTGGGGCAGGTTTTTTTAATGTAGGTCACAAACACTAAAAAAGATCTTAATTAAAATAGTGGAGCTCTGCTCATGCTAGACAGTCCGGCACCAAGAGCCTTTACAAAAGCTTTGGAGACTTCACTAATAGATTGTTGTTTACAAAGAGGCAACAGATTAAATAACTCGTCAGAGTCACAGGCTGTCTGGAGTGGAACTTGCTGTTCTAAGAGGGTCATGTGGTTTTGCAAGCAGTGAGTAAAGCAGGCTTTCACAAAGAGAGAGATCACTTGTACACTATTACAGCAAGCAGAAGTAGCTGGGACTGGAACAGGACAAGATGGGAAGCTTGTGGAAAAACCCCATTTGGAAGACAGGTTGTGAGTGCTTAGTTCAGCCTGGTCAAAGTTCTTGGGGTCCATACAAGGAGAGGACTGGCTGCCTAATGTTTCACTTGAAATAAGGAAAACAAAAAGAAACTCTGGTGACCTGAAAGAAAGAAGTTATCATCTAGAGAACCCTGATGGGGCAAGTTCCTTCGGCAAGACACTGAAGTGGCTGGTTAAAAGGAATCAGTTGTGGGTGTCCAGCAAACAACAAATTTCTCTGAAAACCGACAAGAACCTTCCTGAGCGGTAACGATTTACCTTTCAAGCACCAAAGCCTGATGAACTTCATAAATGTTAAGTTCTGTGCACAGTATAAAAATTGCCTGCAACCAGTGAACTTGGAGGAATGAGAAGTGAGATTGGACTGTGAATCAAAGAACTTTTCTAAACTTACACACACATTACATACACGTGCGCTTAGAATTAGAAGGGGGTTAAGTTAATAATAGATCAGTTAAAGTTTCATTCTCTTTTCATGTTTAAAGATAATTAAAAGCAACTTTTGTTTAAGTAACCATTTGTCTTGGTGAATATCTATTGCTGCTGGGTTTTGGGGTCCTATGGGCTCATAATAATATGCATGATACAACTTTTAATTTCATGCATGACAAAATTATAAAATTGCCAAATACTTCAGGACTCCATAAAAATTGTGACTAAATAGAAAGAGATTTAAACAAAAATATACACAACAGTATGACAATTATTTTTTCCAAAGAGACCCAATACTTCCATTTGTCATTTTGAAACAAAAGCACGAATAGTCATGAGAAAAAAAAATTTGGCTCATTTGAGTTTACCTTTAAACATTAAAGTGCAATGAGAAGTCAAAAATTCAATGGAATATAAACTGAAAAATTTGCGTATGTGCTTATGCTTTCTAAGTTTAAAAACAACAAGATTTTTTTGTTATCCTACTTGGGCTAATATTTGCAGCATCTTTATGGATTGAAGCAGTACCCAACAGTGAATTTGATGTGGTTGAAGATCCTGCATGAATTTCTGGTGTATTTTTATTGAATGACAACATTGTATGACTGGTTTAATGTATCCTAGATTTTGTACCTTAAATGGACGGGAGGGGGGAGGTAGGGAGGGTGGGATGGGAGGGGGGGGAGGAGAAAATGGCACTGTATATGTGTGAAAAGGAAAAAGTGTGTATCATGGTTAATGCGATTTATGGTGTGAAAAATTAAAAAAAAATAAAAAAGATCCTGCATGGTACAGCTTCAATTCATATTAGTAAATACTGCTTTCAATCCAAATCTTTGGCAAGGTTTTGATCTTTGTTCACCATTCCAACACTGAGTGTTCTATTGGCCTCAGCTACAACAGCGAGAGAATAATATGATCATTCAAAGTCCTGATTAACAGCTTGCTTGCTGAAACTAACAGAGCCAATACCAAATTTCTACGGCATAAGGAGGAAAAGAAATAGCAAGGAAGCCATCAACATTACAAGTTCTAAACTTCTTTCTAATGTAGATCAATGACTCTACTTTGCAGCACTTAAAGACTATGTACAAAATACATGGTTTTATGAAGAGCATCAGTTCACCCTTAAACTAAAAGAAAAGCCACCATGTGCGTCAAATGCAGTGCCAGCCAATCAAAGGTTAATAAACAGATAGATCAATACTTCTCCAAAAGCATAATTGTTCTGATGCCTGCCTAAGTACCTCAACCTTCCTGTCACTCCTATTCTGATATCTCATTATACTACCTTTTCCTTGGCTTTTTAAACTTCCCTTTGGAAAGCCACATTCCCCTTTTGGCAGAAAGTTCAATCTAGATCATGACTGCACAGTGCATGGAAAGAATTTTCTTTCCCCTCCTTTTTTGTTCTATTCCCTTTCACCTCATCTGCCCACTGAATTCTTCTACTTGCTTTCTTTCTCCACCACCCCCCCACCCCCCACATTCCATCTGGTCTCTTTGTACTGACATTCTTTGCTCTTATCAGCTTCCAGCACGAGCAGCCTCTTTTCAAGGAACCATCTTCCTCCATCTGACTTTTTTTAATTTGCCTCTCTCCATTTATCTGACAAAGTGAAAAAAGAGTCAGATGGAGGAACACAAGGTGAAAGGGAATGGAACCAAAAGGGGGGGGGGGGGGGGGGGAATTCCTTCCAAACACTGCAGTCATGATCTACTGCCTCTGTTCATGTTTCACCCCATCTCAATCCTAAAATGCTCTTTTCCCACTGTCCCCTCTACTCTAGTGCTTTTACATTTCCCCAGTCTCAAAATGTCAACCATTCCTTTTCTCCCGTTGATGCTACTTGACCCCAACTAAGTTCCTCAGCAGATTGTGTTAAGGTTTCCTGAACCACCTCTATAGCTTTTAGACCTGTCCAGTATTTTAATTCCTTTCTTATATGATGAATTTGACATCATCTACCTCAAAAGTTACCTTCACAATCTTAATCCCCCCCCCCACTTCAGCACATATTAATTAAGTCCCCAAACACCTTTTGATTCCCTTTCTCTTAACTACCATTGTACTTGTATTCCCTCTGCCCTTATTTACCTCTGCTACTTCTGTGTTCAGGCTACAGTACACACACTATTAATCTGACCTATTGATGCCTTATTTAAGTTCATCGTACAAAGAGTTGAGGCTTTGATGCCTATTAACAGTGGTGCCTTTTACATTGCCACTTCATTCCTGGATATTTGTGACTTTTTTTACACTACGACTTCTGTGTAAAAGGCACTGATGTGGAATGGGGATCATTCCAGTCCCAGCTTTTTACCGGCAGCAGAGGTAGTAACAGCACCAGAACACTGTCTGTGCAAAAGGGGCAACCCAGCATTCTGGGACCATGACAGGAAAGGATGTGTATGTGTACCATATTTGTTTTGGTGTATTTACAGTTAAGCATTTAAAACCTGGATAAAACATGGAAGTCGGATAAAGGAAAAATCTTAACAATAACACTGACCTGCTCTCTCCCAGTGGCCCTCTGTCCCACTCTCTGTTGCTGTGGGCTGCTCATGGAGAGGGGTGAAGGGCAATCACAAAGTGTGGGTGGGACCAGCACCAATCCAGCAAGGTATCATCCCCAGTACACTGATTTGACACTAGGTCTGCCAGATTGAGCTGCAATTATACAGCAAAGTAAAAAGCAGAGTCTACCTGGCTAACAGCAAGTAGTTCACGAGGGAATACCTGACCAGCAGGCTCTTGGTGTTTCACCCAGCTCTGATGTCTATGCATGCTCCCATAAATGAAGAAGTCTGAAAGGAGCTGTAGATGAAATGGCTGGAGCTGGAGATGAAATGAGCTGGAGGTGAAACAGTGATACATCCTCTACTAGACTCACCACTTTGTTAGGTGGGTGAAGCACTATGTGTTGGTGAGAGGAGAATGCGTGACGATTCAATTCAGAAGTACAGGTAGTCCCTGACTTATGACTTTAAATACTTACAACGTACACACATATAAACAAACTGTTTTGCATTTCAAACTATAACAGGGATACAGGGCATGTTAGAGCCAAAATGTGTGTATTTACCTTGTTTGATGGTGTTCCAGTACTGGGTGGGGCCATCTCGATTCCTGTGCAAGCCTTGGGTTGGCACGTGCATGGTGGGTTCATGTATTGGAGTTCAGTCAACACATGCACAAGAGTGAGGATGCGATTTCAAAATCGTCAGGGAGCTTAACTCTCGCGCATGAGCCAACCAAACTCCAATGCATGCATGATGGGTTCACATAATCGGAGTTTTGGCACATGCCCTTGGTGGGTTAATATATTGGAGTTTGGTTGACGCATGCGCGAGAGTCAAGCCCCCTGACGATATTGAAATCGCATCCTTAACTTGTGCAAACTCCAATACATGAACCCGCCAAAGGGTTATACATATGCCAACTGAAGACTCGTGCACAGGAATCAAGATGGCCGGACCCAGTTTCAGAATGCTAACAAGGTAAGCATGGACCAGAATGTGGAAAGATTCGCCAAGGTTGATCGACAAATTCGGGAAGCTTTACATTACATTGTTATCATCAAATGTACGATGAAAAAAAATTTATTTTAAAAGCTTGCCTTAAGACTTTGGTACTCTACTCGTGCGGGCACAATTCCAACTTGCGTCCATTCAGAGATAATACCAATTCTTCGGTCCCCCTTATGGTCACAAATTGGAGACTACCTGTACATAATTCATGGTTTGACAGGTGGGATTGCTGTGGGTCTTTCAAAATAGGTCTTAATCATTCATGAATAAAATTTTTTAAAGCACGTACCAAAGGGTACTGAATCTGGAACTCGATAGGAGGGTGGAAATGCTTAGTTACTGAATGTATTTAAGACAGTCACCTACAGACCATCAGATAAAGGGAGAGGAGATTAGTGTTAGGGAGTGGCATTGTGATAAAAGACCAGCCCCCATGATGATCCTACTGCCCCGCTCTCAGCTGATCCCAGGTGTCTCTAGTTACCTTGTGCTGTGAGCAAGCTGGTCTGTGAGTTTGTCGTCAGTTTCAACAGCTTGAAGCCCCCAACTTTATCGGTCACCAGCCCCCAATGATAGCAGTGATTAGTAAGGGATTAATTAAGATGGTAAGGAAGTGGAAAGAGAAAGTTTGAAAACTACCCTTTTTATCATTCCTAACTGACTCGTTATGTGCAGGGTTTCATGACTCCAAAGAAAATGGGCCAATGACAATATTTCTCAAGCAAAATATTTCAGTAACAATTGGGTCTAGAGCAGTGGTTTGCAACCTCTCCCCCCATAGCATCTAAAGTAATCCTTTACTAATCACAGGTTAACTGTAGCACAGGGATTACTTAAGGTGGTACATGAGTCCAAAGGTGAGAACCTTCAGGGAGGACCTGGGGGACATTCTGAAAAAAATTACAAAGGTGAATTTTCCACAGGATGCAAAATTGTGCCTCTGGAAAGATTATGAATGAGTGTTTTAAACTGTCCAAATACCAAATTCAGTTTGTGAAGGTCGCCTTGGCAGTAGCCAGGAAATGTATAGCAGTCACATGGAAGTCAGATGCCCGACTAAATATTACGCAGATAAATGCAAAGTTGTATTTCCCGTGGAAAAAATTACATACAAGTAGGAAATATGACACATTCATTAGCGTGTGGCATCCCTATCTGCAACACATTGGTATGCAGATATAATTACACCCCTTCTGAATAAAAGAAATGATCCAGGGCAGTAGTGGAATGATTGAGATAAATGAAGGAAGTCATGGACGAGATGACATGCTCTTCTATTTTGTTTTTCATCTTTTACTTTAGGTTACTTTGAGTTTTTCTTAAGTTCCTTTAAGGGTCTTACCAATAATTGGTCTTTTGTTTAATTATATAATCATCTTGTGGTATTAGAGTATGGGGTGGAGCGGAGAAATAGACAATGCAATATACCATTGTTGAGAGATTGCATGGTTTGTTTGGATTTGAGAGTCTTTGAAAATGAAAAATAAAATATTTTTTAAAAGGTGGTATGTGAGTGGAAAAGGTTGATCACTATAGATCAATACATGCAGTAGATTTTCTTTAAAAATTGTGGGTATGTATTTCATTGTGCACACATTTTCCCATGCTCTTTTATTCCTGCTATGATTTTCCCACAATCTTCTATTGTGTTAATAGAAAGTAAAGTTTGAGCCACACAGCGATGATGATCACTGTTGAGGTTACTCATTATATTGTCGTCCAAATTTCAACTTTGCATACAAAACTGGGGGAACATTTTATTAGCCATATTTTGGAAGGAAAAGTGGGTCTATCGTGCCGTGAAATATGGTAGGTTATACGCGAAACTAGACCCCAATGCTGTTTTGCTACACGTCCCACTTCTTTTGCTCCCAGAATGCCGGTTTGCTGTGTAAAATGGCAAACTGACCCAGCATTATGCTGCCTTTATTTGGTTCATTGTGAATGACCAAAGTCAACTTAATGCTGGGTCTTCTTTATGGCAATATTGCAGGATTTCTGTGTAAAAAGCATCAGTGAAGGTGTAGCAGCCATAGAAAATTTATAACATTGGAGAGGTCATGTTTATGTCAAAGAGCAACCCAACCCAATTCTATTTTCCATCCCTTGCACTGCAATCCTGAAGGTTAAAGATCTTCAATTACACATCCAATAATGTTTTAAATCTGATTCTACCACACAATTAGGTAGTGAGATCCAGATCTCCTTTTGACAAATGAGGGCATCAAGCCAATTGATTCTCTGCCAGTTCTCCATCAATATCATTCCCCACTTATTTATCTATAATCCATTTTCTCCGACTTGCTCATCAACATCATTGCCATCAAGCTTCAATAAGGTGATTTACACATGTTATTTATGTACTACTAGCAAGTTTTTGGGATGTAGGAAGAAACTGGAGCAGCCCAAGGGAACCCTAATGTTCACAGAGAGGAGCACCCCAAGGGAACCCTAATGTTCACAGAGAGGACATGCAGATCTAACCCAGGTTACCAGATTTCTGAGACATACTGCTGTGCCAGTGTGCCATCCTAACGAACAAAATCAAACCCAGGTCATTATCAGACTTGTAGCAAAAATGTTTCCCCACAGAGAAGAAATTCATTGATATAAAATCAAATCCTTCCAGCATTAAAACATTTACATTTTTCAGCAGATTAAAGAAATGTTTTCAACAATTAAGCCTTTACCTGATAAGTGTTGTCAAAGCTGTCATACATGAACCTAGTTATCAATGACGTCTTCCCAACTGAAAGAGAAATAGAATACAAATAGTAAATTTATTGCCACCCTGAATCATTCATACAAACTCAAGACATGAAAAGCACAGATACATTTCTCTTATTGAATGCTGTGAATTTTCAATGGGACCATTAAAATATTTAAGAGCCATTTATTAGTATGAGAAACAAAAAAACTTCTCACATTTCCTTTAAAGCAAGAAATGACTGGACAAAGCGATAAACTCAGCTACAGAACAAGATGGTAGTCCATTGGTGCTATATCCAACATCATTAAGGGCACGCTAGTTATAAAGAACGTGCAGTAGCTGAAATGATACAATAAGCAGTTTGTATTAAAGAGGAATTTTAACAAGTCATTTTGGGTCTGGAATGAAATCCAATGAGTTGCCAGGATGAAAATCTACCAACAATTATGAAAAATGCTAAGTATTTTGAAATAGCTTCAGTTTTGCAATGTTAATCAAAGAATACACTTCTCAGGTGCCCTTCCAACTGAAGACTAAGTGCGCAAATCCTTATCTTATGCAGTCAATACTTCAGCAATCCTGGAGTAGGTGCAGAGAGGCTGCACGTCAGTACCAGTGGATATGCATTGTGGCCACTCAGGGCTGCCTCATGTCTAGTATGGAGAGTGCAGTCACAACAGTGAATTTGAATTTCCAGATAACATGTCTGACAATAGAATACAAAATCAAACCTTACCAAGTTTGATCACTATTGCTTCCTTTTCCCTCATTTTCAAAGAAAGCCTCAAACATTTCAAATTCCAATTCAAAACATTTGTGCTAATAACTTCAAAATATTTTTCAAACTTTCAATTTAATAAAAAAGTACATTTACAATTGGGCATAAATCAATTAAAATATTTCAGAAAAATTAGAAACGAGTTAAATATTTTACAAATATAAAAACTAATTAAGTAAAAGTACAGGCTGAAATAAACCATATATGCTGGTATTTGAGTACCCTAACCCTCTAATGGCAATAAAAGATGATAATCTCCAGGACTGGAGACATGCCCATGGAAATTTGAAGGTAATTTATGCATTGATTTTTTTTCCACAAATTACTAGATTCCACTATGGGTCCCATATTGGGAATGGGATCAATGAGGAATAGAGAAAGGGAAAAAAAAACAAGAGCCCAAAATCAGTACAAACACAAATGGGAGCAGGCAATCTGATCCTCTGCACCATCTTCCATTTATCATCATAGCTTATCCATCTTCACTAAGCTAATGTCCCTCAATTCAATCCATGTTTTGAATCAAATCGATAACTGATTTTCATAGTCCTCTTGGTTAAAGAATTCCAAAACACTAAAAAATGCTTATCTCAGTCTTATGATTTATCCTTTCTCCCACGCTGATCCCCGGTTCTAAATTTCCTAGAGATTGGAAACATCCTCTCTTGACGAGTCCTGTCAGTTTTTTGTTAAAAAAAAGTTCATTCACTAATCTATCAGCCTTGTCTATTGAACATAACTTCACATAGCAAATCTGTCTTCAACTGAACCAGTTTAGTTGGTGGAGAAAGTACCAGAATCTATTGTTCAAAAATTAGTTACAATGCCCTCAGAAAATGACAACAGGGGTAGGCAGAATCAGTGCTTAAAAAGGAAATCACTTGACAAATATCAACATTTTGAGATTGCAGCTGGCAGAATAGATACATATAAACCGGTGGATGTGATGCATTTAGACTTTCAGAAGACATTCAATACAGGTGCCAGACAAAAATAAGAGCACACAGGATTGAGCAATACTGAAGACTAATTTAGATATCCAGCATATCTAAATCCCTTTGAGCCCACGAGCTCATACCACCCAATTCCATTCAACTGACCCAAAAATCTCCTGTACATTTTTGAATGGTGAGAAGAAACCAGAGGAACCTCAAACTCCTTACAGAAAGCATGCGATGGGAATCCACAAAGTGGGAATCCACAAGTCATCTTCAGGTTGAGAATCTTGGACTAATGCTGTGCTGAAGTTGTTCACAATCTCCATCAATGATATATGCAAGGTAACTAATATATCCAGGTCTACGAATGATACAAAGCTTGTATAAGCCAAGAGGAGAATGCAGAGACGTCTCAAGGTAAATCAGACAGGCCAAGTGGATTGGCAAGTACACTGCAGATGAAACACTGCAGCAAAATGAAATCATCCATAGATAAAATAGAAAGGCAGCAGTTCAGAAAGATATTGAAAGGTAATGGTGTTCAGAAACACCCACGAAGCTTTGCATTAAAGTCATTAAAATTAACCTGTTACAGTAAGCAAGTAGAAAGAGAAACAGTAAGTTTGCCTTTATTAGAACAAGATTTTAAATACAGGAGGAATGCCTTGCTCCAATTACAGGTATACCCTGTTGTACAAATAATCACTTTACAAAAATCAGCTTTTATGAAAAAACGTGTTCGCTTTTATGAAAGGAATTTTCAAGGAACTTTTCAAGGAAATTTTCAAGGATATCATTCATATCATGCTCACTCTGTAAAGACGAGTTAACATTTCTCCAGGACCATGCAACTTATTTCATAAATATGTTAAGAATAAAAGTTAAACACTAAAATGTATACAGTAACAGTACCCTATCCACAAATATTCTGGAAGTTAGTCTGATGGCTTGGGGGGGAGGGGGGAAGAAAAAAAGATGTTGCGTAATCTGGATTGAAGGACCCCAAGTGCTACTGTACCTCCTATCAGAGAGCAGAAGGGAGAACAGTTTACATGAGGGGTGTATGAAGTCCTTCACAATGTTTATTGCCTTTCATCTGGTTGGAAGAGTCCCCAATTATCTTGTCCACTGACTTAACTATCCTCTGCAGTCTTGTGGTCCAAGGAGGTTCATCTTCCAAACCAGACAGTGATGCACTTGCACAGCATCCTCTCGATACATCCTCTGCAGAATGTATCGAGATAGAATGTGGGAGATGAACTTTCCTCAGCCTTTGCAGGAAGTAGAGGTGCTGCTGGGCTTTCTTGGGTCTGGAATTGGTATTGAGGAACGAGGAGAGTTCTTCAGCCAAGTGCACGCCAAGGACCTTGATAATTTTTTTTTATATAAATGGATTTTTGCTTTTACAAAAATAGCTGCTTTATGCCATTTCAGCTTGCAAAAGATTTCATAGGAATCCTGTCGTTTCGTAACGCAGGGTATACAAACCACATCTAGAATACCATGCACACGATACCTAAATCTTCCTCCTGAAATAAAGCTATACTTTCATTGGAGGGATTTGCAGTCACAGTTCACCAGATTGTGGGGTTTATTATGGGGTTTGACAAGGGATATGAGGAATTGACATCTTCAGCCAGGGTACAACTCAAAACAAGAGACTGCACATTCAGGAATGATATGCAAAAAAATGTCTTCAACCAGGGTGTGACAGAATATATAGAAACATTTTTGGGAGAAATTGGGAAAAGGAGAGTAGGTTAAATACATAGACACACTTTAAAACAGATCTTATTTGAAATACTGAAGAATTCACATCCACAGGGACTTTACAGAAATTGTGAAGAATGCCTATGGAGATTTTACAAATAAGTGTTAATTGAATGGACTTGTGGAACGAATGAACTATTGTCTTTAAAGCAACAAGCAGGAGACATGTCTATTGATACATCTTTGCAGAGTTTTTGACAAAAACTGTTCAAAGGTCACTAAAGGATTCTTGTTTACCTAAAAACAACAGATAAACCAGAAGACTGGCTTCTATTGTTTGCTGGAGGTGGTCAGGGTTTTTTTTAAAACAAGTTGGGGGGGGGGGGGGGGGTCACATGGGCTTTCTGGCAGTTTGAGAGTCTGAGAGAGAGATGGAACAGTGCCAGCCAAAAGCTTGTTGGAACTGAAACAGAAGTTCCAGAGTGGAGGATGGCCTACTCATGCAAGAAGAGAAAACAAGCTATCTAGTGTTTCTCTTGGAATACGTGGAGCAGAAAGAAACTCTGTGCTAGCCTGAAAGAAAGGGGTTATTATCTGGAGAACCCAGATGGAGCAAGTTTAATCAGCAAGACATTGAGGTGACTAATGGTGGTACCTCAGTTGTGGAAATCCTGGAACCACCCATCTCTCTCTCTACAAAACCTACAAGAACCTTCCTGAGTGGTAACCATTTACCTTTCGGGCACCAAAGCCTGGTGAACTTTATACATGTTAATTCTGTGCACTGTATAAGAGCTGCCTGCAACCAGTGAACTTGGAGGAATGAGAAGTGAGATTGGACTGTGAACCAAAGAATTTTTCTGAACTTACACACACACATTACATACACGTACGCTTAGAATTATAGGGGGGTTAAGTTGGATTAAGCAAGTTAAAAATAAAGATGTTAAAGTTTGATCCTGTTTTCATGTTTAAAGATAATTAAAAGCAAATTTTGTTTAAGTAACCATTTGTCGTGGTGAACATCTATTGCTGTTGGGGTTTTGGGATCCTTTGGGCTCTTAACACAGGGAATGTGAAGTTTTGTAATTCTCAACTTTAAAAAAAAAACTGGAGGCTTACTCATTAAGTATGAGATAGAAATATTCCTAGATAATGAGAACCAGGATACAAAGGGTTCATGAAGGAAATGACACCAAAGTAAATCATAATATTGTTAAATGTGCTTATTGTCATGCCTGTTTTGCGGAAACTGCCAAATTGTTTGGCCTGGAAGTCAGCCTGAAAAAAACTGAGGTCCTCCATCAGCCAGCTCCCCCACATCTCCATCGGGCACACAAAACGGTCAACCAGTTTACCTATGTCGGCTGCACCATTTCATCGGATGCAAGGATTGACAACGAGATAGACAACAGACTCGCCAAGGCAAATAGCGCCTTTGGAAGACTACACAAGAGAGTCTAGAAAAACAACCAACTGAAAAACCTCACAAAGATTAGTGTATACAGAGCCGTTGTCATACCCACACTCCTATTCGGCTCCGAATCATGGGTCCTCTACCGGCATCACCTACGGCTCCTAGAACGCTTCCACCAGCGTTGTCTCCGTTCCATCCTCAACTTTCATTGGAGCGACTTCATCTCCAACATCGAAGTACTCGAGATGGCAGAGGCCGACAGCATCGAGTCCACGCTGCTGAAGATCCAACTGCGCTTGGCGGGTCACGTCTCCAGAATGGAGGACCATCGCCTTCCCAAGATCGTGTTCTATGGCGAGCTCTCCACTGGCCACCGTGACAGAGGTGCACCAAAGAAGAGGTACAAGGACTGCCTAAAGAAAGCTCTTGGTGCCTGCCCCATTGACCACCGCCAGTGGGCTGATCTTGCCTCAAACCATGCATCTTGGCACCTCAGTTCGGCAGGCAGCAACCTCCTTAGAAGAAGACCGCAGAGCCCACCTCACTGACAAAAGATAAAGGAGGAAAAACCCAACACCCAACAAACCAATTTTCCCTTGCAACCGTGTCTGCCTGTCCCGCATCGGACTTGTCAGCCACAAACGAGCCTGCGGCTGACGTGGGCGTTGCCCCTCCATAAATCTTCATCCGCAAAGCCAAGCCAAAAAGAATGCATATTTGCATCAAGAGGGTTACAATAATGCAGAGAGTCCTTTTTGTGGTGAGAGTTAGGAGGTTCGTCATGAAGGATATATGGCCCAAAACGTCAAGTGTCCATTGCTTTCCATGGCTCCTGTCTGACCAACCGAGTTGGTCTCCAGCACCTATTTGGTGTTGCACCAAGGCTGGTTCAGGTCATTTATGACGTTGGCTACCTTTACGTGGCAGATCCTCAGATGCCTTCAATAACTGAGTGTTTAGAGGCTGGTGATGGACTTGGCTACGTTTGCTACCTTCTGCAAACCTTGGCACTTGACTTATCAAACCAGGCTATGAAGCAGCCTGCCAGTATGCTTTCCACAGTGCTCTTGATAGAGTATCCAATGACGTGCCAAATCTCCACAGACTCCTGAGAAAGTGAAGTTTTTAAATGTTCTTTTAACCATATAACCGGTTACAGCACGGAAACAGGCCATGTCGGCCCTTCAAGTCCGTACCGGTTCACTTGAACAACTCCACCAGCTCTTCAATGTTGCCTCAAAATGCTGGTTTCCGAAATTCAAGTTTTTGATTTCACACACGTCAAAAAAAGGGTTTTATTTCTGATATGTATGCTTTGTTGCAAAATAGTATGGATAAACTAAATTTAAATAAATCTCCTTCCCATTTATTTATTTATCTTGCGACATACCTCAAAAGGATTGGGAAACTATTTGCTAAGATGGGGTAACTAAATTACTTTTATTTTTTTTTACATCAATTGCATTTGACCCCTGAGAAAATGAAAAAACAAGGATTCAGTAACTCAGATTTATGTTTTAGATGGGGGTTACAAACTGGAACATTTTTACATGTAATTTGGCTTTGTTACAAAATCCAACCATTTCAGAAAAAAATTTAGAGTATTTTTTGAAAAGTTATATAGGATTAAATTGCCATTAGATCCAGAAATTTTTTTTGCTGGGTTATACTGTTTCACTGACTGGTTTGGGGTTGGACAAGTTTCAGATAGCTTTTGTTCGTCTAGCATTGGCAGTAGCATGGAAGTGTATTGCGATTACTTGGAAAGATGATGTAGAAGTAAATTTGAATCGGTGGCACGATGAATTGAGATCTTGTATTTATATGGAAAAAAATAACAATTTGCATGATAATTATTCTTTTTTGTTCAAATGTGGTCACCTTATTTGGAATGTATGGATTTTGAAATATCAAGGTATTATATAGTTTATGTTTGTAGTTGATGTGTTTTTTTTTGCTCCCCTGCGGGGTATTCTGAGGGTGGGGTGGGTTTATATTAGTTTAGTTTATTTTGTTATTATTTTGTATTATTTTGATGTAATCTGAAAATTTTTAATAGTTTTTTTTAAAAATGCTGGTTCCAGGAGAGGTCTTCGAATAGACAAACTCCCAGGAACTTGGAAGATCTTAACACTTTCCATTGTCATCCACATTGCCAATGTGGATCGGTGTGCTATCCCTCAACCTCACCTTCCTAAAAATCAACAAGCCCCTTGATCTAAATGACATTGAGAGCAAGATTCTGGCAGCAGGCAACTAGATTTTCAATGTCCATTCTGAGTAATTATTTCCATTTATTCAGCCAACTAAAGCAAATTTATAGATTTCATTGGAACAAAATTTGACTATGCAGTCATGAAAATACAGGGAATAGTGCAGGGACAAATAATGCAACCTTGGAGTGCTCCTTGGTCAATGAGGAGGTGGTAATGTTGCCAATCTGTACTGAAGATCTTATTTAAGGGCTAGGTACAAAAGACTTCTCTATTTTATACTGAACTAGAAATCACATCAGGATGACAGGTTCAATTTGTTAAAAGACTGAATTACATCAATAATTGGAAAGCTACATACAAAAGCAAGAACACCAGAGCAAAACAGCAGAAATGCTGGAAATACAAATTTTCAGCTATTGAATCTAAACTGCTGAGAACTCTCAGCATTTTGTATTTTTATTTCAAATGCAGGAAGAAAAGGCAAAGCATTTTTAATAAATGAATGAGAAGAATTTTATTTCTGTATTTTCATTGATTTAATATTTTCTTCATGACATGAATGACTTGCAATTCATATAATGTACCTTACCAGAGTTTTATTCAGGTAAATATAAACAATCTAAACATTGGAGGCATCAAAAAAATTGAATGGTTGGTGAGGATGATGTTAAAGGCCATCTCAAAAGACTAAATTAGATAGATTTACAATAGAAATCTTAAAATCTGAATGAGCTATTCTTCCTCTCCTTTCTGAATCTCAGGTTTTAATGAAGAAAAGTGTGACAGATTATTATTTAATCTGTAAATTGAGTGACAGGAAAAAAAGTTCAATGGCTTGCTAGACTAAAGTTCTCAAAGTGGGGCTTGCGCCCCACTGGTGGGGCAGGGTCTTAAGAATATTTTAATAGGGCATAGGATTATTTTGGGAAATAATTTAAAAATTGGTTTGAAAAAGAAACGATGTGAAAGATGCAACTTGGCAACATTGTCAGTACAACACAATTGTGGTAACTTCCAAGTAAAATCACTGTTCTTTTTATTTTCATAACGTTTTTGCTCTTCCAAAGTTTGTTGTTTCTCTTATTTTAACTGTTATCCTTAGTTAACAATTATATTTTTTATGACCAGTCTTATCATCCATTTCAAATTATCTCATTGGCAACGAGGATTCCAAATTATCTCAATCATTTCTCCATGCATACCCCTTTACTTTTTAAGTTCAGTCGTGAGTGAGACCTGTATGTATCTTTGTGCACCAGCATATTGATAGAAGTCCGCCCCAGGCACCACCCTGAAGGGGATGCCTGTAAAGGTTAAACCCTTGTGTTTTTGATTCATTGTTAATTTTGTGCTTATCCCTTACAGAAAGCATTGTTTGTAGTGTTACCATAGTGACTATGACATCATATGTAGTAATATCCAAGCAGACCAAGAACTTGGATCTCAATTTTCGAAGAATCAAGACGCAAGCTCATTTATTTTAATTTTGTCTATTTCTTATATCTGTTTAAAGTTGAATAGTTATGAAAATTTCAATGTAAAGTTATGCAAAATGTTTATCCATTTTTAATCAACGAATTAAAGCTACATAAAGCTGCAACTACAAAGTTTGGTTTATTGGATTAATAAGATAGCAATTCGGAATATCATTCCTCACATTACCTTGAAGATTATATGTTTTGAAATTGGGAAATACTAGAACTTGGAAAGTGTCCAGAATGCCAAAAATTAGAAAAAATGGACCCCAGAAAGTAAAGCCAGAGGCTAGTGCAGTTTTGATGCACTCTGAGAAAAAATGTCAGGTTTTAAGTGTCAGCTTTCTTCCTTTGATTCGATCATTACTTTATATTTTTCAATTTTAAGACAATAAAATATTGATTAATCTGTTTCAGAGAGCTCGTGCTATTGTATATTTGAAATCAAGACCAAGCAAAAGGTTAGTCAATATTCAGTGAAGTTCTTGAAGTTTGGGTTTATACCTGCTGTACACGATAAATGTGCACCTTTTTGCCTATTATGCCAACTGACTGACAAATGAATCAAAGAAAGTAGGCCCTCTTGAAGCTCATTTTAGGGTAAAACATCCTAACCAGTCAATTCAAAATTGGAATATTTTAAAATCACTGAAAGAAGTTTGAAAATAGATCAAAAATCACAATTATTCATTGTGCAAACTACAGCCCTGAATCGTTCCCTATGAAATTTCTTTGCTGATTGCAAAACATGGGAAGAATCACAAGATTGGAGAGAAACTGATTAAACCCACAATATCATGGTCATCCTTTTGCAGAAATGTTTTGAGAATCAAAGATGTCTGAGCAATGCCATTGAGTAATAGTACTGTCTGCAACAGAATAGATGACATGGGTCAAGATGTTGAAAAACAGCTCAGCAGTTGAAAGCACAAAAGTTCTCAATACGACTGGATGAATCTACTGTATGGGACAGTGAGGCTGTTATTGGTATAGACAAGATATATTGATCAGGAAGAGTTTCAAGAGACGTTTTGTGAATCATTAAAAACCACTACTACAGCTGATATCTATAGCAAGCTCAAAGTTATTTGGATGAAAATGAAATATCAGTTGGTGCACCTGCTATGGGTTTAAAAAATGATGTTTAAAATTAATGAAAATCTAAACCTTTTGTATTATCCACTGAGAAAACTTCGCTACCAAGTTTCCCGTTCTACACAAGATACTGCATTCTGTGATCAAGTTTATCAATGGCATCAAAGCTAATGCCAAATGTGAACAACTGTTTAAACAGTTTTGTGTCAATAAAAATGCAGAACATGTGAGATTATTGCTTCACACTGAAGGTGGCTGTCAAAGGGAAGCTGCTTCTAAAGGTGAATGGAACTGTGATTTCCTCAGCAAGCTTTTGAAGGACAAACCTGAAATGAAGCTCTTGCTAACGACAGATGGCAAAGCTTATGTGAGTTACTTGATGGACATTTTTGAGAAACTAAGTACAATGAACAAGCAACTCCAAGTAGCAAATATGACACGATGCAAAAAAAGATATTTGGATTCATGACACTTCTAGAATTATGCCAAAGGAATATTTCTGGAAGAAATTTCAGCCAATTCTATTGGTTGAATAAGTGCGAGGCAACTAATGCTGCTACAAACGTCATTGTTGACCATTTGACAATGTTGGTTACCGACTTCAATGATAGATTTTGTGATTTAAAGGCAATGGATTTTTCCTCTCGGTTAACTCAGCCATTGCTGGTGGACTTATCTGAAGTTCCAGGGCAATACCAAAAGGGATTAAATCGCAACATGATGAATCTGTGAAAATGCTTTCAAAGTGAAAGAAACCAAGTTGTGACTGTCAAACGAGGGTGATAAATACCCAAACTCGACTATTTTAGCAAGGGAACTATTGATACACTTTCCATTGTCAAATTTAGTAGAATGTGGTGGCTGTTAGTGATTTGCCACAAGCCAAGAGAAACCGACTGGAAACTACAAAATGTGGAGATTTAAGGTTGAAACTAACAAATTAATCCCTCAGAACAAAAAATCTACAGCAAACATCTGGAGCAAACAGTTCTGAATGTGTGTTTGAGATCATTTACATATTGTAGTAGTTGAATATGAAATACATGTTCCAGTGTATTCCCCACCTTAATTACATTGAGATATTCTTGCCAATAAAGGATTTAAAATTTATTTTGAATATGCAACCTTTTTCTGCTAACAGTGGGGCAAAGGTGGGGAACTACTGCTCTAAACTTTCACAATTTATTCTTCAACCACAAAATTTGGCAAATCTAATGCAAAGCTACATGTGGATAATCAAAGCCTTGCCATTTCGAAGGAGAAAAAAAAGTGCTGAGATGGATTAAAACACCTGTAAGGAGTTTATACATTTTTCCCCAAGTCTGTATGGGTTTCCGCCAACCATTCAAAAATGTACAAGGATTGTAGGTTGATTTGTGAGGCATAAGGCTGGAATGCCCTGTTAACATCCTGCAGATCTCAAAAATCTTTTTGGAGTTCTTCAGTTTCAAAAAAATGTTCAAATTCTGATTAAATTGGTATTTTGCCAAACTGAAAATGAGAAAATAAATCCTCAGCCTTAAAAAAGCACAGGAACAGAGCAAGGAAGAGCATGAGGGCACATTCAACCATGTTCTGATGGTGTCATGTTGGGTAAAGGATCAGGTTTGGTGGGTTCACAGAGACTAGTCTGGACACAATCACATACAACTTGAACACATGGGAATCAAACCAGGGAGAATGCTGAATGGTACTCTATTCTTTGGCTTGGCTTCGCGGACGAAGATTTATGGAGGGGGTAAAAGTCCACGTCAGCTGCAGGCTCGATTGTGGCTGACAAGTCCGATGCGGGACAGGCAGACATGGTTGCAGCGGAAAATTGGTTGGTTGGGGTTGGGTGTTGGGTTTTTCCTCCTTTGTCTTTTGTCAGTGAGGTGGGCTCTGCGGTCTTCTTCAAAGGAGGTTGCTGCCCGCCAAACTGTGAGGCGCCAAGATGCACGGTTTGAGGCGATATCAGCCCACTGGCGGTGGTCAATGTGGCAGGCACCAAGAGATTTCTTTAGGCAGTCCTTGTACCTCTTCTTTGGTGCATCTCTGTCACGGTGGCCAGTGGAGAGCTCGCCATATAACACGATCTTGGGAAGGCGATGGTCCTCCATTCTGGAGACGTGACCCACCCAGCGCAACTGGATCTTCAGCAGCGTGGACTCGATGCTGTCGGCCTCTGCCATCTCGAGTACTTCGATGTTAGGGATGAAGTCACTCCAATGAATTTTGAGTCCACCCCAAGTCCAAAGTCTGCTGCGCAGCTCAGACGGCAAAGTCCTCCTCAGCAACAAGATCTCCATCCTCAACTGATGGTCAGAAGACTTCCAATCTCTTTTCAGTGCCAACCGCTCAGTCCAAGATTCTGCCCTGCTCCAGCTCCTTCAACAGCCCCTAAGGCTAGAGCTGGATGAGGTCCTCACCCAGGATGAGACATATAAGGCAATTGAACAACTGAAAAGTGGCAAAGCAGCAGGTATGGATGGAATCCCTCCCAGAGGTCTGGAAGGATGGCGGCAAAACTCTGCATGTCAAACTGCATGAGTTTTTCAAGCTTTGTTGGGACCAAGGAAAACTGCCTCAGGACCTTCGTGATGCCATCATCATCACCCTGTACAAAAACAAAGGCGAGAAATCAGACTGCTCAAAATACAGGGGAATCACGCTGCTCTCCATTGCAGGCAAAATCTTCGCTAGGATTCTCCTAAATAGAATAATACCTAGTGTCGCCGAGAATATTCTCCCAGAATCACAGTGCGGCTTTCGCGCAAACAGAGGAACTACTGACATAGTCTTTGCCCTCAGACAGCTCCAAGAAAAGTGCAGAGAACAAAACAAAGGACTCTACATCACCTTTGTTGACCTCACCAAAGCCTTCGACACCGTGAGCAGGAAAGGGCTTTGGCAAATACTAGAGCGCATCGGATGCCCCCCAAAGTTCCTCAACATGGTTATCCAACTGCACGAAAACCAACAAGGTCGGGTGAGATACAGCAATGAGCTCTCTGAACCCTTCTCCATTAACAATGGCATGAAGCAAGGCTGTGTTCTCGCACCAACCCTCTTTTCAAAATTCTTCAGCATGATGCTGAACCAAGCCATGAAAGACCTCAACAATGAAGACGCTGTTTACATCCGGTACCGCACGGATGGCAGTCTCTTCAATCTGAGGCGCCTTCAAGCTCACACCAAGACACAAGAGAAACTTGTCCGTGAACTACTCTTTGCAGACGATGCCGCTTTAGTTGCCCATTCAGAGCCAGCTCTTCAGCGCTTGACGTCCTGCTTGCGGAAACTGCCAAAATGTTTGGCCTGGAAGTCAGCCTGAAGAAAACTGAGGTCCTCCATCAGCCAGCTCCCCACCATGACAACCAGCCCCCCCACATCTCCATCGGGCACACAAAACTCAAAACGGTCAACCAGTTTACCTATCTCGGCTGCACCATTTCATCAGATGCAAGGATCGACAACGAGATAGACAACAGACTCTCCAAGGCAAATAGCACCTTTGGAAGACTACACAAAAGAGTCTGGAAAAACAACCAACTGAAAAACCACACAAAGATAAGCGTATACAGAGCCGTTGTCATACCCACACTCCTGTTTGGCTCAAAATCATGGGTCCTCTACCGGCACCACCTACGGCTCCTAGAACGCTTCCACCAGCGTTGTCTCCGCTCCATCCTCAAAATTCATTGGTACTCTATTCTTCTTTTCTTCTCTATTACTACTTCACTAAAGCACACATGTCAAACTCTGGCCCGCGGGCCAAATTTGCCCCGCGATATAATTATATTTGGCCCGCAAGATCATTTCAAAAATGTATTAGAGGTGGCCCGCCCTGCAGCAAGAGCCGATGCTGTTGTTTGGTCATGTCACCCCCACCATCCTCCCCCTTCATTGCACATCCTTCCCCATTGTAACACGAGAAATTGTAACACGAGAAGTCTGTCGATGTCATCAGCCGGCAAACCAGTTGGAAGGCTCCCCGCACAACCAGACACTTCTCCCACCTGTCGAGCGGTGCGGCAGATGGGCGAGCGCCTGTGATTTCCTGTCGGCGCAACGGGCATGGCAGGCTGCGCACGGCCCCCGGGCAGCGCAAGCCCTGCATGACTGGCACCGGACGGCCTTTCTACAGCGCGAGCGCACTTCTCCCGGTCGCCACGGCCTTCAGCGCTTGCACCCGTGTGGACCCCAGGGGTGGCTGGTTCGGCCCTACACGCTAAGAGGGAGATGGTGGCTGTCCGCAAAGGCTGATCGGCAGCGCGCTGGGCCTGAGTGGGTGGGTAAGCAGGGGTGGGCAGAGAGTGTAGGTGAGGAGTAATGGGCAGGGGAAGTTATGGTGGTGCGAGGGGCAGTTAGAGGGAGGGATGAGTAGAAGGAGGGGTGGATAGGAAAGAGGTAAAAGGGGAGGGGCAGGGCAAGTAGGGGAGGGGTGATTAGAGGGTGAGAGACGGGTAGAGGGAGGAACAGGTTGAGGGGAGAGGCAGTAGAGGGGCGTGTATAGGATGGGGTGGGTAGAGGCAAAGCAAGTGGAATGAGGGGTGAGTAGAGGTTGGGTAAAGGACTGGTCAGGTAGAGGGATGGTGGGTCGAGGGTGAATAGAGGCCTAGAGCCTGAGGAGTAAGTAGGAAATGCTGAGTCCTGATGCAGGCCAAAATGGACACAGCCTGTGAATGCTGACTACATCTCCACAGGGACCAAATAGGTTTCCCTCAGGTCAAGCAAAGGGTGAACTTGAGCTACCTCCTCCTGACCTGTAACATTATCCTCTTAAACTTGTATCTTAAAGTTTAACATTACATATGTTGAAAGAAGAGAAAACATGCAGATGTTGTTGAAAATTTTCAATAAATATTTAGTTCGGCCCTCGACTTAGTCCAAGTTTTTAATTTTGGCCCTCCGTGAATTTGAGTTTGACACCCCTGCACTAAAGCAACAATTATAGACATTCACCTCAGTCCTAGATTGGACACTGACAATAGTAAACCTATACTTGACCTGCTCACACTACAAACAGGGACTCCTAAACACAGCCAGCTCCCTGAACCAAAAGAGGGTGTGGCTCTCTGCAAATTTTGATCAATCGCAAGAGGACAGCTCAGCTTCTGCGTCGTGCACACCTTACCCGTGACACTTTCAGCAATGCTCAATGTCAGGTCACTACTATGGTCAATATTCAGGGATTGGACCACGAGGCAAAGAGAAAGAATGTGCTGTGCATTGGTGTTATATACTGTACAGTGCTAATCTCTGCTTCTAGCCAATAATGACCCTAGGTAATTTAAATTAGTCAATGGCAAAGTGTGCACTAATGGGTGGCTAGAGTCCAACCTTGATTGGCATGTGATGCGACTTCCTAGTAGGTTTCCAACACCAAATGGAAGATGACACTATTCAAGCTTGTTCTGAGCCTCGAAACAATGCAGGAGGCAACACGTCACAATGGAAATGGGATGGCGAAGTGGAAGTCAACCAGAAGCTCAGGGTCACTCCTGTGAGCTGAATAGGTGCTTTCAAAGTGATCACCCATTCCAAATTTTGTTTAATGCAAAGGAGACCAACACAAACTTGAGGAACAAAACCTCATCTTCTGTCTTGGTATGCTTATAGCCTTCTCCAACTTTATAAAACCCACTCTTTCTATCTGTATAGAACCAGTACTTTCTCCCGGTCATCTTGGCTCAATTTTAAATAAGTACAATCAGCCTATTGGCATATCCTACACCTGTGATATTAGCAATATATTACACACAAAAACAATCTGATTACAACTTCCACATTAACTCACTGCATCGAAAAATGTCCCTTTGTTCTACCCACATGACCCCTCCAATTTTTCAGCCACTGAAATTGTTTTTTTCTCTTCTCCACAAGACAATGCATCTCCGATCTGAAACTGTTTCTCCTGAGCTACTAAGTGTTTCCAACATTTTGTTTTATTTTGAATTTCTACCATCAGCAATTTGCCAGTTACACAATGTAGAAAAATACTCTTCAACTCACTATCTATGCAAATTATCATGCTTATCAATACTAATCAACACCCTGCATTAGTTCCAAATCCTTGCTCATTCATGTTCCTATCCAGATGCCTCTTAAATGTTGTTATTCAACCTCCATCACTACCTCTGGCAGCTCATTCCAGATTCCAACTACTATGTGTAGGGGAGGGGGGGTGGTGAAGAATGTACCCCCAGATCTGCCCTATCTGGATCTCCAATTTTATACACTTTCACCTCTCATCTTAAGGAAAACAAACCCAGACCATCCAATCTCTTCTAACTCAAGCCCTCCAATCCATGCAACACCTTTGTGAAGCCTTTCTGCAGCCCCTCTACCTTAATCAGATCTTTCTGAAAGTGTGACAACCAGAACTGTATAAAATTCTCCAAGTGTTGCCTAACAAACATTTTGTACGACTACAACAACTCAACTGTTGTATTAATTGCCTCAACAATCAAGGCAAACACACCAAACCACATCCTGTTTGCCATTTTCAAGAAAATATGCACTTTTACTCCTAGGTCTCTCTGCTTAATAACATTCCCCAGGGCCCTACTATTCACTGCCTGTCTGTCCTGGTTTAATATCTCAAAATGTATAACGTTGCCCTTTTCCCAGTTGAATGCCACCTTCCATTCCTTTGCCCATTTCCCCAATTGAACAATATCCTGTTGTAACCTGAGACCTACCTTCTTCAGATTCCACGATATTGCTGATTTTGGTGTCTTCTGCAAACTTACTGATCATACCACCACTGAAAAACCTTTGGTGTTGTCCAGTTAGCTCAACTTATCCTCAAATACAACATTTTTTAATGGTGCAAAAATAAAAGTTTTAGAGTATAGGGTTTCAGAGATAAGGTTCAGTTAAAGCTGTGGAAGGGTAGTAGTATTTTACCAATGTGAAATCCATTCAATAGCCTGATAATAGTAAGAAAAACTCATTAAATTGTGACAAACAGACATCCATCACGCCAACCTGAAAACAGTCTTGCCACTGTTTAAACATGTGAACTTCACCACCAGAGGAGAGAACACCCTGGATCAGGTGTACACCAATATCCCTGGTGCATTCAAGGCTGCACCTCACCCCCACCTTTGTTATTCAGATCACATCTGACTGCTAATCCCAATGACAGCTGGCAAAGCAAACTACTATGTCAGTTTGCAGGGAAATCAGGACATGGCTGAGGGGTGCTGCAAGACTGCTTTGAGACCATAAAGTGGAGCTGTTTCAGGGAGCCAGCCACCTACAATAGTCATGTGAACAGAGTACATGAGCTCAGTGAATAGCAAGATCAGCTAATGCGTTGAGGATGTTACCAAGATCAAATGCTTCATAACCAGTGCTAACCAGAAACTACGGTTAGATGCAGAGGTCTGGGACCTTCTCAGAGCTCGTGATACTGCCTTCAGGGTGTAGGATGGCACTAAGATCACCCAGGGCTGAACTCTGAAATCCAAAAGGCCAAGTATGGGCGCGCAAACAGAAGATCCACAGGCAAGCTGTGCGACAGTAGCAACACAAGGCACATATGGCAAGGGATCAAGACTTCAACAGATCACAAGTTAACCTTGCAAATTAAGGACAAAGACCCCTCCTTCTATACAGACTGAACACCCATGCAGAATTTGATGAGAAGACCAGGATGATGCCAAAGGAAGCACCATGGCCCCCCAATGAGCTGGCCCCAGGCATGGTCGGTGTGGAGGTGAGGAGAACCTTATCCAAGGTGAATCCACACAGGCAGCAGTCAGCAACTCACTGCAGCAGACCATTGCTCCTGCAGGGTTCAAGACAGCCAGCATCATCCAATACCCAAGAGGGCAACTTTAACAAGCCTCAATGACCACCGCTCTGCGCCACTGACCTCCACCATTATGAAATACTTCGAGTGTCTGGTGATGGAATGCATCAAAGCACACCTCCCAGAGATGCTGGATCACTTTCAATTCATCTATAGAAGAAATCATTCTACAGGAAATGCAAAAGCCTTGACACTTTACTCCATCCTGTCCGACCTGGAGAACAACACCTCATATGCCAGTTTGCTGCTCTTTGACTTCAGCTTGGTGTTTCATACAATCATTCCTCATAGGCTGGTGGCAAAGCTATCCTCACTGGGATTCCACACCCATCACTGTAAATGAATCCTAGACTTCCCAACAGAAAAGTCCGTCTGGGTCAGTAACAATATCAAGTGCTGTCATGCTGAGCACTGGCGCACTTCAAGGCTGTGTCCCCAGTTCACTCCTGTTCACACTATTGACCCACAACTGCATTGCCTGATCCAGCTCCAGTGTTATCAATTTTGCAGATGATGAGTTGCACTGCAGAGAATTGGTGGAAAATCTCATGAAATGGTGCTAGGGTTACAACACAAGCCTTAATGTGTGCAAGACTAATCAGAATTTGTCATGAACAAGTCATGAAATTTGGTGTTTTCCAGCAGCATCATGGTGCAAACGTACATATTATAACCATCTTACGACATTATAATAGTGCACGGAAAGCAAGGCAGTGTCTTTAATTCATTATTCAGGAATCTGATGGCAAGAGGGAAGAAGCTGTTCTTAAGCAGCTAAGTGAATCTTTAGGCTCCTGTACCTTTCTCTTTTTCTTTTCCCCACTCCTCTCCCCTTCCCCCCCCACCCATGGAGTAGAGTGATGGCCAGGGTGGTGGGCGTATTTGAGGATGAAGTGAAGTCTGGTGCCTGTGATGTCGCAGTAGAGTTAACAACCCTCTGGAGCTTATTCTTGTCCTAAGAGTTGGTGCCTCCATACCAGGCCATAATGCAACCAGCCAGTAGGCTCTCCACTGTACACCCGTAGAAGTTTACAGAGCATCTTCGTTAACACAATCTCAGACACCTTAAAGTGTAGCTACTGGCAAGCCTTCTTTGTGACTGCATCAATGCAGAGGCTCTAGGACAGATCCTCAGAGATGTTGACACCTAGGAATTTGAAGTTCTTGACCCTCTCCATTACTGAGACCTCAATGAGGGCTGGGCCATATTCCTTGACTTTCTTTTGAAGTCCACAATCATCTCCTTGGTTTTGCTAATGTTGAGCACAAGGTTATCGTTGGACCATTCAACAATTTGATCTCTCCTTCCTGTAAACTTCCTCATTGCCGTTCGTGATTCTGCTGACAACTGTGGTGTCATCGGCAAACTTGCATTGGAATTGTCCCTGGCCACACAATCATGGGTGTAAGGAGTTTAATGGAGATTGTGGACTTCTGCAGGACCAGGGCTGACCAATCTCCACTACACATCAACTCTAGTAGAGTGGAGAGCACCAAGTTCCTTGGAGTTGACAACCTATCGTAAACAACACCATGTCAGGAAGGAGCAACAGCACTTTCTGAGAAGAATGAAGCAGGCAAGCCTACTGGCCACCACTAGCTGGCTACGTGAATGTGGTACAGTTGCTGCAGAGCAATGGATTGGAGGTCAATCAACAGAACCAATAGAGTGGCAGAGGTTCATTGGAGACTCCCTCCGCACAATCAACATGATCTACCAGGATCATTGTCTGAAGAGCGTGCAGTTATTGAGGACTCTTGCCACTCTACACACAGCATCTTTCAGCTGTTCCCAACAGGAAAGAACACCACCAGGCTGATGAACAGCTTCTTCCCACGGGCAGTGAGAATGCTGAACCACCAAAGAAACTGCTCACCCTGACCACCCAAGACTCATTTGTACAAATATTTATTTATTTTTATAGATAAAATATTTGTCCAGCAAACATATTATTTCTGTACATTATTCTGGTTGTGTGTCTGCCTGTTTTGCATTGAGGACTGTAGAATACTGTTGTCATGTTGTACTTGTATAATCAGGTAATAAATTTGACTTGAACAGCACCAATCACCACAGCACTCCAACAGTCACAGACCTTCAATCTGAAAGTTACTTTGCCCATTGTGATTTTAATAACTTTGTTCAGTGAATAGCATTCAAATTTTGTTTAAACAGTACAATTTCAAATAACTCTACAAACCCTGATACTATTGATCTTTGTAACCAATCTGGAGCCAACTTAGAAATCCAACAGCATTCTTCCCAATCAAATATAAAATTCACACTATATACACCTCCATTTTTGAATAAAAATTCTACATCAAAGATTTTATCAATTGAGACCAGTGCATCTATGCAAGCTCCATACAATCATCAGTTTCAATCATGGATTTCTACACCATCATGGCTGACACATTGGTTTTTGTTTTCAATCCTTCGGCTAAAATCCAACAGGTCACCACCTAATGAAATTGTATCAAAACTCTAGAAGAGTATCACCATCACCTCAAGGCAATCAGGAAAGGACAATATTAATCCCTCAATTCTTCTACCCTTGTCAACTTTAAAGATAATCTGAGAACGTCATGATCACTCATGAGATGGCGAGCCAATGAAAAGGTCAGAGGCATCGGACTTGTGGTATTGGGTGGGATGAAGAATTCAGTGCTGTGACTGAGTGGAATAAAGAGTCAACTCCATTGTGTTGAAAAAAAGTGAGTTTTCTTTAAATTGTGTGTAAACTGGGTAAATGATTGCAGCTACAAGTGGTGACCCAGAGGGTTCACAGCACCATGTTAAAATGGAAAGATGAGAATAAACCTCTTACAGGAACAATCAGGGAAGTTAGAGGGTCCCTCCTTTTTATTAATAATGCAACAGCATGGTTCATGATCCTTGAGGCACGTTTCTCCACCCTCAGAGTGACAAGTCAAAAGACTAAATTCAGTTTACTTGTGGCTCGTCTTATCACACAAAAGTGCCTGTGAAGTAGAGGATGCTTTATTTGATCCAGGTTGTAATATCCCACACAACATCCTCAAGGCTACTGTTCTGAAGCGTACTCCGCTGTCTCAGAAGGCTTGTATTGCTGAGTTGCTAGCTGACAACAGCCTAGACAATAGGCAACTGTCACAGATGCTGAGAAGATGGCAGAGGCTAGCTGGGACAGGCTCGGTTGAAGGGAATTTTTGGAAGCAGAAGTTCCTCCAATGTTTACCTCATCGAGTTAAAGGGCACAGCGAGCATAATTCAAGCGTACATCCTCGATGATTTGGCAGATCATGCCGACCTCGTCATGTCCACCACCTCCATGAAGGTAGAACTTCCCTAGTCAGCAGGAGCAAACAGAGCTGGAACAACTGCTTACTACATCTTGTGAACCGGTTGCACCTTATCAACCAAAGATAACAGGGTTGGAGCAGCACTGACTGACTACACAAGTCCAGGCTTTGAGCACCCAATGGTTGGAATGGTGCTTGTCCAGAATGTGGTAGAAGCGACAGGCAGCTTATATGTTGGAAGCACTGGAAATTTGGTACTGCTGTCTTGTCCTGTCAGTCACTTAGCAATTTCTATAAATGGCAGCCAAGAAACGACGAGGGCCAGCAGTGGAGGCAACTGCTGCCCTTTAGCACATTGGTTGCCGACTTCTTCCTCAAAAACACTCAGGTGTTCAATTTCTTGTTGATTCAGATGCAGAAATTTCTGTGGTCCCTCCAACCCAATTGGAACACAGACACCCCAATATGTCATGTGTTACTTCAGCCATGAAAGATTCTCATATTCATACATGGCTAGAGGTCACTCACGATAGATTTTGGTCTCAAAACTTTTAGGTGTATTTTCACAGTTGCAAGTGTGGGAAATTCCATTTTGGAAGCAAATTTGTCACATTTTTCATTACTGGTAGATTTTTAAATTTACTGTGTCGTAGACTGCAGCACTTGTATGCAAGTGAGCTGCATTTGTCACCCACCTGACCAGACTCCAACCTGGCTCCTGCCCTTTCCGACCATTGCTCCAGTGCTTCCTGTGTGACCCTATATCACTAAACAGACATTAAACATGCAATTACCCACCACTGATGTGGGGTCCTCCGGTGCAATATGGACTTGTAGATTAAACCCAGACTAACTTAAAATAGTCAAAGCCAAATTCAACCATATGCAAGAGCTGGGCATAGTCTGCAGATCTAGGTTTTACCATGGCATATGGTTCCAAATGTCTCCTAGGGGTTGGCAGCCTTGACCTTGCCCTGAACAATTCCACTGTGCATGATAGACAAAACATTCTCAATTTACAAGACTTCTCAGAGAACCTCCATGGCAAGTGTGTTTGTTAAAATAGATCTAGTACGAGCTTACTCTGATTTTAGCAGAGCCTTCCGACATTGCCATGAGAGTTTGATCTCCTGTGTATGCCATTTAGTCTGTGGAATGCAGCTCAGACATTCCAGTGGTTTATAGACCACGTACTCTCTGACAATGAGATAGACAACAGACTCGCCAAGGCAAATAGCGCCTTTGGAAGACTACACAAAAGAGTCTGGAAAAACAACCAACTGAAAAACCTCACAAAGATAAGCGTATACAGAGCCGTTGTCATACCCACACTCCTGTTCGGCTCCGAATCATGGGTCCTCTACCGGCACCACCTACGGCTCCTAGAACGCTTCCACCAGCGTTGTCTCCGCTCCATCCTCAACATCCATTGGAGCGCTTACATCCCTAACGTCGAAGTACTCGAGATGGCAGAGGTCGACAGCATCGAGTCCACGCTGCTGAAGATCCAGCTGCGCTGGATGGGTCACGTCTCCAGAATGGAGGACCATCGCCTTCCCAAGATCGTGTTATATGGCGAGCTCTCCACTGGCCACCGTGACAGAGGTGCACCAAAGAAAAGGTACAAGGACTGCCTAAAGAAATCTCTTGGTGCCTGCCACATTGACCACCGCCAGTGGGCTGATATCGCCTCAAACCGTGCATCTTGGCGCCTCACAGTTTGGCGGGCAGCAACCTCCTTTGAAGACCGCAGAGCCTACCTCACTGACAAAAGGCAAAGGAGGAAAAACCCAACACCCAACCCCAACCAACCAATTTTCCCCTGCAACCGCTGCAATCGTGTCTGCCTGTCCCACATCGGACTTGTCAGCCACAAACGAGCCTGCGGCTGACGTGGACTTTTTACCCCCTCCATAAATCTTCATCCGCGAAGCCAAGCCAAAGAAAAGAAAACTCTCTGGCCTCAATTTTACATCAGGAGTGGGCAATCTACTGCCCACAGGCAGAATTTATCTGGCCTACAATCCAATGCAGAAGTACCACGTGCACCCAGCCCACCAATACAAGTACAGGTAGTCCCCAGGTTATGAAAGTTCAGTTCCTACATTGGTCCTCAAGTCGAATTTGTATGCAAGTCAGAATAGATTGTAAATGTGTCAAAACATGTCCAGCTGTTGATCTGGTGCTCTCAGCTGAATGGAAAGACAGTTTCTACCTGTCACACCTTCCTATCCATTGAAACCACTCTGATCCCCCAGCTCTCTGTAAAAGCAACCCAGTACTGCATTTTCCAGGATCAACAAAAAAACTACTGGACTTTGTCCAGTAGTTTTAATGCCATGTTGTTCTGGAAGCATTTGCCTCTTGGAAATACAATATCCATACTCCCGTGCCAGTGTCCTGGAGATGACTAGGCACATGCGCAGAGCAAATGGTCTGACATTTACAGATACATATTGTTCACAAAAGCAAGATGCAGAATTAAAACTGCAATGCAGAATTCCCCCCCCCCCCCACCCCCACCCCAGGAAGATCTTTTGTACTGGTAGCAATGAGGCAGAAGCTTTTTAAAAGCTAGAACTTGATAAGTGAACAAGGTTAATGCTGTTAATGCTGTTACAGACAACTTTACTTTTTCATATTACTAAATGAATTGGTTTATTAAAAGTTTTATTTGTTAGGTTACATTATGCACATGAGCAAATTGGTAGCATCAGTGAAGCCTGTCATTCAACCACTGAAACCATCTGGCCCAAGCCTGGCAAAAGGTTGCCCACCCCAGTCTATAATTGACAATATTCTTGTAGCAAGCATGGATAAAATGGAGCACAAGTACCATCTTACATCTCTGTCCCTGATGAATTGTGACCAACCTGAGTAAATGTGTTTTGGTCCAACTGAAATTGTATTTTGGGGAAAAAAAATTACACAACATGGTATCTTCCCTGATGCAATGAAAGTGCAAGAAATTTGAGATTATGTTTGGCCAGTTACAACAATTTTTAGGGATGATTAATTTTTACCACCATTTCCTGATTAATGCCACAACATCTCTATTACCCCTTACTGAACAACTAAAATGATCTGACAAGTCTGTTTCTAATAGACCATTGAGTTTGGGAGGCAATGGCATTCATGCTTTCAACTATATGAAGACAACTTGCAAATGCCACAATGCTTGTGCACTAAAAGCTCAATGTCTTGCTCTTACCACAGAAACCTCCATCAATGTCAAGGGAGCAGTATGGGCAATTGGAACCTCTGGGTTTTTTCCCCAGCCAAGCTGCCAAAGGGTTCGGCAAAGTGTAGTACATCTGGTCAAGAACTCCTAGCCACCCATTTTGCAAGCAAACATTTCCAGATTTCGTAGGAAGGTCACACTTTCAACATTTATGCAGACCACAAGCCTCTTGCGCATACTCATGAGTATAAGCACACATCTTCACTCACCATGAAAAATTTGGCACTTGGACTTCATCTTACAATTTTCTTTGAACATATGACACATCTGAGGGAAGGCTAAAGACATGGCTGACACCCTGTCCAGGTGCAACATTGATGCCTTACATACCACTACAGCCATGGTTTTCATTGCCATGGTTTGTGCACATCACACCAATTCCCATCTCACAGTATCACTGGATCAACACAGGTCTCCAACAAGATGTAAACCTGGATAAATTGGGTCTGCGATTTCCCCCCCCTACCCCCACCACAGGGGTGGTGCAATGAGGCAGAAGATTTTTGAGGCTCTTCATAATCTGTCTCATCCTGGTAGAAGGGCATCAATCCAGATACTCAGTCCATCATGTGCTCCTGGACTTGGTAGGCCCACTTCCACAATCCAGAAATTGTTCTTACCTGCTCATGTGTGAGGACTGAGCTATCAGGTGGCAGGAGGCCATTCCGGTCACTGACACCTCTGCAGTGAAAATCGCATGGGCTTTCAGGGATTAATGGGTTCCATCTTTCACTGTTCCAGCAGACCAAGGATCTCAGCTCGAGTCAGCAATGTTCTGAGCTCTCTGATCTTTTGGACATTACCCATATTCGGACTACAGCTTACCATCTGCAGGTTAATGGCCTCTGAGCATTTCCATCGACAATTGAAAGCAGCATTGACATCAGGTAGTGATGCATCAATGCAGACCAAAACATTGGCCCATGGTTCTCCTTAGCTTGCGTACTGCTGTAAAGGCAGATCTTGGATGTTCAGTGGCAGAGATGACAAATGACACAATGCTGACTTTGCCAGGCAAGTTTGTGAATCCAAGTTCAGGAAAAGCACTCCACGATCCAGCAAAATCATGTCGATAGTCTTTGGGAAAACAAGATTGCTCAGACCTAACCCTGCACAATATCCGTCACCATCAGTATATCTACCTGATTATTTAAAACATTGTACGCATGTGTTCCTTTGGCAGGATGCTGTTCACAAACCACTTCAGCTAGTTTATGACAGACCTCTTAAAGTCTTACAACACTACCCGAAGACTTTTGTGGTTCAGAAATAAGAAAGCAGACAGTCTATCAATAGATGGAAGCCAGCATACATCAACGGTCCATGTTCTGCACCAGTCGCCCCTCACGATCTCTCTCTCTCTCCTCACCACCCACCCCCCCCCCCCCCCCCAGTCAGGAGCATACATTGCCTGCCTTGCAGTATCGTACAAAGTCAGGCCAGACTGTCAGACCTCCAGATAGTTAAGCAGTTGGGCAGAACTGATCAGTCGTCGTCTTACATGGCTCAGAAACTTAGGGGGTCCTGTGTGTACTTACCTGCATCGGGAGCAGTGCCGGTCACCGTTTGATGTATTCAAGGTGATGCGCGAGAGGAATAGGGCGCATGTGCAGGTTAGTGCGCAAGGCTGCTTACGCGGTGTTGGATCTCTGATGCAGGAGGATAGTGAGAGCTCCAAGATCACCTATGTGGCACAGCAAATGAAAAGACTAGAGGGGTTTGGCTGGGTGGTATTTGGTGTGAAGAATTCAGTGCTGCATCTCAATGGAATAGAGTCAACTCCATGTTGTGCTAAACAAATGAGTGTATTCTTTAAATCAGTGTATACTGCAGCTACAAAATTCTTTTTCTTTGGCTTGGCTTCGCGGACGAAGATTTATGGAGGGGGTAAAAAGTCCACGTCAGCTGCAGGCTCGTTTGTGGCTGACAAGTCCGATGCGGGACAGGCAGGCACGGTTGCAGCGGTTGCAAGGGAAAATTGGTTGGTTGGGGTTGGGTGTTGGGTTTTTCCTCCTTTGCCTTTTGTCAGTGAGGTGGGCTCTGCGGTCTTCTTCAAAGGAGGTTGCTGCCCGCCAAACTGTGAGGCGCCAAGATGCACGGTTTGAGGCGATATCAGCCCACTGGCGGTGGTCAATGTGGCAGGCACCAAGAGATTTCTTTAGGCAGTCCTTGTACCTTTTCTTTGGTGCACCTGTCACGGTGGCCAGTGGAGAGCTCGCCATATATATATATATATATATATATAACACAAAATTACTACAGCTACAAATCCCTCAATTTTTTTTTTAATTCCTTTTGTAATTGCCTTCACCACAATAGTAAACTGCATCCATATTGCATCTCTACACTACTGCACAAGACTAGTTCTGTGTTTAAATGATTCTTTGCTGATCATACACACATTAAATATGTGGAGCAGTTATTTTACCATATAGATATTTAAAGCTCATGATACATGGCCCAACCTGATAACAAAAGATACACAAAATTCAAACAACAAAGTTACTTTTTTGCTGATAGTCAAACAAATTCAATCTTTTAAAATATCAAATTCTTGCAATAAGGCTTCAAAATGTATAAATAGGGCATTTCTATTGTGCCAGTTATGCGGATATTCAGATATACAAATTTGATACACCTCTGCAAATATATTCTTATAAGTGGCATGAGGTCCAAAGGGAGAGCATATTAATTGGCCAAAAAAGGACAAAATCTGAAGACTGGGAACAGTTCAAGATGCAGCAAAGGAGGACAAAGGGATTAATCAAGAGGGTAAAAATAAATTACGAAAGTAAGCTTGTGGCAAACAAAAACCAACTGCAAAAGCTTTTATAGATATGTCAAGAGGAAAAGATTGGTGAAATCCAGAGTAGGTCCCTTGCAGTCGGAATCAGGGGAATATATAATGGGGAACAAGGAAATGGCAGACCAATTAAATTCTTACTTTAGTTCTGTTTTTACAAGAGAGGATACAAATAATCTCCCAAGGATGTTGGGAAACAGAGACTAATGCAAGGGAGGAACTGAAAGAAATCAGTATCTCTAAGGACATGGTCTTGGGGAAATTGATGGGTTTGAAGGCAGATAAATCCCAAGGGCCTGATAATCTACATCCTAGGGTACTTAAGGAAGTGGCCATTCAGGTAGCAGATGCTTTAAGAATTATTTTCCAGAACTCGATAGACTCAGGATCAGTACCCATGGATTGGAGGGTAGCTAATGTTATCCCACTATTTAAAAAGGGGGGTAGAGAAAAAGCAGGGAATTATAGGTCGGTGAGCCTTACATCAGTAGTAGCAAAATGATGGAATCCATTATTAAGGATGCAATAGCGGAGCATATGACTAGCAGAGAAGGGATCGGACGGAGTCAACGTGGATTTACAAAAGGTAAATCGTGCTTGACAAATCTATTGGAATTCTTTGAGATGGTGACAGGTAAAATAGATGGGGGAGAGCCAGTGGATGTGGTGTACCTCGAGTTCCAAAAGGCCTTCGATAAGGTCCCGCATAAACGACTGGCTTACAAAATCAAGGCTCATGGGATTGGGGGAAAAGTACTGACGTGGATTGAGAACTGGCTGGCAGGTAGAAGACAGAGAGTTGGGATAAATGGCTCATTTTCTGAGTGGCAGGTGGTGACCAGTGGGGTGCCACAGGGATCTGTACTGGGACCTCAGCTGTACACAATTTACATTAATGATCTAGATGAGGGATTGGATGTAATATCTCCAAATTTGCAGTTGACACTAAGCTAGGAGGGGTTGTGTGCACTGAAGAGGGGGTCAGGAAGCTCCTTTGTGATTTGGATAAATTGGGGGACTGGGCAGATACATGTAGCAAATGCACTACAATGTGGATAAATACGAGGTTATCCACTTTGGTAATACAAACCGGAGGGCAGATTACTATTTGAATGGCAATAGATTGGGAGATGGGAAAGTGCAGAGAGACCTAGGGGTTCTTGTGTACCAGTCACTGAAGGCGATCATGCAGGTACAGCAGGCGGTTAAAAAGGCAAATGGTATGTTGGTCTTCATATCAAGAGGGTTTGAGTATAGGAATAAGGATACCTTACTGCAGCTGTACAGAGCCTTGGTGAGACCCCACCTGGAGTATTGTGTGCAGTTTTGGTCACCTTATCTGAGGAAGGATGTTCTTGCAATGGAGGGAGTGCAGAGGCAATTCACCAGGCTGATACCTGGAATGGCAGGAATGACTTATGAGGAAAGATTGCGCAAATTGGGATTGTACTCGCTGGAGTTTAGAAGATTGAGAGGGGATCTCATAGAGACCTATAAAATTCTGGCAGGACTGGACAGAATGGAGGCAGAAGGGATGTTTCCAATAGTGGGGGAGTCCAGAACCCGGGGCCATGGTTCGAGGATAATAGGCAAACCATTTAGGACCGAGATAAGGAGGAATTTCTTGACCCAGAGGGTGGTGAATCTGTGGAATTCATTGCCACAGAGGGCAGTAGAGGCAGGTTCATTGAATATATTTAAGAGGGAATTAGATACATTTCTTCAGTATAAGGGAATTAGGGGTTACGGAGAGAAGGCAGGGACAGGGTAGTGAACTTTAAGATCAGCCATGATCTCATTGAATGGTGGAGCAGGCTCGAAGGGCCGAATGACCTACTCCTGCTCCTATCTTCTATGTTTCTACAACCAACTCTTACAAAATTATCGAGAACAAATTAATGATAAAAAACATTGTGATTTTGACAGAGATAAATGCTGTCACAACATACAAGAAGCTTTTATTGTGACTGCAGCAGATTGCAAGAGGTAAAGAAAACAATTTTGGTCTGCCCAGCCTACCAAATGTAAAACTGAATCCTTGGCAGACTCCATGAAAGTTACAATGCATCAAATTAGCTTCTTATTTGGAAGAAAAAAATACATCCACTTTGCAATGTCAACAGAATTTATCACACCACAGCCCTATTGTATTTACCCTTCAATGAACATCACAAATACTATCTTAAAAGACTTGCTCTTTGACTGTTTTCATAATTTTCACATAAAATGTTCAAGTGACAAAGTATAAACAAATCAGCAGTTGAAGGGCAAGATTCATAGATGTCAAGTTAATCAGTATTAAACAAGACAGAGGGGGATGCAAAGAAAAAAAACCCAAACACCAAGTTTTTACTAACTAAATTAGGTTGGCACCCAAGAATTGAACAAAGGAATTCCCAGGACAGTCTTTTTCTCGAGTTAGCGCTCCATCTGCCTATAACATCGATTTTTTTTAAATCCAAAAACATGATTTTTAGTGTGGAAACAAATTTATTAGGTGCCTGTATTGGTTACATAAACAGGACATGGCTAGTTGTCCACTTCAGTCTACCATTAAAAAAAATCATGGGAGTCCATCCTCTGGACTGCTTTCCTTACTTGCTCCCCATGGCCCTACATTCCTTTGTAATTTAAATACCTGTCAATCTTGCCTTATGTATCACTCCCACAAACTGAACTTGAAATTTTACGATGCAGAGGATTCTTCTCAATGACATTAATTAATCCTGTCTTATTACATAATACAGGCCAAAAATAGCCTGCTTCTTGGTTTCTCAATGTATTGACCTAAAAAGCATCCGGTATACACCCATCATCCTGGAGGCTATCTGCCAAATTTGATTTATCTAATCATTATTTAAATGATAATTACAGTAATTGTTTTTATATTTTATATACCTCTATTATTTTGCCCGAGTTTGGGTCCCATTAACTATTTCTAACACTAACTTCTCACACTATTTTTCATCTCTATCCAAACTGATCAAAATATCCTGATCTTCTTGGGATTATTATTCCCTTTTTACTGCCTTTAATAATAATTGTCATTTCATTTTTCATCCTTCTGAAACATCAAATATCACTGAATATTCAGTTCTAAACCTTGGTCATTTTGCATTTTTATAAGACTTCCACTTGCTAGGCAGCCTCTCCAAATCGACCTTTAATTTCCTATCTATTACCATCAGAATTGGCTCTGGCCCAATCCAGGACTTGAACTGGTACCGTAATCCAGTCCTACCCTTTTCCACAACTATTTTAAAAGGAATTATTGTCACTGGTCTCAAAGTGCTCCCCCACTGACATGTTACTTACCCTGCCTCATTTCCTCAAGTCGATCAATCTCAAATAAGGCTATCTATATCTTGTTTGAGAAAACATTCCTGAATGTACTCATGAATAAATACAAGGTTTATTATCGTATGTTCAAGTACAATCAGCAGGGGCCGCTCTGGCGTATCCTTGCTTTTGGTGAGCTCCAGCACCTAAAAAATTAGTACTGTATGCCTGAGTACAGATGCACTGAAGGCCAAACTTGTTAAATGTATTTTCAGTTTCTGGGAAGCTGCAACAAGAGAAAATAATATTTTTTGTACTTAAATTCCACCCCATCCAAGCCCTTAGCCCCATGTCAGTCCTTGCTGCAATATAGAAAGTTAAAATACCCTATTACAACCCTATTATTCTTGCAGCTGTCTGCATCTCTCTCCATATTTGCTCCTCTAATACCCACTGAAAATCAGGGGGCCTATAGTACAATCATCTCCTTCCTCAGTTCTGTTCATTTGGCCTCACTAGATGGCCCTCCCAGGAATATTTCAGTCCTGCTGCTCTGTATCCCTTCAAAAACTTGACTAAAATAAAGAACAAAAATATGCAGTTTATTCTACAAATAAAAAAGGTCTCACTGAGCCACAAATAAAATACTATCAAGTTCTGTAGAGCTAGGAATATCCTGGCCCTGGAAGGAACATAACTGTTTAATCAGAATGATACACAAATTCTCAAGGATTAAATTGTGATAGGATACAAGGCTGTATTCCTTAGTTAGAGTGATTTGAACAAATGTTTAAAATATGAAGCAAGCTTCATTCTCGCCATTATTTCTACTGGTTGGGAGGCAAAACTCAAATCATGCTTTAGATGTGATTTGTGGTGAAAGCATGCAAAACCCTTTTATAAATTACAGTGAATGCCATGTCAAATCCTAAAGTTAAAAGTTTGAAATATTCGTAAACCAAAAGCTATAAAAAGACCATAAACAAAGACGGGAGAAGCGTGGAGGCCTGCATGCTAGGTTAAGGCTAAATCCATACCTGCCAGTACTACCTAGCATCTTCCTCGCCAATGCTCAGTCTCTGATGAAGAAGCTGGACGAACTAAGGATTTGGACTGTCACACAAAGATAAATAGATTGTATAGATTGCATTTTTTTTCTAAAACTACACAGATGTGGCTAAACAGTGATGTCCCAAACAACATGGAGGGACTGGAAAGGCACACTGTCATCAACTATGAGAGTTTATATGTATTATTGCTGCTGCAGTTTATGTACCACCTGATGCTAATGCTAAATTAGCCATCAAAGACCTCAGTATCGCTATCAGCAAGCTGCAGACATTGCATCCAGGTGGAGCCTTTATTGTCACTGGGGTCTTTAATCATTGCAATCTACATACAGTGCTTCCAAGATTTTACTAAAATGTATCATGCAACAAGGGGAAATAAAACACACAGCCATTACCCCCGCCCCCACCTGGGATACTCCAACCATCTTTCATTGTTTCGGTTTCCCAAGTATAGCCAGTCATTTTAAACGTGTGAAACCCACTACGAAGACTAAGATTTGGCTTGAGGGTACTGACTCTGTTCTTCAGCAACAATTACAGCACATGGACTGGAGTGCTTTTGTTACCCATGCTACCACAGACTCTCAGATTAATATCAACTAACTCTGTCCGAGTATATCAATAAGTGTATAGATAGTGATATCACAAAAACAAAAGTTTTTGCCAATCAAAAACCACTGATGGACAGCGAGGTTCACCTCCTGCTCAAAGACAGATTTAGCCTTCAGATCTGGAGACCACAAGACTTGTAGCTCAGCCAGGGCCAACCTGAGGAGTCGAATCTCTCAGGCTAAACACATACAAGCCAAGGAGTGAGGAGCATTTCAACTCCTCAGACTCCCAGCACATATGGCATGGCATATAGATCACTAGACTTCAAACCACCAAGTACTGTGCCCCCTTCCAGCCGTGCTGCCCTTCCTGAGGAGCTCCATTACTTCTACGCTCACTTTGATTGAGTGAGCAAGGTCACCCTCAAAGCAGATTTTCCCCCACAAACTTCAAGATTGCCACCATCGTGCCAGTACCAAAGCATTCCACTGACACAAGCCTGAAAGACTTCTTTCCAGTTGCATTCACCCCCATCGCTGCAAAGTGTCTTGAGAGACTGGTTTTTAAATCACATTTGAAATCCTTTTGCCCGCCACCCTGCACTTCCATCAATTTGCCAACCACATCAACAGGTCCCACTTGGACAGCCTTAACTCTCGTCAGAATGCTGTTCATTGACTTTAGTTTGGCATTCAATACTGTGATTCCCTCCAAATTGTTCCCCAAACTTCACTCATCCATCTGCAATTGGGCCTTGGACTTTTGACTTGTAGACACCAATCTGTTAAGTTAGACAACCTCTCCTCCTCCATTCTCACCCCGACGACCAACGTGCCACAGGGCCGTGGCCTCTTCTGTAATCCCCTTCACCCATGACTACATGCCTGTATATGGTTCCAAATCCATAATCAAGTCCATAGACACCACAGTAGTTGGCTTGATCAGAGGGGATTATGAGATGGCCATCAGAGATGAAGTCCAACACCTAGCCACATGGTGTGCTGACAACAACCTGGCCCTTTACACCCAGAAGAGCAAGGAGATCATTGTGGACTACAGGCATGCTGGGAGCAACACTCATGCCCCATCTACATCAATGGAACTATAGTGGAATGTGTATCAAGCTTCAAATTCCTGGTGTCCACATTTCCAATGGCCGCTGAACTCCTCCATTCTGATCAAAAAGGTGCAACAGTGCCTTTTTTCCTGTGAGCATCAAGAAAGCTCACTTCTGTCCCAGGATACTAATGGATTTTTACCACCGTACCCAGAGAGCACCTTCACCTATGGCATCTCAATGTGGTATGGCAAAAGTCCCATACTGGACCATAAAGCATGCCAGCAGGTGGTAAAAAAAACTGTCCAGCAGATTATCTGCATCCCATTAACCACCAGTGAGGACATCAGAAAATGATGCATCGGAAGGGCTAAAAACATCATCAAGGATGCATCTCACCCTAGTTATGGACTTTTTACTCTTCTTCCATCCAGTAGACATTTTAGGACCCTCCACTCCCAAACCAACAGACTCAGGAAGAGCTTCTTTCCAAGGCTATGACCCTGCTGAACCACAAATCACAGTGCTGAGCAGGATTGCACCCATATTGTACTGTCAGCACTTTTACACCGGTTTGCTGCAGCGCTTGCTTTTATTTGCAGTTACTTGTAAATGGCACTATTCTTTATACTTCTGCTTAGATGCTAATTGCATTTCATTGGCTTTGTAACTGAACTTGGCTCGACGACAAAGTTGCATCTAATTTAATAGAAGGGACATTGCACAAAGGCAGCTATATGGCTTTGGGTCACAAATGAACCATCTCAATAAATGAGGGAACATGTAGGTAGTAAAATTAAGGATTTAAAGTAATATTACCAGGGGGGTTGGGGAGGGTAGAAGGCTGACTTTTGGCATATCAGGTGGGTAGTTGCGACTTTGATCATGGTCCGTAAAATAGAGGGTAGCAGTGTTGTATATTATTACAGCACTTATGGGGGGGGGGGGGTGGGTTCTGTTATATAGTTACGTGTATTGTTACAAGTATATTCTGAATCTATTTTTTCATTTTTTTTCTTTTCTTTATTTTATCTGGATTGCCAGAGAAATGTTTAAGCATGCTGTGTCTTCTACGATAAAATTTGAAGGAAGATTTACAGGCAGAGCCGGAAGTGACATTGAAACACGAAGATGTGATATGGTTAAATTTGTAAATGATAATATTAATAGTTTAAACGGCACCATGAAGAGCAAAAGAGTATTGGGCTACCTAAAGAAGATGGGTGGAGATATAGCTTTCTTGCAAGAAACTCATTTAACAGAAAAACAACATTTGAAGCTAAAGAGAGTGAGTTGGATGCGTAGTAGCTTCTTTCAATTCTAAAGCAAGAGGAGTGGTGATTTTGATTTATAAATGGAATTCAAAATTAATAACTAGTGCGAAGGAAGCACCTTTCCTTAAACACATGATTAATATTTGGAACAAGCTAAATAATGAATTTGGAATAAAAGGAAGTATCTCACCCAAATCATCCATTTCAAAATAACCTTACAACTTATAATAGAGATGGTCAATTTATGAATATTTGGTTTCACAGTGGTATTTAAATGAGAGGATTGTTTTGAACAAGGTCAAAAACATGGAATTTCGTGAAATACACTTTTCTGCTATTTTCAGTTGAGAGGATATTTGCAGGAAAAACTAGGTCCAACTGTGATGGAATATTTGGGAATGTTTTTGGAAGATAAATAGGTAAGATTAGAGTAGGTTACATACACACTTTAAAATAGACCTTAATTTAAAATATTGGTGATGTGGTGGCGCACATCCTCATGGTGAACCGGCCCCACTTGTATCGCCACGTGGCGGGGCAGCCATGGGGAAATGGCGTCGTCCGAGGTTTCTCTGACTCCAGCATCCCTTCCAGCGCAGACCCTGGGCAGCCATTATGATGTCACAATGTACCAGGTGACTGAGCTCTTGCTGCCCTTAAAGGGGCGTCCTGAATTGGAATAAAAGCTGTCATTAACAACCCTCAATGTGGTGGCTGTGTTTCTTCCACTGCTCACACCCCCACAGAGAATTCATATCCAGAGTACTCTGAAGAGGAACTGTAAAGAATGCTTTGGAGATTTCACAAGTAGGTGCTAATTGAAATGTTGTTATGAAATGAATGGACAATCATCTTGGAAGAACAGCCAGAGTCAGGTTGTCTGTTTTGGACCTATTTGCAAGGCTTTTTCTGTGTGTGACAGAAAGCTGTAACAAGCCAGGAGAAGCTTGTTGGAACTGAAACAGAAAACTCCAGAATGGCGGATGTCTGGAAGTGCTATCTGTCTGATGTTTCTCTTGGAATAAGTGGAACAGAAAGAAACTCTGTGCTAGCCTGAAAGAAAGAGGTGATCATCTGGAGAACCCTGATGGGGCAAGTTTCATCAGCAAGACATTGAGGTGACTAATGGTGGTACCTCAGTTGTGGAAATCCTGGAACAACAAATCTCTCTCTGCAAACCTACAAGAACCTTCCTGAGCGGTAACCATTTAGCTTTCGAGCGCCAAAGCCTGAACTTCATAAATGTTAAATTCTGTGCTCAGTATAAGAATTGCCTGCAACCAGTGAACTTGGAAGAATGAGAAGTGAGATTGGACTGTGAACCAAAGAACTTTTCTTAAATTTACACACACATTACATACATGTGCACTTAGAATTAGAAGGGGATTTTCCCCCACAAGCTTCAAGATTGCCACCATCATGCCAGTACCAAAGCATTCCACTGACACAAGCCTGAAAGACTTCTTTCCAGTTGCATTCACCCCCATCACTGCAAAGTGTTTTGAGAGACTGGTTTTTAAATCACATTTGAAATCCTTTTGCCCGCCACCCTGCACTTCCATCAATTTGCCAACCACATCAACAGGTCCCACTTGGACAGCCTTAACTCTCGTCAGAATGCTGTTCATTGACTTTAGTTTGGCATTCAATACTGTGATTCCCTCCAAGTTGTTCCCCAAACTTCACTCATCCATCTGCAATTGGGCCTTGGACTTTTGACTTATAGACACCAATCTGTTAAGTTAGACAACCTCTCCTCCTCCATTCTCACCCCGACGACCAACGTGCCACAGGGCCGTGGCCTCTTCTGTAATCCCCTTCACCCATGACTACATGCCTGTATATGGTTCCAAATCCATAATCAAGTCCACAGACACCACAGTAGTTGGCTTGATTAGTTAAGTTAATAGAGATAAGTTAAAGTTTGATGCTGTTTTCATGTTTAAAGATAATTAAAAACAACCTTTATTTGAATAACTACTTGTCATTGTGAATATCTATTGCTGTTGGGTTTTGGGGTCCTTTGGGCTCGTAACACAACTATGTAGTTACCAGCTTGTAGAGATTTGGAAGTTATCAGGAAAGGTTTATATTAAAAAATGTATTTCTGCAATGCATTTCTTACTACCAAAAATGGGAGTTCACAAATCAAGCAGAAATGGGAGGTTGTTTTGAATATTATGATTGGAGAGAAAATATTGTAAATGTTAAGTATAATTAATGTAAATAATGAACTAAACTATACCTAACACTTCAAAAACTGCACAAAATGAAATTAGATCAGATAAATGTTTTAGATGTGGTGACGAAATAGGAACCTTCTTACATTCTACTTGGTCATGTTCTAAAGTTGAAACTTTTTGGGGGTATTTAGGAAAATTTCTAGGACAGATCACTAGCACTGTTTTTCCACAAAATCCAGATTTTTGTTGGGAAATACAGAAGGAACAAGACCTAAATTAAGTATTATTCCATTAAGTGAAACTTATTAAAATTGCTTTAGCAGTGGCAAGAAAGTGCATCACAGTGACTTGGAAATCATGTGTATTTAGGTATGGAAAGATTGCATTCAGAAATTCAGAGCTGTATTCCTTTGAGAAATATCCACTTTTGTACAAATTTGGAGCCAATATATGCAAAGGTTAGGGATAAATATGTAAATGTACTCCCAGCCTCTTAAGACCTGTAATAATCTTCCCCAAAAGTTATACAAATAAAGTGTGAGCTAATCCTCTGTGCAATCCAGAATACTACTCTTCCTACATTTGTTTTTCTTTTTTGTATTTATTCATATAACTATATTTTATATCTATTATATTGATATAATTGTTATAGTGGGGTAAGAAGGGGAGGAGAGTTTAATACTGTGTAATCATTTTAATCTTAAATTTAATCAAGTGCTATTTAAAATATATAATTACATGCTTGAAAATTTTAAAATATTCAAAAAATGAAACCCGTTCAAGGTCCAAATGAGCCATTGCTGATATCAATTAAAATCTTCAAGTGAATTTATAATTAATACATTAGGGCAATGTTTAATTATGAATATTGCTGTATTATTGTTTTAATAATCATGATTCCACCGTAAATTTGAAGACGCTGCCCACGATCAATTTATTTTAAATTTTGCCAAGGGCAGCATGGTTAGCACAACACCATGCCAGCATCAAGTGTTCGAATCTGGTTGTGATAGTACAGATCTATCACCAATGTATATAGTGTATATAGTTACAGTATCTAGACTGAGAGCTTAGCCACGCCTACTGTCTGGGCCTTAAAGGGTTGTGTCCCTCGCCAGGTTGGATCATTCCGGACTGGTCGGCCACCTGTGAAGAGCTCCTGTCTTTTGCTAATAAAAACCTTGGTTTGGATCAACAAGTCTGATTCTTTCGACGAGCTCTCCACTGGTGCTGTATGTTTTTCCCATGTCTACGCAGGTTCTCCCAAGATGCTCCAGTTTCCTCCAACCAGTCAAAAAAATGAATGGGGTTGTAGGTTAATTGGGCAGCATGGGCTCATGTGCCAGAGGGGCCTGTTACCATGTTGTTTGTCTAAATTTGAAATTTATAAAATCAAGGTGCATGGGAGAAGGGGATTCCACTGAACAGACATCAAAACAAGGTCACATCTGCTTGGTCAAATTGACACAAAAGACTCCTTATTACTCCAGAGAAGACATTGAATTTTCACAGTATTTCAGCCAACCACCATAAAATAATAACTGATCACTTTTACTGCTGCTGAAGTAAATTTAGAAGCCTAGATTGCCTGCTTGTACCGACCAGTCACCAGCTTCCAAAAGTAATTTATTGTCTGGAGAGGTTGAAGATATTTTCAGTTGTACAAACAGAACTCTAATCATGTCTGTATTGAAGCTGCTGGAAAGGCCAAGGTGAGGGAAAACAAGAAGGGAAAGAAGGTCGTTTATATCCAAAAGCAAAAAAAATGAACAAGTGCTGAAAACCTTAAAAATCAAACATCTGTGAAGAGGGAAATTAGTGTTTCAAGTCCTTGATGTTTAAAAAATAAAGATCTTTTAATTATTGGTTGTATGACCGACACCAGTATCAGAAACTTGTACATGCACTTTACAAATATTTAAAACCAAAAGATTTAATATGCTCAGTATCAGTTGCACTGCAATTTCATACAAGAGCTTCAGAAAAAAAATTAAAATGATCAACACTTTTTTTTAATTGATAACTGCACCCATCCCAGCCCATAAATTGATTTGAGTCATTTGCACACCAAGATAAACTTAGCAGTCTTCAAGCATTCAATGAATAATATTACCCTTTCCTGTTCATTTTATAAAAAGGAAAATTTAGAAATTTAAAAATGCTTTCATGAGTAAATGCTGCTCGAGAATTCTCTTTCATTAGCACTACCTAGAAAAGGAGGTGCCAAACCAGCCAACATTCTGTTACATGACCACACACATTCTTAATAGAAGGAGCCACTATAAAAGCTAAGCAGTCCTACAACTAATCAATGTGTGGTTGATTCCACCTATGAATAAACTGAGTCGTTGAACATTCAATGAGACAATTTAAGAACATCTCATCCTCAATAATGCATGCATGTTTTAAAGTCAGGACTAAAGCATTTACAACCACATTAAGACTCCAGGGCCAATGGAATGAACCAGCCAGGCCACTTTCCAAAGTTACCACTTTCATAGAAGCCCATCTTCAGCCACATTGATTCATTCCACATGAAAACACTGAACATCAGACCTCACCAATAGACCCAAGAATATCACTTCTGTGCCAGTATGTTCAATTCAAAAAAAATACACCCAATACATAGTGGCACAGCATGCTCAGTTCAGACACTGCCTCAAAAGTTAAAAATGCCCATTTCCAGAGAGAAGGAGTATTTTACTGGCACCAAGGAACCTCAATAAAACTGAAGTAGAAAACATTCAATGGTTGAAGACATAATAAGCACAAAAGATTCAGATTTCAGATTCATCATGACCCTGAGATTCCTTTTCCTGCAGGCAAGGCAGAATTACCACTTAGTTGGGCAAAAAAAAGTATACAACATATACATGCAAATAAAATGATGTGGAGGGTTTCACCTGTGATGTCCTGGGGCTGTGTGTCCATTACCTCAACATACTAGACAGACAACTATGCTCATGATCAACAAAATGCAATGCAGAAACTCACGAAGGCTCCTCTGACCTCATCTCGTTAACGTATACTCACCGTCACTGGCCTAGACTAGGTGAAATAGAGTCATTCCAGCACTGCTGGTCAATATCCTGAAACTATCCAACACAGAGTATTGCCATCACAACAAATGCTGCAATTCAAGTGTTTGACTCATCACCCACCAGTACCACCTATTCCAAAGCAATATGGAATAGGCATTAAGTGACATTGCCAACAATTGCCACAGTTAGAGAATTAAAGAGAACAACAAATCAGGGATACTCAAGTTCCAAATAGCTACACCGATAGAATTCTTTTTTGTATGCACTTCATAATTTTAAATAAATCAAGTGCATTAGTTTAGCATGACCAACATGTATTAACTGTCATTATAATTTTATGTTCAGTATTTAGTTTATTTTTTTCTTTAAGATTTTTCAAACTATTTAGGCAGTAACTGATGTAGATTCCCATCAAATTTGAATACAGACAGTCCCTGGGTTACAAACATCTAATTTACAGACAACCCATACTTATGAACCAATTGCTCCCCAATTTGTTCATGTGCATAATGTTACCTCACAAATGCCCCTTCCAGCATGCAAGACATTGATGAATCGAAAGCAAGTTTCAAATTTTAATTTTTTTTTTCCTCTCCACCCCACCCCCCCATAAAAAGGCAAAATATATACTATATACCAACACAAACATTTGACTAGCTGACACTAAATAAGAACCTGTCCTGACTTACCTACAAATTTGATTTAAAGACAGACTTAAGGAACAGAACTTATTCATAACCTGGCGACTGCCAGGAATAGCATTTACAACATTCCAGTTCCAAAGCTCGACGCATCTGTGATTTTTTAAACAAGGATGCAGCATTCAAAAGATTTAGTATTTATTCTTAAACAAACAATTACTAATGAAAAGAAATGCAAATTGTTTTGCAAGACTCAAAAATATGCACTAGGCATTAACAACAAAAAATCCACTGGAGTTCCAAATTTTATTTAGCAAATAATGAACTGAGTAACTCATTAAATCCAAGATGACGAGCACTAGTTTAGGATATATATTTTATTTACATATTATGTTGAATTCATTAATATTACAGGAGCCTCAAAATCAGGATTGCCAGGCAGGGAGATTGATGAACAGCATCTTGTGGCCAAGTAACCATAACCATATAACCATTTACAGAGCGGCAACAGGCCATGTTGGCCTTTCGAGTCCACACCGGTTCACTGATGTTTGTATGTATTTTTATTGATATGGTTCACAGTGTGAAAAATAAAAAAATGTAAAAAAACAAATAAAATGCCATCCTTATAAAAATGAAAAAAATTACATGGTCAGTCATCAGAAATCATTATTTAAAATAAAAAATATATATGTATACATGATTATCGTACAAGATATTGTGAGTGTATGTGTACAATGGTCTGGAGAATTGCTGGTTCATCAGGTTGTGCATGTACTCAGATGATAAATTGTACATGAAAACTGGTGTAATGGTCTTGAAGCAATTTCTAAAATAACTTGTCAGGAAGTGAAATAAAAAACATTGAATATAAAATGTGGAAACTAAAAGGCACAATAAATAGGTTAGCATCTGCAAAAGCAATAAGTTAAAAGTGGGCACAAATCTTCTCAGATATTGTCACACAAGTGGTTTACTCACATGTCACCCTAAAATTGGTTAAGTGACAAGTCTTAATAAAAGTAGTACTGAGCAGACTCATCTACGGGCAGACCAAACAAATTTTTCATCCTCCTTAATACTTGTCATAATCCTTAGTTCAGCATTCTTTGCTACTTAGAGACAAAGGAACTTCAAACTCACATCTTCCCATTTTTAAATACTTGTTAATTAGCTCCAATGCATTTTCAATTTAAATGTTCTTAAGATGACTTCTAGCAAAATTAAACACCTGCCACCAAAAAAATTTGGAATTACTAACTTTGATTGTAGTGATTAGACACTTGGAAGAGCCCAAAGCATTGCTAACATTAAGATGTTGAAATTTGTCACAAAGATGAAAAACAAATTGTGACACAATTCCAAAGAGCTTCAGATTCAACAATAAGGTAAATTTGAACCATAATCAACTTTAAATGAACATCTCCTGGATGAGGTTTCTTGTTCAGCCATGTCATAGAGACAAACCAAGACTATAGCTTTTCATGTAGGCTTCAGGAATAGCTCTTTCCCTATTGCAACAAGACAGTGATTGAACTTTTTTTTAAGAATTTGGGACTCCCTGGCAAAACCAACAATTATTTTCCATCCATAAACACTAAAATATTTTATTTTAATTTTCATAAACTTGTAAAATTCAAACCATTTTAACATTCATATAACAGTCTATTTATCCCATCTCCCACCTCACCACCTTCATACAACTGAAAGTGGTCAATGAAATAGCATTCATACAATTAAATTAAAAAGTTAAAAAAACTCAAAACTAAACTGAAAGAAACATTGCCTGCGCCATGTTCAACTTCTTTGATCACATTCACTTCCCTGCTGGGACAGATTGCTACAGTACCCCTACTTTGAAGGTTTTTTGGGGGGAGGGGGGGGAAGAGAAGGAAGAGAGGAGATCCATAGATAGTAGCGAGTTATTTTCTTGCAAACGTGCAGCCTTTCTGCAACAATACTGGATGAGAATTCTAGGATATAGAGCAAAGGAATTTCCATTCTAAATACAGTAAAAACTCCCGCTATCCAGCACCTATAGGGATTGGTAGATGCCAGATAAGTGAACGTTCCAGTTGCTTGAGATTACATGTGATGTGATTGGTGAACTAACGGGAAAGGGCACCAATTTTAAACTTCCATTTACTATTTATTTTACACAATTTTTTTCCAGTTACATGAATTCTGGATAACTGAGGTTTTACTGTACATCTGATCTTTAAATCCATTTTCAAATCCCAAATGGAATAGAAATATGCTGACAATGGCATGCTCATGCAATTACTTTCCTTATTCTGTGGTAAGGTCACAGGTTTGGAAGGGACCGTCAAGGTAGCCTTGTTATGTAACCTGAATGTTATAAATGGTAATACAGTACTGCAAATGCAGTGGTGGTGGAGACAATGGAGCTTAAAGGTGCTAAAGAGACAGCCAATCAAGGCGACTACTTTATCCTGGATGTTTTTGACTATCAGTGTTTGGGTAATGCAGCAAGAAGTAATGCCTCAAAGGTCCAGAAATCAGACCAATTCTGAACTCTGGTGCTATGTGCAGTTTGCATGTTCTCCCTGTGACCATATGGGTTTCCTCATTGGTAGATAATTGGCAACTGACTTGCCCAAAACATGTATAGAATTGGTAAAATCCAAAAGGTGATGGAATCTACAAAAAATAAAAAAATGGATTAACACAAAATCAGTGTGGAGCAAATGGCCCATTTCCATGTAACATGACTCTATAATTTTAGCTGCACACCCTGCAAAGAGCAAGTGTATTATACCATGGTTGCATCTCAAAGATGGGGGAAAGCTTTGGTGTCAAGAAGCAAGCCAGGAAGCACAGAAGACCCAGTTCCAACCTGCTCTTATAGCCCAAGTATGTGTGATACTTCAGTTTATTGTCTCATCAAATCCTTGATGCTGCAGAGTGTCAAATGTTTTCTTGAAGTCAAGGGAAATATTTTAATTCCACTTTAAGTTATGATTTGATCAAGGCTGTGTTATTCAAAATAAGCAGAGGTGATTGCTGAATAAGTGGCATTTGATAGCACGATACTCTCCAATACTTAAATGAACAGTGAGGGTAAACTAATACGGTAGTTGTTGCCAGACTGGATTTGACCCACTTTTTGTGGACAGGATAGAGCCGGCCAAGTGCCAATCAGCAGTGAAACAGCTTGGCTGGAGGCATAGCCAATACTGTGTTCAGTACTCCAACTAAGATGTTATTCAGTTTTAGTCCTCTGGTTAACTCAAGACAACCAATCCAAATTTTTCAAGAGGCAATAGACTTTTTTTATTAGGACCCAAAACTAAAAATGTCATGGGGGGGGAAAAAAAAATCTTTCTTCACAAAATTACATGGTATTTCATGTTGTTCATATCCAAGCCAGAACTTCTCTGGACTTCAGTGAGGTAATCATGAGATGTTTGCATTAAAAGATCACCATGTTTTAATGACATTTGAATCACAAGAACCTGGTTGTATGGTGTCAACAACAGCATCCCTTAATGTCACAAACAAGGAGCTTATTGTTAACTTTATGAGGAGAGGCCAAAGGACCACAGACCTGTTAGCATTGATGGGAAGGAGGTGGCAAGAGTTAGAAACTTCAAGTTCCTGCGAGTCCATTAAGCTACTGTACCCTTAAGCCCACAATGTGCCAACCAGCATAAAACCTACTCAATCTAAACTTTCACAACCTCACTCCTATAGCCCTCTATTTTTCTGCATCCATGTGCCTGTCTAAATGCCTCCATTATCCTCTCTGCCACCATCCTGGCTATGCAATCCAGGCACCAACTAAAAATGTACCCCTGCAGTCTCCCCCAAATTTACATTCCCTCCCTTAACCGATGTCCTCTGGATTTTCTGTTGACACTTCAGCAAAAAGGCACTGCCTGTCCACTATATATCTATGCCTCTCAATCTTGTAAGCCACCAAGTCACCTCTCCTCCATCTTCACTCCAAAGAGAAAAGCCCAAACTGTTAACCTTGCCTGACAAAGTACATTCTCTAATCCAGACAAAATCCTGGTAAATTTCCTCTGCACCTTCAATGGTGCCACATCATTCCTGAAATGAGGTGATCAGACTGTGTTCTTAAACATCTAAGTGATGTCTAACCAGATTATGGAACTGCAACATTATCTCTCAGCTCTTGAACTCAATCCCCCAACTAATGAAAGACAACCTACTAGGAGCCTTTTTAACTACCCTATCAACCTTCATGGCAACCTTGAGATTTATTAATTTGGACCCCAAGGTCCCTCTGTTCTTCACACTTTAAAATCCTGCCATTAACCATATATTCCACCTTCAAGTTCGACCTTCCAAAATACATCATCACACTCCATCTGCCATTTCTCCACCCAGCTCTGCATTCTGCCAATATCTTGTAACCTGAACTTCCCACAGCTCCTCCAACCATCTTGCCAGCTGCAAATCCCTCCACTTCTTCATCCAAGTTATTACAAAATCCTAAAGAGCAAGGGTCCCAAAACAGATCCTTTCCAAACTCCACTACTCACCAACCTCCAGGCAGAATACTTTTCATTCACTATTCTCTGGAGGCAAGCCAATTCTGAACCCCCACAGCCAAGGCTCCAACGATCCTATGCTTCATGATTTTCTCCATGAGACTACCAGGAGAGACCTTGTCAAATGCCTAATAAAATTCATACACACCATATCTACTGCCTTACCTTCAATTTCTTTTGTCACTTCCTCAATCAGGCTAGTGAGGTATAATCTGCCCCTCCAAAGCCATGCTGACTATCCCAAGACTATGCTTCTCTAAATGCTCATCAACTCCTGTCCCTCAGAATCCTCTCCAACAATGAGTGAAGACGCACTGGGAACTGGTGTACAATTCCCAAGATTCTCCCCATTACCTTTTTTGAGCAAAAAACTACATTTCCCCATTCTCTAATCTTCCAGTTCCTCCCATGGCCAAGGAAGCAACAATCATTGCCAATGCTACAGAAATCTCTTCCCTCACTTCCTGTTGTAGTCTGGGGGGGGGCGTCTTGTCTGCTCCCAGGGACCCATCAATCTAATATTTTTTTTTTTTAAATCCAACATACAAGCCCGTATCTCAAATGACCTTTCCTGGAGGGCACACAGAGGCAACCATGAAAATGGCACAACACCACCTCTACTTTCTAAAGAGCCAGAGGAGACTTAGCACATCATTAGATACTTTATCAATCTTCTGTTGGTGCACTGAGAGAAATATATTGACTGGTTGCATCACAGCACGATATGGCAACACAAGTAACGAGAAATGCAGAGGCACCAACCATAGACTGGTCCATCACCAGCTCTGACCTCTCACCCATTACAAATATCTATAAGAGGTACTGCCTCAAGAAGACCGTCATCATAAAGGACCTCCACCACCCTGGTCACAACTCCTCACTTCTATCTTCAGAAAGGTACAGAAGCCTGAAACCATCACTTAAAAAAAGCCAACCATCACTTAGCTTCAAGAACACTTTCCTTCCACCAGCTATCACTCTTGCACCTCCCCTTGGAACACTAATTGGACTGTATGCAGTATTGCAAGTCAATTATTGCACTCGGATTTCTGAACATTTATTACCTTGTGTAATTATTGTTTCTTAATTTAATTAGTTGACTTACAATTTTTATAGACAAGTACCTGTTCAACTGCAGCAGGCAAGAATTTCAGGCATTTGTACAGTGTGTATGACTAAACTAATTCCTGCATGAACCTGCAACAAATGTCCACTCTAAAGCACAGACTTTGACAATGAATTGGTTCTTTAAGGACTGAAAATCCATGCATTCTGCTCCAAACCAATATTTTTGAACTTAGTTTACCATTTATCATTTTTGACCATTATTAAGTCAGCTGCATGGGACATGTATTAAATATGTTTCTTTGCAACTTTGAAGGAAAATGTCAACATTTTCTTTTCCATTAACTATATTACCAAATTCTGGAATCCTTGAGAAACAATTGGTATGACAACCAAGACAGCTTCTATGGAATAGAAGAAATACCATGGACCTCAAGGTAATTTCTGGTTACTTAAAAGGGCAAATTTTAAACATTGTATTCTGCAACTTCCCATATACTTATCTGAAAGATATCATTACTAGAACAGATGAGAGATATCTTGCAATTTTTCCCTCAACCATTTCAGAATTTTAGATTTTTTTTTGAAAAGAAAACTTACATGCACAAAAAGGTTGTGTCCTAAATGTATTAACTTTGTATAAGCTTTATATGAAAACGCTCTGGCATGGGGACACCAATGCCCCCAAATTCAAAGCCCTGCAAAAGATAGTGGACAGCCCAGGACAAAGACAAAACTCTCCCCACCATCAAGAACATATATGAGGAACACTGCCATCAGAGAGCAGCAGGAATCATCAAAGATCCACACCACCCAACACAGCTTTGTTCTCATTGCTACCATCAGGAAAGAGGTACGGGTGCCACAAGACTTGCGCCACCAGGTTGAGGAACAGCTGTTACCCCTCCAGCAAACTCCTCAATAATAAACTCAGACTCATTTCAGGACTCTTACTTTTGCACTTTTTTCCCCATAAGCAGGAAATAAGCAGGAACTGGAATTTTGAAAATGGAAAATGCTGGATATACACAGATTTGGTTACATCCCTGGAGACACAAGAATTACTCTGAAATTAATCAGAGACATTATCTTTTTCTCTCTTCACAGACACTAGCTCACCTGCCATGTATTTCCAGCATTGGTCTATTTCTGGCTACTCATCTACACTGACTCCACCACTTCCTTCATAAAAGTTTTATGATCTAGGTGGAGAATGAAATCAGTAGAAAAAAAGAATCTCAGGGCTGTATGTGATGTCATGTATGTACTGACAATGAATCTGAAATCTGGCAACCTTCAAATATTGAAAACTGCAGCCTGGAACTCCAAACAGCAATGATAAAGTTAATGGTGGTATCTTGCAAATTGTTTTTGATACTACGTTGCGACAAGAAACACGAAATAAAGCTTAAAACGTAGGTTTTAAGATATGAAGAGTCTTCTCAATTGGTATACACAATTGAGGACACAGTATACCACTGGGCGCGCTTAGTTTTTCGTGTCTAGAGGCAGTCAGTATCGACCTGCGCTTCTCTATCCTGTACTGTGAATGGTGCAGACTGCCTCACCACGCCCAGATTCCATTCATCTGGTTTATTTTAATCAAGGTAACGAGTCAACGTTCCCTCTCATTGTTGTTCGTCCATATCATTTCTCCAATGTAATTTTTTGTACAGCATCTCAATAGACATTTTTATAACAGGATGGTCGCTTTTGGGGGACAAGAACTATATATATTAAAAAAAACCCACAAAAGCCCCCTTCATTCAGTTCAACCACTATGTCAATTGTCGGAGGGTGAATCACGGTAAAGTCCATGCCTGAATTATTGAGAATTGTTCTCAACATCGTCCAAAGGCAACATCTGTATTTTTTTGTTAGATACACAAAACCATACAATCATTTTTTTAAAAAAAAACACAAAACGATTATTTCTACCAGCGGATCAAAATCTGTTTTATCAAAATCAAATCTTAATAGCTTGTCACAAGTATTATAATTAAGAAACAGATAAAACTACCGTTTTAATGTAGATTTACGGTGCTACATAATCGATGTTCGCAGTGGACATTAAATCAGTGGGATCCTTGCCCAGTCCATGCGCTGACCCAATGCAAATTATCTGTACGGAATTTCAGTGAAATGGTTTGTACAACGCGGCCGTTTCTATTTAATTTACTGAAACTATGGGCTCGCCTGTTCTAACATTTGCCACGAAAACAAAAATCAAGATGCGGCTGTGCAGATCTTGCCAATGTTTGACTGCTCAGTAGGCCGGATTTCAATTCAACCACTGACTCAGTCTTGAATCTGCAAGATTAAAAAAAAATATATACTCCAGGATTTTTCCCAAATCAATTGCCAAAATCCCAAGTTTTCGATTCGGGACGAGTTCAGATCAACGACTGGAAGAGAACGCCCTTATTTTGTAAACAGGGCTAGTCAATAGTAATTTAGCACCACGGTGCAGGGAAATGCGGATGAATCCGGGGTTTTTTTTTGAGGCTTAAAACCCCTTAGAATCTGTGGAAGGAGGAGGAGGGGGGGAGGGAGAAGAGAAAGAAAGAAAGAACACCCGTTGGTTAACTATGACAACAGCGATACCCTCTCGCATCAAAGATGGAAAAATAAACTCAGCAGGGAATGAAAACACAATATCGATCTGTGGGGAAAGATTGGCCAAATAAAAACACTGAGCGTACAAGAGGAACAGAAAAAGAGCGTTTCCTTTCAAATGCCTTGATTTTTATTCCCTTTAGGTCAAAGGTGTGTCCACTGGAAGGGATAGGGGGGGTGGAGGAGAACTCAGTACAGCCTGGCAGTCATCCACCCTGAGGGAGAGGGGCAGCCACCCTGAGGGAGAGGGGCAGCCACCCTGAGGGAGAGGGGCAGCCACCCTGAGGGAGAGGGGCAGCCACCCTGAGGGAGAGGGGCAGCCACCCTGAGGGAGAGGGGCAGCCACCCTGAGGGAGAGGGGCAGCCACCCTGAGGGAGAGGGGCAGCCACCCTGAGGGAGAGGGGCAGCCACCCTGAGGGAGAGGGGCAGCCACCCTGAGGGAGAGGGGCAGCCACCCTGAGGGAGAGGGGCAGCCACCCTGAGGGAGAGGGGCAGCCACCCTGAGGGAGAGGGGCAGCCACCCTGAGGGAGAGGGGCAGCCACCCTGAGGGAGAGGGGCAGCCACCCTGAGGGAGAGGGGCAGCCACCCTGAGGGAGAGGGGCAGCCACCCTGAGGGAGAGGGGCAGCCACCCTGAGGGAGAGGGGCAGCCACCCTGAGGGAGAGGGGCAGCCACCCTGAGGGAGAGGGGCAGCCACCCTGAGGGAGAGGGGCAGCCACCCTGAGGGAGAGGGGCAGCCACCCTGAGGGAGAGGGGCAGCCACCCTGAGGGAGAGGGGCAGCCACCCTGAGGGAGAGGGGCAGCCCCTCCACCCCACCCCCACCCTTACTCACCGCTCTGCTCGCCCAAGAAGACCAGCTTGAATTTCCGCAGCGGGTTCCCGAAATCTCCTCCCGAAGTCATGGCGCGGAAGGGAATTTTAAAACAACTAACGCCTTTTTTTTTCCCTGAGTCACACTCGCAAACGTCAAAACCGAGCCGCCACGAGCCGATATATTTTTCTTTAGTTTAATTATCCACCGTCAATGGGAAGAGCCGCACGCAGAGGAAAAATAAAGACAGGCGACGCTTCGCTCCCTCTCGGTTACTATCCGGAGCGCGGCTTGACAACCTAACCTGCTCGCGGGAAATGGCTTCCTGTTCCCGTGGAGAGGGAAAAAAGAAAGCAACGTGACGGGCAGCCCCGTGGCCAATCGTCGAAAGAGAAGCGGGCGGGATGGCGTGACGTCACGTTGCCCTCCGCCCAATCGGCGGCGAAGGGCGGAAGCAGGACCAGGCGTCCTGTTGGGGCTCGATCCTCGAATGACCTGCGCGGACGCGCAACGCCACGTTACCATCCCGCCCGCGGTGACGTCACCTGTCACGCAGGCATCTTTGCCCTCTTTTGACAGGTGATTGTGTTGCAAAATGGACCGTGATGAGGCATGTTTTTTCCTCCCCCCCTGATTATCTATCTCTTATTCTATTAATTTGTGGAAGTTCCTGATTTCAGACTGGCTTTTGGAGAAAAGGAGACGGTTTGAGAGGTGATGGGTTTTAAATCCATAAGTGGTGCATTATTTATCTTTGGTGGCAGTCTGAATGAAATAAAAACAAATTAAACAAAATGGAAAGAGAAGGAAGAGAATTGAAAGCAGATCTGAGCAAACATTGGAAGTAAAACACGAAAGGCTGCGTAGTGAAGTAAAAGAAAATGCAGGAGAAACTCACCAGGTCAAACAGTCTACATTACAGTCTTGAGCCCTTCATCAAGGTTTATCCCTTCTACATACTATAGTTCAGATAACCTACTTGGCCGCCCTTCATGGGTAGAAATGGAACTGAATTTTAATAAAAGTACTTCTCTGTTGGCAATTTTAGGGTCTTTTTATCTTCTTTATATAAACGAACTGATAATCCGACAATTAGACATAGTGTTATGGTTTTTCTATTGGATCTAATAATCTTTTTGAACCTTCTTTGTAAGATACTGCCTTTAATGACTGGCATAGATTGGGTATTAAATGTTCTAAAGACCATTTAATTTGGAACAATTTTGCTTCCTTTGAATATTTGGTGGTAAATTTTAATTTACCACATACTCATTTTTTTAGATATTTACGTTGAACATTTCATTCAGTGTCAGATCCCTGACTTCCTGCAGATTCCTGAGGCAAACATTCTTGATGCACTTTTTGATCTACAACTTTCTCATAAAGGTTTAATATCTCTTATTTATAATAATTTGCTTGATTTAAGGATAGCCTCGTTAGTTAAAATTAATAACGATTGGGAACAGGTTTTGAATCTTTCATTCTCAGATGAGGTGTGGGACTCTGTTTGTAATCCGATTAAATTTTGTGTACGACGTTGTTTGTTGCAATTTAAAGTGGCCCATAGAGTACATATGTCTAAAGATAAATTGCCTCATTTTTATTCAGATATAAATCCCCTATGTGACAAATTTTTTTCTTTGGCTTGGCTTCGCGGACGAAGATTTATGGAGGGGTAATGTCCACGTCAGCTGCAGGCTCATTTGTGGCTGACAAATCCGATGCAGGACAGGCAGATATGGTTGCAGCGGTTGCAAGGGAAAATTGGTTGGGTGTTGGGTTTTTCCTCCTTTGTCTTTTGACAGTGAGGTGGGACAAATTAGAACCTTGTCTTATAATTCCTCTATTTGGATCATTTCAAGATGATGATGTTTTATTGACTCCAACTCAAAATCAAATTTTATCCTTTACTTCATTGAAAGTCAGACATGCAATTTTGATTAAATGGATAATACACAATGGTTAAATTATATTTTGTCTTGTTTAAGTTTTGAAAAAATTAAATATACCATTAAAGATTCAAATACTAACTTCTGAAAGACATGGGGGCCATTGATGGACGATTATCATAACCTTAAGAAATAAGGTTGTTCTGAGACTTTGGTGCTGTGCTGTCCATTTCCAAGTAGTTGATACTTGATTCCTATAAGTTAACTTTTACCCTTGCATAGTGGTAGAGTATTTTGTTTAATTTTATTTGCCTTTGGTTTTTTTTTGTTTTGTTTTTTGCGGTTAATTCTATTCTTCAATATGATTGAATTCTGGATTTTTTTATCATGAGAAGCTTTTTTTCAATTATTTATTTTTTTCCTTTTGAATCCTATAGCACAATGTACTGTTTAAGTATTTTTAATGTAAATAAACACCATTAAAAAAAATTTAAGAGAAGGATGGAGACTACATCCTTTTCTGTTATTCATTGGGATCATGGTTGATCCTAGGACAGAGATAGATTCTAAATAAGTAACCGGGTGGAGATGCTGAGATTACATTCAAGTCAGCCATGATGTCATTGGATAGCAGAACAGGTTTGAAGAGTTGATTGGCCTACTCCTGATTCCTAAATGTATATTTAGAATAACTATAGCTCTTCATTTTGACCCTATCTTCTTGAGTTTCTTGGGTTGACTAAATCAAACCTCAGCTTCAGATTGAAAAATAACTTGAGACTGAATCCATTTGTATCTGTGGCTTTACTCTTGCATCATCCATCATAAGCTTTTCATTCAAAGAAATCTGGCTCTTACTGTGCCTTGGTGGAATTAAAGTTTATTTATAACAATTTCAACAGATGTAAATACTTTTTAACTTTCAGGCCCTTTGATTTTATTTTCTCTGATTTTAAAAAAATTGTGCAAAATCACATTTTGGGGCATTTTCTTAGGTCAGGATGATATGTTTTCTCTGCAGTGTTATGTGTTATGTGGCTGATGGGGCCCATATGCACATGTTGCCACCGATGGGGTAATAACTGCATGACAAGGTGGGTAGAACATTTTGGGAGATGGAACTCCTCTTCCATTATTCTCCCTGGGCTTCTCTGTGTTCTTGACAAATAGCAACAAGATGTTGATGTTAACAAGAGTAGCTCCTTCTCAATTCTGAGTGGTCATGGGCCAAGGATTCCCATGAGTCAGAAGGGAATGTCAGACTTCCTCAAGACCGGTTTGAGAATATCTTGTCCATCTCAAAATCTTGCCATGTTTGAAGATTCTGCAAGGAACACAGTCTGCAGATCAGAGTTGGCAGAGTGTTTTTCAGGCCTCAGGGCCGGGGATCCAATCCTGGGAGAGGATACTGATGTTCCCTGCCAATAGATTTGAAGATTTTATGGTGACAGTATAGCTGGCATCTCTCTAATATTCTGAGCTGCCTAGAAGGGTTATTTTATCTCTCAGTAGCATGGAGAAAAGTATGGATCACAACTGCCCAATAGACCATGAGTTTAATGCCTTATTTGAGATCTTGATCTTTATGCATTCTTTTCTTCAAACTGTCAAATGTTGTGCCGGTGTACTGGAGCCAAAAGTAGTGGCTCCATTTGTTCATAGTAGCTACTGAAAAAGGAAAAATCTTCCCTCTTTTCCAGTTCTCATCATAAACGATTGTTGTTAGTGGTGTACAGCAGGATCATATTGGTAGAAGCCTTCTAGTCTGGTGATTTTATTTTAAGTGTGCTTCAGTGAATAAGTTGACAATAATTTGGGGTTCAGTGTCTCAAAATGCAAATAATACAGGAACGGTCTGCAGATTTATGGCTGAGTTTGAATTAAGTACTGTAATGGGTGTCGAAAGAACCAAAGACTTGTTGATCCAAACCAAGGCTTTTATTAACTAAAAGACTGGAGCATATCACAAGTAGGTCGACCAGTCCAGAATGACCTGGTCTGGCTAGGAGCAAGCCTTTAAGACCTGCCAGTAGGCGTGGCTACACTCTCAGCCAATCACAGTCATCCTACACTACCATCTGTACATATACACATTGGTGATAGAATCTGTACCATCACAAGCACCACTTAATAGACATAAAAGAAATGAAAGTCTATTGAATGAAAAAGACTCAGATAGCAAAAGATAAAAGATAGCAAAAAGAGTGTATGGAGAGGCAGAGAAATTCACTTTGGATTTGATATTCGTGTATAGCCCGAGAAATTAAATTATAACAACTGGATTTGATGTTACGGAATATCCCCATAAATTATAATAATGACTTTGGTCATTCCTGTTTCTGAACCTTTTTGCTCCCAAAATTATAATTTTGTTCCCTATGCAACAGCCATGATTTCCAGGTTGTTTCATAAACCTCTGCAAATTTGTACAGGCTTTACTGAGCAAGAATCATCCATGTTGCAATTACATATCAGTCATGCACAGAATGCCAATTCATGCGCTATGCTTAGAAAAATCCCATGCATTCAGTGTTTAGTATCAAAGCATCTTTAAGGATAAATATCTATGCTGATTGGGCATCATCAAAGTTAGGCCTCCTTCTGCAACCTCAAATACACGTTTTGCTCAAGTATGACAATTTCCTGGAAACTCTCAGCTACCTGGCCCCAGGGATGTTCCAGATCGATAATAATGTTATGTGATTGAATTTCTAGTCCGTTAACTTCTTATCCTGAAAATCACAAGAAGCCAATGTTCCAAATGGCAACTGACTGCATTGTAATGAGTGAGTAATCTGATTGCTGCCTCCGACAGGAGATGATCATCCTTCCAGACCCTCCCACATTGGTCCACAGCCTGCGTCCTCCTCCCTTTTGTCAGCTTCTTTTCCAAATAGCATATTTTATTTTGTTTCAGATTTATTGTCAGAGCACATAAATGACATCACATACAACCCTGAGATTCCTTTTTCCTCCATTCGTGGCGAAACTAGCCCTAATTGGTAGTGCAGAAAGTAAACTGTACACAGCGTAAACGTGAAAACAATCAAAAGAACTGTAAACAGATAACGAATGTAAACAAATGACTGTGCAATACAGAGAGAGCAAAGAAAATCAATAAAGTGCACAAGAGTCCTAAAATGAGTCTCTGATTGACTCTGTTGTTGAGAATACTGATGGTGGAGAGATAGCATTCTTATCCTTTTTAATTTCTGTCTCCAGGACCTTGGTTCTATTTATATAAAGAAATGAGTTTAGTGACATGTTCATGACAGTGGATTCTGATTTTCCTATATCAATATATAGATGACAATCTTCAGTTGTTCAGCTTAATGCCCCACCCCTCACCTATTAGTTAACTAAGTTGTATCCTTGAATCTGGTAGCTAGGATGAAACATAACTCCTGCAATTTCAGAAAGATTTAATACCTCCTGACAATTGGATCCTTCGTTGTCCCAGATTCTAAACCTTTTTGACCCCATTCTGTGCTCTTAAACCATGTAGATTGCCAAAGAGTAAAAATACAATGCTGGAGAAACTCAGCAGGTCAAACAACGTACTTTATATAGCAAAGATAAAGGTACATCACTGATGTTTCAGCTTGAGCCCTTCATCAAGTATGATGAGGGTCCAACAGACTTTTGTGTTTTACTTACTATATCGTTGGGGACCTGGCTCAAACTGGCAGAACTTATTTAAATTTATGCACGGAAATGTAGTAAAGTAACAAGATTTGGTAATGGGCCAGCCATTCTCTTTGTTCAAAGTTAATTGCTCCACTCCTTTACTCAAAATGTTCTCTCAACCATCATACACTTATCCAATCTAATCTTGAATGTTGATGTAAATTCTACCTCTTCAGCCTGAAAATGAATGAATCCTACCATCATACAAAATTTGTTGACAGAATGGTGCATGAAACCAGTCCTTCATAATAATGCCAGACCATCATGCTCTTATTTGTCTTGCACTCACCTTGTTCTCTCTTAACATATAGAATAGGTAGAGGCTGAGTTACCTCCTTTCGGAAGAGTATTTATTTTGTTCAAGTCTTCTAAGTGCACACATCTCCAAACATAGTCGTTCAAAGATCATCCAAAGAGGCATTTGCAAAAAAAACCAGAAATATTATTTGAGAAAAGCCTCCATGAGCATTATAGCCCTTGCTGGCTTTGAAGAGAGAACAATGATTACCCAGAAACATTTCAATTACCCGTATAGAAATTACTACAAGATCCCCACAGGCCATGTAACTTCCTGAGGGTGGCCAAGAAACCAGAGATAAATACTAGGTAAAGTATTTACCTAGCAAATATTATCTTTACAATCCTTTTAGTATTTTCTTTACTCCTCTTCTTGTTGAAAAGCGACGAGTTTCTTCTGGATCTGAAAACAGTCTATTTTTTCCCACCAGGGATGAATATCTTCAACACTGCTGGATGCCGTAACACAAAGTTATAACCTTTTATCCATAGTACAGTTTTTGTTAAATTAAACTCTTCTCGCTTCTTTAAAAGTTCAAAGCTAATATCTGGATTTTTTTAAAAACTTTCCCATTGTAGTCCAATGGTTCCATATTTTCTTTCACTCTTTTCATTGCCAGTTCCAATATTTTCTCTTGTTGTATAGCAAAGTAGTTTTATTAGTATGGATCGTGGTTTCTGTTGTGGCTGCGGCTTTGGCGCCAATGCTCTGTGGGCACTTTCAATTTCTATTTCTTCTTGGAATAATATTTTTATATTATTGCGTCTGCTGAAATTTTCTAAAATGCCAATTTTTTTGGCCAATAAATCATGTGTCTTCTTAATCTTCTTATCTTTATCTTCTCATGTCTGCCATAGCATTCTCCATTCTTTGCATGTCTCTTGCATGGTTTTTTTTAAATAGTACTGAGCTCAGCCATTATTGTTTCCATTAGAATCTATATTTGACTGTCAAAATATTCCTTATCAATCATCTGCTTCTGTTTTTTACCCTGTATTTTTTCTTGTTAAACTTTATCTTCTTCTTGATCTTCTTTCTCGAGCTCCATTTCTTTGCTCCATGTTGCTCCTGCTTCTATTGGTGTCTACTCCACAGCCTCTCCCATTACCAATTCAGCGTCTTGCTGTTGGCGTCTGCTCCCACCAGCATCACCGCTACAATGTGTACCGCGCTTGTGTGACTCCTCGCATATTTGAGTTGGTATTTCTTTTTCAGGCTCTGCAAGCAAACGTTCAAGACCGTCCCGGGGGACGTTGCAGCCCAGCTGCCCCCTCACCAGCTTCACTGATCAGGCCATCCTCTTGGGGAGAGCTCCTTGCTCCTGAACACCGGTAAGGCTTTCCTCTTTTTTTCTCCGGCGATTTCTTTATCTCTTCTTTACTAGTCTTTTCCTTCTTTGAAGTCATCTTAAACTTCTTCTTATACTTTGTATCTTGTGACTTTTTTTATACTTGTCTTCTGTGCCTTGTTTTTCTACCTTTTTTTCCAACTTTCTCTGTGGAGGGTTGTTTTCCCTAATCAGCCACTACTCCATCACGTGACCACTCCACCCCTGGAAATGGGCCAATTGACAATTTTTGTGAAGCAAAATATTTCAGTAATAATTGGGTTTAGACCAGTGATTCTCAACCTTTTTCCCCCACTCACATACCACTTTATGTAATCCCTTACCTATGGAATAGGGATTACTTATGGTGGTATGTGAGTGGAAAGAAAAAGTTTGAAAACCACTGCTCTAAATGCCTCTGTCTTCTCCTGGCATCCAGAATATAATTATTACTGTTAATTTTTCCCTAACCGAAGTGCCACCTTACACAAATTGAGAATAGATTCTACATGTCATTTATTTACTCCATTTTCAGTGTCATAAATTATCACCAGTTTCCTTTCATCTAATGAACAACTGATATTTTAACACATCTACAAACTTGCTAATGCTCTCTCTGAGGTGGAGGCAGAAACAACACAGACCACGTTCTCCCACATAAAAAGCTGGTATTTTCAGATGATCACAGATGAACACAGGCTGCAAGAGAACACTGAATTCATAAAGTTAGTAAAGCACCTGGAGGAGTCACGTGATGGAGTAGTGGCCGGACGGTGAACTCCAGCCCTCTCCAGAAATATCGGGAAAAACAAGAGAAAACACAAAGGCACAGAAATAAAAGTTACAGAAAAGTGAGTATAAAGGTGGAAAGAAGATGGCGACAAAAAAAGAAAAATCGAAAGCAACGGCAAGAAGAGAGGAAGAGAAGACAAAGGAGGAAAAAGGTGAAGGCCTTACCTGTCCGAAGAGGCCCGCTGCGGAGAGAGAAACCCGCTCCCTCAGGTCGGTAAATAATGGACTACAAAAATGGCTCGCTGAGCCGAGTAAAAGTGCGCAACCGCGCATGAAAAAAAACACACCGACGGGAGGGGAGACCAGCTGGGGAGTCGATCTCCACAGCCGGCAACGACAGCTGCAGAGCACCTGCAGCAAGAAGAGACCACAGAAGACAATAGAAACAAGAAAGAAGAGGAGGAAAGGGCAACAAAGAAACAACAGATGGTCAACCCAGAGGAAGAAGAAGAGGAAGAGTATGGGGAAATAGAAGAAGAAAAGATAGGCAAGGTCAAGGATATACTTGCTCTTATTAGAGGATACATGGAGTCATTTAAAGAATGGCAAACACAGGAATTTAAGGATTTAAGAAAAAGAATAAACAACACAGAAGAGAAAATAAATAAAATGGAGATGACCTTAACAGAAATGGGAAAAAAAATGGACAAGATGGAAGAGCGGGCAGTAGCAGCAGAAATGGAGGTAGAAGACTTAAAAAAGAAATTGGAGAAATCTAATAAAAAAACTAAAGAGACACAAGAACTACTAGCTCAAAAAATAGATACAATGGAAAACCATAACAGAAGAAATAACATAAAGATAGTGGGCCTTAAGGAAGATGAAGAAGGCAAGAATATGAGGGAGTTTATAAAAGAGTGGATCCCTAAGACCCTAGGATGTCCAGAACTACAGCAAGAAATGGAAATAGAAAGGGCACATAGAGTATTGGCCTCTAAACCACAACCACAACAAAAACCAAGATCTATTGTAGTAAAATTCCTAAGATATACTACAAGAGAAAAGGTACTGGAGAAGACAATGGAAAAAGTAAGAGAGGGCAACAAGCCACTGGAGTACAAAGGGCAAAAAATCTTCATTTATCCAGATATAAGTTTTGAACTCCTAAAGAAGAGAAAAGAGTTCAATACAGCAAAGGCGATTTTATGGAAGAGAGGGTATAAATTTATACTAAAGCATCCAGCGGTATTGAAAATATTTATTCCAGGACAACAAAACAGACTATTCTCGGATCCAGAAGAAGCACGAAAATTTGCAGAACAATTACAAAAATAGACTGAGGGAGGAAGACGGGTAATGAGAGTTAAAATGATCACGATTGATATGTATGTGGGTAAATACAAAAAGAGACTGAGGGATGAAGACGGGTAATGAGAGTAAAAATGATCACGATTGATATGTATGCGGGTAAAGAGGTATAAGAGTGAATAGAGACAATGAGCATACATGAATGTATCTGTACTTAGAGGAAAATATAGATAGTATAGACAAGAATTAATAAGGGAAGATAATGGAATAGAGAGAATAAGGAGGGAATTAAAAGAGTGACCTTTGTGACATATGAAAAGTGAAATCTTTTCTGGGGGAGGCGGGGTGGGGGGAAATAGCGGTCACTGCAAAATCAGTTGACGCTTGCGAGTGGATTCGCAAATCCAAATGGAGAGGGGAGATGTGGTTGTCCGACAAGGGATAAAGGACAACTCAGGAGGGGAAGGGGAGATTGGGGATAAATAAGATAGAAATAGGAGAATAAGGAAAATGTTAGATGTTGTAGGAATGTTGTCTTATAAAGAGTTGAAAATAAGAAAACAGAAATGGAAAAGGAGGAAAGGTAATGATGGAAAAACGGAAAGAGAAGATAAACAAAATATAAAAGGGCTACGCTGAACTATATGTCTTTAAATATTAATGGAATACATAACCAAATTAAAAGGAAGAAACTACCAAATTTAAATGAATAAATGTATTCCATTAAAAAAAATAACATATTGGTTAAGAAATAAGATTGAAATATTCGAACAAGTATAGGAGCCTTACATTAAATACAATAGCGAAAACCTACCGGGGACAAACAGTACCTAAGTTGAAGGAAGGAGAAGGAAAGAAAAGAATGGACTCAGTAGAATTTCTGGTGTAATTTTGTTGAATGACAACATTGTCTGACTGGCTTAATGCAACCTAGATTGTATACCTAAAATGGACGAGAGGGGGGGGGGGGGTGGGGGGGTGGTTTGGGAGGAAAGGGGGGGGGAGAAAACGTCACTGTATATGTGTGAAAAAGAAATAGTGTATATCATGGCTAATGTGATTGATGGTGTGAAAAATAAAAAAATTTAAAAAAAAAAGTTAGTAAAGCACCTCAACTTGCAACTGTCAAGAATTATGTTAGTTAAAATTATCTTGAGTAAATAAATATTTATTATACATTGGAAAGACGAGTGTAAGGTTATGTGAGATTCTGAACAAATGGAAGTAATTGTCAAGCAATTGTGGACATATGCAATATAAGACTTGGACCATCATTCTGCAATTACAGTGGATTTAATGAAGGCGTATCTTTCACCATTGAAAAGTATGAGGCTCAACGCAAATAAAAGTGAAGCAATACCAATGAATAATGCGGATTTCACAAAGTTTAAGAAAGAATCGCCATTTAGATGGCAAACACAAGCAATGCGATACCTAGGTATACAACTAAATAAAAACCTCGGCCATCTATATAAACTCAATTACCATATATTAATGAAAAAATTACAGGATGACTTAGAGCATTGGAAAGACTTACCACTAACACTGATAGGAAGGATAAACTGTATTAAAATGAATATTTTCCCAAGGATACAATACCTATTTCAGTCATTACCAATACACCTAACAGAGAAATTCTTCAAGGAGTTAAAGAAAATAATAAGGAAATTCTTATGGAAAGGGGGGAAACCGAGGATAGCACTAGATAAATTAACAGAATGGTACAAACAAGGAGGCTTACAACTACCAAACTTTAAAAATTATTATAGAGCCGCACAATTAAGATACCTATCAGATTTTTATCAAACAAGGGAAAAACCAGATTGGACCAGATTAGAACTAGATAAAATAGGGGAGAAGATACCTGAACATATACTATATAAATGGGATGAAGCAACGTAGGAATTCACCGGTATTGCATCACCTGCTCAACATTTGGAAGAAGATTCATGTAGAAAGGAATAAAACAAATGACCAACTACAAAAACTAATTTTGATGCAAAATCAGCTAATCCCTTTCACAATAGATAACCTTTCCTTTAGAGAATGGGAGAGAAAAGGGATCAAAAGAATAGAAAATTGTTTTTCGGGAAATAAATTATTATCCTTTGAACAAATGAAGGATAAATATAATATAACTCACGATACAATGTTTGCATACTACCAACTGAAAACCTACTTGAAGGACAAATTGGGAAACAGTCTGAGGTTACCAGAAGGAAGCAATTTTGAATATGTGATTACAGACACAATGATAATTTAAAAATTTGTAACAAACATGGACATCAAACTGCAAGAAAAGGAGAACGAGGAAACAAACAGTAAACCTAAACAAAAATGGGAACAAGATCTAAACATAAAGATAAAGAATGAAACATGGGAGAAGCTATGCTCCGGAATTATGAGAAATACAATAAACATGAGGTTACGCATGATACAATATAACTGGATACACAGGCTATACATCACACCTCAAAAGTTAAATAAATGGGACCCAACAGTATCAGACAGATGTTTTCGCTGTAAAAAGGAAATGGGAACAACAATTCATGCAATTTGGACATGTGAGAAAGTGGAAAAATTTTGGGAAGATCTAAACCAGATATTAAATAAAATCACAAAAAGCAATATACCAAAAAACCCAGAGATCTTCCTCCTAAGTAATATAAGAAACAAAGAATTTGGACTCGATTTGAATGGAGCACAAAAAAGATTTGTTATGATAGCCCTAGCTGTAGCAAAAAAATGTATTATGTCAGCCTGGAAATTAGAAGATAACTTGAGAACAATGGTATATAGAAATGAATAAATGTATTCCATTAGAAAAAATAACATATAATTTAAGAAATAACATTACAATATTCGAACAAATATGGGAGCCATACATGAAATACAATAGAAAAATCCTACCGTGGACTTACACCACCTAAAATGACAGAAGGAGAAGATAACGAAAAGAACTGACTCAGTAAAATTTCTTGTTTATTTTTATTAAGTGATGACGTTGTTTAACGGTTTTAATGTATCTTATAGATTGAACTTCAAATAAATGGGGAAGGGGGTGATGGAGGGAGGGAAGGGAGGGGGGGAAAAAGGGGGAGAAAACGACACTATATATTTAAGAAGAAAAATGTCTGTGTGTATCTTGGTCAATATGGTTTATAGTGTGAAAAATAAAAAATTTTAAATAAAGAAAAGTATGAGGGCCAATATCTTCTGTCAAAGGGGTGTTATGAAAACTCTCCAATTTTTATAAGGATCTTTGGAGATTCCAATTTTAATATAAAAGATTAAATTGGAAGCTCTTTTAACATAAGTGATGATATGGTACAACATTGTTCTGCTATTTCTGCCACCAGACACATCTTCTCATCTCCTCCCCACTCTGACTTAATCAGGGACCACTTCCTCCGTGACTCCTCATCCACTCCTTTCTCACCAATCGCCCCACTTTGCACCTACCCCTTGTGCCCACACCTCCTCCCTCACCACCCTTCAGGGCCCAAACAAGCCTTTCAAGTGAAGCAACATTTCGATTGTGAATCTGCAAGGGTCATTTACTGTATCCAGTGCTCCGGGGAGCCTGAACACAGAATGAGAGATTGCTTCATTGAGCACCTCGGCTCTGTCCATCACAATAGCCTAGATCTCCCAGTGGACACCCATTTCAATTCCCTGCCCCATTCGCTTGCTGACATGTCTGTCCATGGTCTCATGCACTGCCAGACATAGACCACCCGCAATTTGGGCAGCATAGTTGGTGTAGCGATTAGCACAATACTGTTGCAGCACCACCAATTGGGACCGGAGTTCGAATCTCGCAGTGTCTGTTAGGACTTTGCATGTTCTCCCTGATTCTGTGTGGGTTCTCGCCCACCATTTAAAATATACTGGGGGTGTAGGTTAATGAGATGCAAATTGAGTGCCCTGGACTCATGGGCCTAAATGGCCTGTTACCATGATGTATGTCTAAATTTAAAATTAAAAAAAAAATGTAAACACCTGATATTCTGTCTGGGCACCCTCAGACTGCATGGCATAAACATCAACTTCTCCAGTTTCCTTTAGCCCAACATCCCCCCGCCCCCATCTTTCCCTATGTCCTCTAGCTCTCTCTCTCTCTCTTCTCTTTTCCCTCTGTATCCTTTCACAGAGCAAAAAACAACTGCATCTCCCCAATCAATTCTTACCTTTCCCCTCTTCTTTTCTCTTATCATATCCAATTGACACTTTTATCCGTTGGTCCGTACTCTCCACTCCCCTCCCTCCCCCCAAACCACACCCAATTGACACTTTTATCTGTTGGTCGGTACTCTCCAGTCCCCTCCCCCCCACCCCCATTCTTCCCAATTGACACTTTTATCTGTTGGTCGGTACTCTCCAGTCCCCTCCCCCCCACCCCCATTCTTCCCAATTGACACTTTTATCTGTTGGTCGGTACTCTCCAGTCCCCTCCCCCCACCCCCATTCTTCCCAATTGACACTTTTATCTGTTGGTCCGTACTCTCCACTCCCTCCCCCCCCACCCCCATTCTTCCCAATTGACACTTTTATCTGCTGGTCCGTACTCTCCACTCCCTCCCCCCCCACCCCCATTCTTCCCAATTGACACTTTTATCTGTTGGTCGGTACTCTCCAGTCCCCTCCCCCCCACCCCCATTCTTCCCAATTGACACTTTTATCTGTTGGTCGGTACTCTCCAGTCCCCTCCCCCCCACCCCCATTCTTCCCAATTGACACTTTTATCTGTTGGTCGGTACTCTCCAGTCCCCTCCCCCCACCCCCATTCTTCCCAATTGACACTTTTATCTGCTGGTCCGTACTCTCCACTCCCTCCCCCCCCCACCCCCATTCTTCCCAATTGACACTTTTATCTGCTGGTCCGTACTCTCCACTCCCTCCCCCCCCTCCCCCCCACCACTATTCTTCCCTTTCCACCAACCTTTGTGTGCTGTCTACTCATACCTTGAGGAAGGGCTCAGGCCCGAAACATTGATTTTACAGTATATCTTTACCTCCTATAGACGCTGTGAGTTGTGCAAAGTTCCTCCAGCATTTCTGTGTTTTTTTTAACATAAGATAATATTGCATCATTAAAACTGCTCACAGATAAATGCAAACCTGTTATCACAACTATTTACTTATACAAACTGTGATGGATGACTAAATTTGTTTTCTCCGTAATTGTGCTCTTGATCTTCTACTTTATGGCTGTATGAATATTGGAGTTGACTTGTTATGCTGCCTAAGGATGAACCAGGTGACAAATAAGCTAAAACTTTCAAGAAATGTCACAAAAGTAAACTGATAAAATTCAACTTGAATTAAGGAAGGAACCATTATTCTGATCCATCTGAGCTGCTCTCTTTTCAACTCTGAATTTTGCCTTCTTCGGCGAGAATGCTAACACAGATGATTTTTATTGTTCATTTCTAATGGTCATTCTTTCTGAAATGCACTCTCATTAAAAGGTGCTCCCCAGAACTACATTCACTGTGACTTCTCTCCAGATTGGATGGGTAACATGCTTACTAAGAATGTTATTTTGTAATCATTCCAGAAGTTCTGTACCTTTGGCTCTTCCGTTGTTATTTTCTCTGATTGCCTTGTTTGCAATTTGTTCATCACTCTACATGGTACTCTACAGTATATGCACTATGTTACATCTCTTGTCTGCTATTGTTACATCCCAGCTGGTCTGCCTTCAAAATCTTAAATACAGTATATCTCCGACAAATTTTATTATTCTTCACCCTGCTGTAGATAATGTATTTTTATTAATATTGATAAGAAAAGGCACAGTTTCATTGAATCAAAATAGAAGCCAAGTATGAAAATCCCGTAACAGCAAATTGCCAAACTTATGGGTTCCTGTTTGTTCCTTTGGGGATTTTGGTTTGAACATCTGCTCAGTGGGCCTTCATTATGAAATAAAAGCCTAAATCATCAAGCCCTGAAATGCAATTCTCTGCAAAGGTTCAAATTTCTATTGGTATTCATATATTAGAGTATAACATTTCAATTCATAATTGGTAAAAGAGCTGGTCCTCGAACCATGCACGTTTGCCTGGCTTTCCTAGGTTAGCTGGTTACATGTGCATGGAAAAGAGATTTGGTTGGTGTCAGAATTCATTTTGATGGAATAACAACTCTACAGAAAATTTAAACAAGGATTTAGAGTTATAAAGTACAAAGTAAGACAGAAATAATTAACATGGCATGAAATTCCATAAAACAAACAAGGTTTAAGAAAACATAAAATATTGAATTAGCTGTCTCTGCTGTCACTTTGATTCCCTTAAGTAGCTATTTTCATCTTCTTGTATAAAGTATTTTATATTTTAACACTGCCTTTCCTTTTCAAAGGATGGCACGGTTAGCATAATGGTCAGCGCGCACTGTTACATGCCAGGGATTGGGACCAGGGTTTGAACCCCACACTGTCTCTAAGGAGTTTGTACGTTCTCCCTGTATTTGTGTTGGTTTTCCCCAGGAGCTCTGGTTTCCTCCAAGTGTTCAAAGAAAAACAGGGGTTGTAGGTCATTTGGGTGTAATTAGGCGACACGGGCTTGTGGGCCGAAAGGGTCTGTTACCGTGCTGTATGTCTAAGAAATTAAAGAAAAAAAATGGAGACATTCTCTTCTGTTCAATTTACAAATATCAGCTGGCCATCTAAGTGGGTTGGAAAGTTGTGGGAGGAAGGAGAGGGAATGAAAGTAAATTCTGATCTTGTCCTTCTTGAAATTAGTTAGCAATATCACATTATGGCTTGATCATCAAATAATGCATGAATCAAACTATCATACAATGTTACACATATAAGGCCATTTACAAGAGGCAATGTCTTAAGAAAGCAGCTTCTATCCTCAAGGACTTCCACCACCAGGCCATGCTCTCTTCACTCTGCTACCATTGGGAAAAAGGTACAGGAGCCTGAAGACGAGCACTCAACATCACGAGGACAGGTTCTTCTCTTCTGCCATCAAGTATCTGAATAATCAATGAGCCATAGACTTTGTCTTTTCCTTGAAGTATTTTTATCTATTTTGTCATGTAGTTTATATAAATGTTTGTACTGTTGTTGCTGCAATAAAGCAACAAAATTGTGTCATCTTTATGGCAATAAATTCTGCTTCTGATAGGTCAGAAGTAACTGAATGGCACTAGGAAAAATTCAAGACACTATCAGGAATGCATCAGCCCTATGTTTGAATCTAGGTTCTGCCGCAAGATGATGAAAAGATATGTCTCAGTCTCCCTTGTAAGCCAATGCCTTTAAGACATTTGCTCCATTGTGTATTCCAGGTGATTTCGTGAGTCCAGAACTTCCAGTTCATGAAGTGATGCCAGTTAGATCCTTCCTTTTATGATGTGGTGATGCCTCTTTTCCTTGGTATAGGTAGAGTTCTTGTCTTCTTCTTTTACGTGCAACATAAAATGCAATTCCAAATTCCCTATAATACTGTTCCAAATAGGTCACCTATTGCAGAATAGAAAACAGCAGGATCAGAAAACGATATTTCCTTGCTCTGTTTTCTTTAACTGGCTCTGTTTTCTTTCTATGATTATGTATGATAATTGGGCTGTAAGATGAGATCGGAGTGATCGTCGTGGTTTAGCTATATCTGTAGGTTTTTTTTAAAGTTTTTTTAATTCAGATTTAGGAGTGACGGTACATCGTTCCCTGAAGGTAGAAACTCACGTGAATAGGGTGGTGAAGAAGGCTTTTAGTATGCTGGCCTTTATCAATCATTGCATGGAATATAGGAGTTGGGAGGTGATGTTGAGATTGTATAAGACGTTGGTGCGGCCTAATTTGGAGTTCTGTGTGCAGTTCTGGTCGCCTAATTATAGGAAGGATATAAACAGAGTGAGGTTTTTCAGTTGGTTGTTTTTCCAGACTCTTTTGTGTAGTCTTCCAAAGGCGCTATTTGCCTTGGCGAGTCTGTTGTCTATCTCATTGTCGATCCTTGCATCTGATGAAATGGTGCAGCCGAGATAGGTAAACTGGTTGACCGTTTTGAGTTTTGTGTGCCCGATGGAGATGTGGGGGGGCTGGTAGTCATGGTGGGGAGCTGGCTGATGGAGGACCTCAGTTTTCTTCAGGCTGACTTCCAGGCCAAACATTTTGGCAGTTTCCGCAAAGCAGGACGTCAAGCGCTGAAGAGCTGGCTCTGAATGGGCAACTAAAGCGGCATCATCTGCAAAGAGTAGTTCACGGACAAGTTTCTCTTGTGTCTTGGTGTGAGCTTGCAGGCGCCTCACAAAGATAAGCGTATACAGAGCCGTTGTCATACCCACACTCCTGTTCGGCTCCGAATCATGGGTCCTCTACCGGCACCACCTACGGCTCCTAGAACGCTTCCACCAGCGTTGTCTCCGCTCCATCCTCAACATCCATTGGAGCGCTCACACCCCTAACGTCGAGGTACTCGAGATGGCAGAGGTCGACAGCATCGAGTCCACGCTGCTGAAGATTCAGCTGCGCTGGATGGGTCACGTCTCCAGAATGGAGGACCATCGCCTTCCCAAGATCGTATTATATGGCGAGCTCTCCACTGGCCACCGTGACAGAGGTGCACCAAAGAAAAGGTACAAGGACTGCCTAAAGAAATCTCTTGGTGCCTGCCACATTGACCACCGCCAGTGGGCTGATAACGCCTCAAACCGTGCATCTTGGCGCCTCACAGTTTGGCGGGCAGCAGCCTCCTTTGAAGAAGACCGCAGAGCCCACCTCACTGACAAAAGGCAAAGGAGGAAAAACCCAACACCCAACCCCAACCAACCAATTTTCCCTTGCAACCGCTGCAATCGTGTCTGCCTGTCCCGCATCGGACTGGTCAGCCACAAACGAGCCTGCAGCTGACGTGGACTTTTTACCCCCTCCATAAATCTTCGTCTGCGAAGCCAAGCCAAAGAAAAGATAAACAGAGTGGAGAGAGTGCAGAGAAGGTTTACCAGAATGTTGCCTGGGTTTAAGCATCTGGAGTATGGGGAGAGATTGGACAGATTGGGTCTTTATTCTTTGGAGCGTAGAAGGTTGAGAGGGGATTTGATAGAAGTATTTAAGATTATGAAAGGGATAGACAGAGTGGATGTGGATAGACTATTTCCGTTAAGAGGAGGAAAGATTAAAACAAGAGGACATGAGTTAAGAATTAAGGGGCAGAGGTTTAGAGGTAACATGAGGGGGAACTTCTTTACTCAGAGAGTGGTAGCTGTGTGGAATGATCTTCCGGGAGAAATAGTGGCGGCTGAGTCAATTGTATTATTTAAGAAAAGGTTGGACAGGTATATGGATGAGAGGAAGATGGAGGGTTATGGGCATTGTGCAGGGAGGTGGGATTAGAAAGGGGTGTTTGGTTCGGTGCGGACTAGAAGGGCCTAATGGCCTGTTTCCGTGCTGTAATTGTTATTATTATTATTATTATTAGATTTGTTTTTTCTTCTTTTTTGGGGTTTTTTTTTCTCTCTTTTTTCATATATTGTTATTAATTATATCTTTTTTTTAGAGATAGTTCACACCCTAAACTGATCAAAAATTTTTTTTTGATATATTTTTATTCTGTAATATTATTGTTTAATATCTCTGTATTAATTCATTACTTACTATGTATTTTTTTAAATCTCTTTGAACTGTATGTGTTTATAAATTATAATAATAATAAAAAGATTGAAAAAGAAAAGAAAGAAAACGATATTTCCCAAATTATTCTTGAACCAGCTATACTTTTAAAATGTAATTGCAGCTATATGCATTGGAATCCAGAATTCAAGCCATTGGCAGCCTCAAGCAATCGGAAAAAAAAAGATGAAAATAAATAAAAATTAAAATAAATAGGAATAAAATAATTACATAATTTTAATTTTGGTGCGACTCGCCGTTAGTTCGCCAATCCACCACTCACGTGTCAGGCGACACCTGGTACCAGTTCCCGACTTGTGACCAACATAAACAAACAGGTATCGTTTTGCAGGACACGAGTTAGGCATTGTAAGAGTAAGTCTCAAGTAACCAGAAAATACACTTATCCGGCATCTACCAATCCTGATTGGTGCTGGATACTGTATTATAATTATTAAGATTGTTCTCCTTTCTGCTGCATACTAACCCTTCTTTTGTAATTGAATTTCAGATATAAGCTGTTAGTTGAGAGCAATCAATTTATGCAGGAAAGGTAACCACTTTCTGTCACTAACATCAGAGGAAGAAATAGAGATTCGGACGAGAATTATGTGATATCAGAGTCTCATAAATTTTGTGTGGTTTCTTCCCCTTGTTTCTTCAATATAATGTATTGATATAAGTGTACACAGGTGTTACGCCAAGGCTTAATTAAATAAGTAACTGCATACTGGATCACCTGAGAGACAGTAATAGGAAAATGGTTGAAAATTGCCATCTCATCTAAGGAGATATCACAAACATAATATATGGAATGTAAGATCAAGAAAAGGCTAAAAATGGTTAAATTAAAACAAACTAATGTAATTATTGCTGGCGATTAAATGTTCTGTACCCTTAAGGTAGTCATTTGTCATTGAAAAGTATTTATGTCTTTCAAAACAAACTATAATAATATTAGTTGAAGGGTTTCTGCAACTCGGGTCAAAGTCGCCAATTAAATATAAGCAGTCAGGGATAATAAAGAAGGGGAAAGAAGGATAATGATATTGATTACCAACAATACTATGACAAGTGTTAGCAACAACATACACTTTTTGAGTAAAAAGCTACACAGTACTTTCAGTAGCAGTAGAATGGAGGACCATCGCCTTCCCAAGATCGTGTTATATGGCGAGCTCTCCACTGGCCACCGTGACAGAGATGCACCAAAGAAGAGGTACAAGGACTGCCTAAAGAAATCTCTTGGTGCCTGCCACATTGACCACCGCCAGTGGGCTGATAACGCCTCAAACCGTGCATCTTGGCGCCTCACAGTTTGGCGGGCAGCAACCTCCTTTGAAGAAGACCGCAGAGCCCACCTCACTGACAAAAGGCAAAGGAGGAAAAACCCAACACCCAACCCCAACCAACCAATTTTCCCCTGCAGCCGCTGCAACCGTGTCTGCCTGTCCCGCATCAGACTTGTCAGCCACAAACGAGCCTGCAGCTGACGTGGACTTTTACCCCCTCCATAAATCTTCGTCCGCGAAGCCAAGCCAAAGAAGAAGAACCATATAATAGTTTATGGTATGGAAACAGCCCATCTAGGCCCTACAAGTCCACACTGGTTCACTCAAACAACTCCACTAGCTCCCCCCGCCTATTCTCCGCCCATAACCCTCTAACCCCCTCTTATCCATGGATGTATCCAGCCTCCTCTTAAATGAAAGAATTGACTCTGCCTCAACGATTTCCTCTGGAAGATTATTCCATTCAGCCACCACTCTCTGAGTGAAGAAGCATCCTCTCATGTTTCTCCTAAAATTTGGCCCCCTTACCCTCAACTTGTGTCCTCTTGTTTCAACCTCCCCTGCTCTCAGGGGGAAGAGTCTACTTGCATCTATTTCCTTCATAATTTTAAACACTTTTTAAATCCCCTCTCAACCATCTACATTCCAATGAATAAAGTCCTAACCTCCAATCTTTCTCTGTACTCAATATTATAAGTGGTTTTCAGCAGCAGAAGAGCTGAAACAAAAGCCCGTATAGATAGGGTCTTTATGATAGCATGGATATGAGGACAGAGCCTAGCATTAGAGTCAATAAATTCATTTTGCTGTGCTGGGCAAAAGGGGATGATTGGATTAGTGAGATTAAAGATTGCACTCAAAATGGCTGCCAAATGGAATGGAGTTGTGGGCTGGAAGGAATGCATGGAAGAAATCAGGCCAGATGCAACACCAAGAGAGAATAATTTGGGCTGTTTGAGTGAGCCAACTCCAGAGAACCTTGAAAATGGCTACGGTACATCCTCCGCACATCTCAAATCACAGATGTCCTGCAGCAATTATGTCTGGGACTGGCACATCTTTGATCAAAGCTTTCTCTCTGGAGTCCACAGTATATATGATGTGGTGCATTGGCTAATCAACATAGAGTACCTTGTGCTAATTCTATCACCACAGAAAATAATCAAGGATCTTGCCACATTGGGAAAAAAAAAATCACTTGTGTTGTATGCTTGTAACAGCTGTTTTTTTTTATATATCTTTACATAAAATAGAGTACATTAATCTGCAGTTACAGAAAATTGATCTTTTAAGACCCACGTGCTGCCTGCAAATGTCAGATCTTATATCAAGATGGCAAATATCCTTCCCCAATTCTCACGTTCTAATTAAGCAGATGGCTTTCACCCTCAACAATTAATTAAAATAGACGATAAAGATTTGTTTTCCTTGATTTAATAGAGCTCGATCTGATTTAAACATGCAGATTCTTCTTGAAAAGGAAACAGGAAGAACTATTTTACGCACACTGGCGGTAAGGATCTGCAAGATCTCCCGTCTCCTTGAAATCCTGCATTAAGTGGACGATTCCTTATTGCTGCCATGTGTCCCCCCCAGCTCCCCCCCAGCTCCCCCCAGCTCCCCCCCAGCTCCCCCCCCAACCCCCCAGCTCCCCCCCCAACCCCCCAGCTCCCCCCCCCAACCCCCCAGCTCCCCCCCCCAACCCCCCAGCTCCCCCCCCAACCCCCCAGCTCCCCCCCCCAACCCCCCAGCTCCCCCCCCAACCCCCCAGCTCCCCCCCCCAACCCCCCAGCTCCCCCCCCAACCCCCCAGCTCCCCCCCCCAACCCCCCAGCTCCCCCCCCCAACCCCCCAGCTCCCCCCCCCAACCCCCCAGCTCCCCCCCCAACCCCCCAGCTCCCCCCCCCAACCCCCCCAGCTCCCCCCCCAACCCCCCAGCTCCCCCCCCAACCCCCCAGCTCCCCCCCCAACCCCCCAGCTCCCCCCCCCAACCCCCCAGCTCCCCCCCCCAACCCCCCAGCTCCCCCCCCAACCCCCCAGCTCCCCCCTCCCCCCCCCAGGGGTCCTCCCCAACCCCAGGTGTCCCCCCGGTGTCCCCCCGGTCAGGCGTTGGTTGCTGCACTGGAGGCGGAACGGTCGGGCTCGGTGTTGGATGGTGCGGCGGGAGATCTCAGAGCGGGCTTCCGGTGCAGGCTTGGCCGGAGCTCCGGCATGAATCCCGTTCTCCTCAAGGTACGTGACGCGACAGCAGAAATTGGCGGAGCTTCCACTCCTGTTTCAATGGAGAGAAAGGCTCCCATTCACGTGAGACGCTGCTGGGTCCAGGCTCGTCCCCAGCGCCGCGTGGATGGTGAGTTGGGGGGGGGGGGGGGGGGGGCGAGACTTCTCTAATCAAAGATTGAGTTGGGGGGGGCGAGAATTTTACTGAGAGTTCTGTAATCAGTCGGAGAGTTACAGTGTCAACACATGCACATCGAGCATTTTAGCCATTTACCATAAAATTATTACCCAGAAATTAATAGGGCAATTAACCTTGTGTTAAATGTGATGCTGGTAGTCATGGTGGGGAGCTGGCTGATGGAGGACCTCAGTTTTCTAGCCCCCCCACATCTCCATCGGGCACACAAAACTCAAAACGGTCAACCAGTTTACCTATCTCGGCTGCACCATTTCATCAGATGCAAGGATCGACAATGAGATAGACAACAGACTCGCCAAGGCAAATAGCGCCTTTGGAAGACTACACAAAAGAGTCTGGAAAAACAACCAACTGAAAAACCTCACAAAGATAAGCGTATACAGAGCCGTTGTCATACCCACACTCCTGTTCGGCTCCGAATCATGGGTCCTCTACCGGCACCACCTACGGCTCCTAGAACGCTTCCACCAGCGTTGTCTCCGCTCCATCCTCAACATCCATTGGAGCGCTCACACCCCTAACGTCGAGGTACTCGAGATGGCAGAGGTCGACAGCATCGAGTCCACGCTGCTGAAGATCCAGCTGCGCTGGATGGGTCACGTCTCCAGAATGGAGGACCATCGCCTTCCCAAGATCGTCTTATATGGCGAGCTCTCCACTGGCCACCGTGACAGAGGTGCACCAAAGAAAAGGTACAAGGACTGCCTAAAGAAATCTCTTGGTGCCTGCCACATTGACCACCGCCAGTGGGCTGATAACGCCTCAAACCGTGCATCTTGGCGCCTCACAGTTTGGCGGGCAGCAGCCTCCTTTGAAGAAGACCGCAGAGCCCACCTCACTGACAAAAGGCAAAGGAGGAAAAACCCAACACCCAACCCCAACCAACCAATTTTCCCTTGCAACCGCTGCAATCGTGTCTGCCTGTCCCGCATCGGACTGGTCAGCCACAAACGAGCCTGCAGCTGACGTGGACTTTTTACCCCCTCCATAAATCTTCGTCCGCGAAGCCAAGCCAAAGAAAGAAATGTGATGCATACTTGGACATTGAAAATTTGTATTCAATGTAGCCCTAAGCTCACTTAAATGGTGTGCAATTTATATGTCTGATATTTCTACATAGCTCACTGAAAATATTTTGTTGGCTGGAATTTTTTATTTAACTATTAGACAAAAGGAAATATATTTTCCCAGACTTGGTATGTCTTGTTTTTAATTCATGAGATCTTTACTTTTTGTTTTCTTAGTGCCCAATATAGTCCCAAACCTTTTGTTATAATAGGTTTTTGGTCATAGTTTTAGATCTTGTATGAAAACAAAACTTTTTTTTGGGTTGGCCTAATTTTCACAGTAGCTCATTATTTGTATTGAGGATGAACCTTGGGGGGGAAAACAAAGAGTTCTGGATTATGTTGGAGATTCTAATGCCTAATACTTGGTTTTGGGATAGGGACTGGATTGGACTCTACTAGATGTGTGTGTTGACAGTGCCAAGACCTGCATGATCGCCTGATTGAGCTATTGGGGATGGCTGCAGCTATGATTGGTGCTCCGATATCTATAGTGAAGAAATTGAATTAATAAAAATGAAACTGTGGCTGACTTCTTCCTGCTCCATAGCAACAGATCTGGTTGTGACTTAGTCTCATTAATTAGCATGAGACTGACTATCTGCTGTGACGGAGTATTTGGAGGTGTTTTGGGAGGAATGATTAGAGCAGGTTGCACACAAACATTTTAAAACACAGAATTTTTGCAGAGTGCATTTTACAAAAAGAGCAACAAAGTTTCAACATACAGCTTGCCCGGGGGCATGTGATCTGACAAGCAGGGACAGAACAGTTTTGCTCTCAAAGAGTGGGGGATGTGAAATAGTGAGAAAGGAGACAGAAATCATTTCCAGAAGGACAAAACTGGCAAACGTTTGGAAGACTGCATGGTCAAAGGAGAAGACTGGGTGTCTGAAAGGTGACCTGAAAGAAGGAGAATCCTGAAGGGGCAAGTTTTGTCAGCAAGACTGATTGAGAAGGAATCCATTGCAGGTGTCCTCTAAAAGGAATCTCTCTCTGAAGACCAACAAGAATCCTCCTTTTGCTTGTTGAGCACCAAAGGCTGGTGAACTTTGTTAATGTTAACTTCTGTGCACAGTACAAGAATTGCCTGCAAACAGTGAGATTGGACTGTGATCCAAAGAACTTTTCTAATCTTAAATACACATTACACACACTTGCTCTTAGTATTGGGGGGGGGGGGGGGGGGGGAAGAGGATTAAGTAGGTTAGGTAGGTTAAGTAAGAAGTTAAAGTTTAATTCTGTTTTCTTATTCAAATATCATTTAAAAACTCCTTTTGTTTAACTCTGTGTTGCATATCTATTGCTGCTGTTTTTTGGGATCCTCTGGACTCCGTGACACTGCATTTATTATTAAGTTCAAGTGGAGATATTTGTTTGCTCGGAAATGTAGTATGGAGGCATTTATTTTCCCAGAGTGTAGTGCATCTCTGAATTTCTCTTTCCTAGAAGATGGTGGCTATATTTAAGGTGAAGGTGGATAAAATATGAAAGATTGAGGTATTGAGTGTTATGGGAGATTGGTGTGGAAGAGGAAGAGGGATCAGCATGGTCCTACTGAATAGAGGATCAGGCTTGAAGAATAGACCTGCCTACTCATGCTCCCATTTTCTTATGCATTTGGATGTGTTTCTCATCAAATATACTCTTCTATTGTTTTTAGGCACAATGTTTGAGAAATGCAGTCTTCTTGAAACAAACTGCTCTTGTCAGGTATGAATTGTAAACTGGACGTGTGTCATGAAAGGACAATTTATTAATTTGTTCTAAATTAATGTCATTTTACTTTATTGCTAAATAAGAAAATGTATGCACAGTTAGCAAAACCTATGGAATATGGAAAAAGCATCAGTATGTTTTTTGGGTCTTTGAACCTGCTCCACCATTGAACAAGATTGTGGTTGATCTATTGTAATCCCACTCGCCTACTATATCCCTCAATTCTCTTGGCCTTAAATACCAAACAACTGAGTGCCACTCTGATTGGATAGGGAATTCCAAAGCTTCAGAATTTTGAATGAATAAGTATTCCTCCTGTCTGTGCTAAATTATAAATTGTTGGTACTCTCTTAGAAACTGGAGGGATAAAGAGATTAAGATCTATCTGATGAGTGTTTCAACTGATATTTCAAACAATTGCTATGATCTATTTTTAGCTTGCCCTTTTTAATCTAAGTTATGTAAAAGTTGCATGCGATAGTTGACTGCGTTCAAGGTGCAAGAACAGAAAACGCTGGGAACACTCAGCAGGTCATGCAGCATCTATGGAAAGGGGCAGAATTAATTTTTTAAACTTAAAGCCCTTCATTAGACATTTCAGATTTTCAGCATCTGCAATATTATAATTTGCATCCAAGATATGACATCAAATGAGGTCATAGGAACATGAGAATAGAGAGTAGGTGTTAAAACTGAAGAAACAAAACATTTAGGATAGATAATATTGGACAACGAAGATTTTGCTTCCTTTTTTTTCAAACTTTATTTAAAAGATAATAAAAGCATAACATAGTCTAATAATAATCAAAAATTAATTTTATAGAAATATATTTAAAAAAAAACAACCCCAAAAAATCCCACCCACGCACCCCTTCAGCCAGCTCCTTTAAGGGGACCCAAAAATTATAAAAAATATTATAAGTATTATTAGGAATTCAAAATATATCTAATTGCATACTCCAAACATGGAAACCATTTATTAACAAAGAAAGAATAGTTATCATGTAAATTATAAGTAATTTTTTCCATAACAATACAAGCTTTCAATTCATTATGCCAGCACGCTATCTCTAGTATCTTTCCAGGTACTAGCTACACATTTGTGCGCTACTGATAGCATTAAACATACAAAAGCAATTTGAATTTTATCCAGCCCCATTCCTCTCAGAGATGCCATATCACCCAACAAAAAAAAAATCGTTGGATCTAATGGTAATTTAAAATTATATAATTTTTCCAAAACTATCTTAATTCCTTGCCAAAATGGTTGAACTTTAACACAGCATGTAAAAAAGTTCCAGTACATAAACCACATCTAAAACAAGAATCCAAATTACTAACCCATAGTTTTTCACTTTCTCCGGGGTCAAATATAATTGATGTAGAAAATTATAGTTAACCATTCCATATCTCACATTAGTCAATTTAATTACATTATCCTGCCCAGTCATCTTCAAGGAAAATAGTTGCTAAGTCACTTTCCCATTTAAGTTTAGATTTTTCCCAATCCGGTTTATCCATATTATCCTGTAACAAATGGTACATAACCAAAATATAATCCTTCTTTCGTACAAAGGAAATCAAAGATTCAAATCTCATCTCTCTATCATAATTATCTTTTACCAAGAATTTACAGATATACCAAATCTTTACCTCAATTGATTAAAAGAAAGAAATTGTTCCTCTTCAAAACAATCCTGTATTGTCTTTATACCCTTAGAATCCCAACTCTTTAAATAATTATTCAACATTGAAAAAGGAATAAGCTGATTATTATACAATGGAGTTAAAATTGATCCCAAAACCATATTTCTTTTAATCCAAATCTTTAACAAATGTTTCAATGCTGGCATATTATGTTCCTGTAACAAATTTGAATTCCAATTAAATATAAATTGATGTACCTCAGCCTCAGAAATACATGCCATTTCCACCCTAGCCCAGCTAGGGGGTTGATCTAAATCTATCAATCTACTAATAAATTTCAACTGGGCTGCTTCATAATAATTTTGAAAATGTGGTAACTGAAGTCTACCCAATGCATATTTCCATGAAAGTTTATGCAATGCCACTCGAGCTAATTTACCCTTCCATAAAACTCCCACACTGCCTTATTCAGATCCTGAAAAAAGCCCTTTGAAAGTAAACAAGGTATTGACTGAAATAAATATTGGATTCGGGGAAAAATATTCATTTTAATACAATTTACCTGGCCAATCAAAGTTAATGGAAGATCTTTCCATTTAATCAAATCCGCTTTAATTCGATTTAGTATAGGCACATAATTTAACTGATACAATGACTGATAGTTAGCAACTACAAACACAGGCAAATATTTAATTTTATTTGTCCACTTTAATTTTGTAATAGTTTTAAATTCAGAATAATCTCCTATTCCGACTGGTAAAATTTCACTCTTATCCCAATTAACTTTATATCCGGATACTTCTCCAAATTTCGACAATCACTCTTGTAACTGCTTCAACGACTGTTTCGGTTCCGTCAAATATTTCAAAACATCATCTGTAAATAAATTGATCTTGTATTCTTCATTCATAATCATCATCCCTCTTATTTTATCGTTTTGCCTAATAGTCTGAGCCAACGGTTCAATAGCCAAAGCAAGTAAGGCTGGTGACAATGGGCAGCTCTGCTGAGTTGAATGAGTCAACTTAAATGGTAAAGAAACCTGACCATTTGTCATCACCCTGGCAATCGGGTTTGTATATAAAGCTTTAACCTAACCAATAAAAAAGGCCGAATTTAAACTTTTCAAACATCTTAAATAAAAAATCCCATTCAACCCTATCAAAAGCCTTTTCTGCATCTAGTGCAACCACCATAGGATAGTTAGGCTGATTTCGGTATGCAATGACCAAAGTAATTGATTGAAGAATATTATCTGATGCATTTCTATTTTTAATAAAACCTGTTTGATCAGTATGTATCAACTTGGGTAAATACTTAGCAAGTCTGTTAGCTAATACTTTCGCTAAAATTTTATAATCTACATTTAATAGGGAAATAGGCCTATATGAAGACACTTTTAGTGGATCTCTATCTTTTTTGGGATAAGAGTTATTAAAACACTTGAACAAGATTCCGGTAGCGTCTGATCCTCATAGCCTTACTTGCGTTGGCTATTGAACCGTTGGCTCAGACTATTAGGCAAAACGATGAAATTAGAGGGATGAAGGTTATGAATGAAGAATATAACACATCTCCAAATACATTAGATAAATCATCATTAAAAAAATTATAAAATTCCACAGAAAATCCATCATCCCCTGGAGCCTTTCCATTTGGCAATTCCTGTATAGCCTCCTTAATTCCAAAATTTGTAAATGTGGATTCCAATTCCTGAACATCTTCTCTTCTAATACCGGTAACGTTAATTTAGATAAATAAGATTCAATAGAATCATTGTCCTGCTTCCCCTCAGAAGTATATAATTTTTGATTAAAATGAATAAAACTGGTCATTAATTTCCTGAGGCTTATAGGTAATTGTTAAATTCAGTTGAACAGCATTAATAGTCCGAGATGTCTGTTCAGTTTTCAGTTGCCAAGCAAGTACCTTATGAGCTCTCTCTCCCAACTCATAATAATGTTGTTTGGATCGATTAATTAAGCGCTCAAACTGATAAGTTTGTAATGTATTATAATGTAATTTCAACTTCGCTAAGTCAGCTTTTTTTGTCTTCTGTCACTCCGTTCTGAAAATCTTTCTCTAACTCAGCAATCTGCTTTTCCAACCTTAAACTTTCTGCCATATATTGTTTCTTAACTTTCGTAGAATAACTAATGATCTGCCCTTTCAAATAAGCTTTCAAAGCGTCTCATAATACAAAATGACTATCCACAGAATTAGCATTCTCAGTCAGAAATAAAGTGATATGTTCTTTAATAAAAGTAACAAACTCTTTTTTCAGTAACATTGCATTAAACCTCCTTCTGTGCGACAAACGTACTACTTCCGAACCTTCACAAGAAAAGAATAATAACGAATGGTCTGATGTAACTCTACTTTTATATTCAGCTTGCAATACTATATAACCATATAACCACTTACAGCACAGAACAGGCCAGTTCGGCCCTACTAGTCCATGCCGTAGCAAATCCCCACCCTCCTAGTCCCACTGACCAGCACCCAGTCCATACCCCTCTAGTCCCCTCCTATCCATGTAACGATCCAGTATTTCCTTAAATATTACCAATGATCCCGCCTCAACCACGTCTGCCGGAAGCTCATTCCACATCCCCACCACCCTTTGCGTAAAGAAATTTCCCCTCATGTTTCCCTTATCATTTTCCCCTTCAATCTTAAACCATACCCTCTAGTTTGAATCTCCCCCACTCTTAATTGAAAAAGCCTCTCCACATTTACTCTGTCTGTCCCTTTTAAAATCTTAAACACCACTATCAAGTCCCCCCTCAATCTTCTACACTCCAGAGAAAAAAGCCCTAGTCTGCACAACCTTTCCCTGTAACTCAGACCCTGAAATCCTGTCAACATTCTCGTGAACCTTCTCTGCACTCTCTCTATTTTGTTTACATCTTTCCTATAATTTGGTGACCAAAACTGTACACAGTACTCCAAATTTGGCCTCACCCATGCCTGTAAGTGTGCTGATACCAAAAACAAATCTATTCTAGAAAACGAATCATGTCGTGAAGAATAAAAAGAAAAATCTTTCTCTGTAGGATTAACCTTTCTCCAAATATCTACCAGATTTAAATCTTTCATCAACGCACCAATTTGTGTTGCCAACTTTGATTTCCTTATACTTTTCGGATTTCTATCCAATAAAGGGTCCAAAACACAATTAAAATTTCCCCCAACTAAAATATTTTCGTAGCTCTAGTTAACAATAAAAAAGCTTCTGAAATAAACCGCTCATCATCTATATTAGGTGCATAAAGATTAAATAAAGTCCAAGATTCAGCAAAACTTTTACAATTCACTCATAAAATTCTCCCAACATTTCCCTCTGACAATTCCAGTTCAAATGGTAAATTTTTATGAATCAAAATCGCTACCCCTCTTGCCTTAGAATTAAAAGAAGAATAAAACACATGTCCAACCCAGTTTCTCTTCAATTTCAAATGTTACTTTTCGGTCAAATGTGTCTCTTGTAAAAAGGCAATATCAATTTTCATTTTTTAATATGTAAACCAATACCCGCTTTCGCTTAATTGGATTATTTAATCACTGAACATTAAAAGTTGCAAAATTCAAAGTAGACATTTTTACTAACTATTAATATATTTACAGACTATAAAGTAACACTCCCCCTTATAAATCTTCAAAATAAAAAAAACCTTAATAGACAAAAAGAAAAAAAAGGAGAGAGAAAGGGGAAAAAAGTATTTTTCCCCCTTTCTCCCCCTCAAAAAGTAAAAGTAACCCAAAAATTTAAAAATCCACCCAAAGGTAGTAACACCCTAAAAATTTGGGTGTGGTAAATCCACTAGTGGCAGACGACTATCAAAGCTGTCGGTGTCACCACCCCCCCCCCTCCCCCAGCAAGACGCATACTCATTATTTAAATAAGGACAATCAAATATAATAGATACATTCAGCCCAATGATTCCAAACCCAATGATTGTTCCGGTCTTCAATGTCAAGAAGACTTTGTGTCAGCTCTTCTTTCCATTCTTGCCATTCTTCCCATACCCATTTCCATTTACTCTCCTCTTAGGAGACGATGGTGAAGACTGACCATTCTTTCACAATTCTGGCAATGAATTAGCAAAAACCAAAGCATCGTGATCATTCTCAAAAATTGGGATTGAAAATTTCCATAAAAAACTTTCAAAATTGCAGGATAACGAAAGGCAAACTTATAACACTTACGCCACAGTACATCTTTAGCTGAATTAAATTCCCATCGTTTTCTAATAACCCCCTGACTCAAATCAGCATAGAAAAACACTCTTATTTTGAACCATCAACGGAGATTGACTTTGCCATGCTTTCTGTACTGCCATTCGTAAGATCATCTCTCTATCTTGATATTTCAAACAACGAATCAGAACCGCTCTCGGTGTTTATCCTGGAAGTGGTTTCTTCCTCAATGCTCTATGAGCTCGATCCAATTCTAAACCTTCAGGAAAAAACTCCTTGCCCAAGGAATCCAGTGCTTAAAGATTTTTATTGGATCAGAACCTTCAATATCCTCTGGAAGACCACATTATTCCTCTGGTTTTGATTTTGCAACGAATTAATCTTCAATAAATCCCTTTTTTGAATTTTCCAGTCTGCAAAGGAATCCTACATTTTTTTCCCTATTACGCTCCACCTGATTTTGACATTCAGAGAAAGATATTTCAATTTTTAAAAAAATTATCTTGTACAGTATCAACAGATTTTATACATCTGTTAATATCACTTTTAACTACAGTCATTTCTTGTTTCAAAGTTGTCATTTCATCACACAAAGTATTCATTTTTGTTTTCACCTCCATAAATCATTTGTTTTGACATATTCTCCATTTGACAAGCAATCCCTTCCAAAACAGTGAACACTGAGTCCAGTTCAGGATCCATAACCATCTTTTGAGACCTACCTTCTCTAACTTCAGACTCCTCCTCCTGAGTAGATTCCAGCAAGGCAAGTTCCTCTTCCTCCTCAGGCACAATAGGTCCTTTACCTGTGCGGCTGTGGGTTTGGATACCCGACGGCGGCACACCGACCTCATCAGGCCGCCGCCGTTTGGGCTCTCCCACAGCCCACACCTTTTTCAAATGTTCACGCACCGCGCAGAACCGTTGAATGCGCAGGTGCGTCTTCCGATGCGACACTGCGCGTCTCCGGGCCACCAGGCGGTATTGCGGGCTCACAGGATCCTCTGTTGGTCGGTCCACCCATGCAGCCGAACTTACCAATGTGCTGGCGCCATCTTGCAACTGCAGGGTCGGCGCCGGCGTCAAACTCAAACGGGCAGTTCTCTGAGGTTTGGAGGCTCCCAATGCCAACTCTGTGGGTTCAACTGTGCAGGTAGGCCTCAATTCTACACTTTTATAAAGTAGTTTTTTCTGAAGTTGAGCTTTAGATTTCTTCACATTAGTAGCCATATTACATCACTCTTATTCAGAAGGCTATAAAAACTATTTTTAACCATTTTTGTAATTTTTAAAATTGGGTACTTAAGAATCGAGCTGGGGAAAGGTGGAATTACACGTCTTTCTTCTACACCATCTTGCCACACCCCCCGAAGATTTTGCTTCCTGAACACTTTTAGGTGCATCTTGTGGATTTTGGGCAACTGATCACGAAAATCAGCTTAAAAATTTTCTATCACATACATTTTTTAAGATATAACCTATTTTTGTGATTTCCTATTTTAAGTCCACTTCAAGCATATAAAACAACGAAGTGCAACATGTCATTGTAAATTCATTTTCTGCATTCATATTTGGATGTCTTCCTTGCTGATCTTGGTGCAGTCAGTTACAAACTTGGTGAAAGGTTTCACCAGGACATTGCAGCCATGGAAAAGTGTTATCAAGGCAACTGGAATCCATCAGTGCTGGCCAACTATTGTTGGACTGACATGAGAGGCATCAGATGCAGAGCACAAGTGAAAATCAGCAACAAAACATTTTTGGGTCGGTTGAACTAACATCATGTGTCAGCAGCATGATGTGATTAAACATTCTATATTCAATAAAAGTTAATTTAATGTTTCTCCAACTTCCAATGTGATGCAGCAAATCTGAAATTGGTTTTGTGTTCAGCTTGAAGTTGCCTATCTTAATGAAGTTGCTTCAAAAGGAAGCAAACATTTTGAAAAAATTATCCAGTGTAACAGGAAGAATTTGGAGCAAAAATCATCTTTAGCACAGAGTAAATTTTGATGGTTGGGTGATGTAATTGTAACATTCTTTATTCTAAATAGAGAGACTATTGTGGCTGGTATATATGGTGTGGTTTATCATCATTGAAAGTTCTGGCATCTACTGACAATATATGCCACCTTTTCTGTACATTTTAAAGTGTTCCCATTTCACTCCTAAATTAAAAGCTGAAATACTTAGCAGGTCAGGCAGCATCTAGAGAGAAATGAAGTTAGCATTTCTATTTGATGAACTGATGAAAGGTCATCAACCTGAAACATTAACTATATTTTGCTTCCTCCAAACCTGTTGACAATTTAAAACATTTTCTGCATTGTTTATTTGCTATTCAATTTCCTTTTTTGGCTTCCAAAGTTTGTAAAGGAAAATTCAAAGATAAAATGATAATACAGAGCGTGAAGGCTGGTTACCTGACATTTTTGAATTCAGCGTAAACTCCTGAGAGCCATAACATGCCTCATCAGTATTCCTTAATCTTGCATTAGGTTTTACTGGAATGATGTAAGAGACCAAAGGAGTGGACTGGAGAATTAGAGCAGCAGACTCATGGAAGCTCAGGGTCACCCTTGCAAACTGAACGGAGGTGTTCAGCAGTCAGCTTGTATGTGTTTGATTTTTTTTTTTCTCTCTTCTTCCCCCCCCCCCCCCCCCCCCACCCACCCACCCACCACCACTGTAGAGGAGATGCACTGTGAGCACCAAATGCAAAACACTAAATTAAAATTAAAATGCTACTTAATTGCTGCTTCACCTTTGGGGTGTTTCAACAGGAAAGAGGAGGAGCCACTCAGGGTTAACCACAAAAGTTAAAGGTAGTCTTAGACCAGAAGAAAAAGTACATAATTATAATAAAATGGTCAAATTTATTGTCATCTGATGATGAATTTTAAATTTCCAGTCTTGATGACTCGTACAACCAAATGAAATATTGTTCTCCGGTCCTCGGTGCAAAACACACAGACATACAACCAGACATAATACACGTACAAACAATACATATGTAGGACAAGTATTCATATATACAAATAAATAAATGTTGTTTCATGAATAAGAGAGTCTTGGACAGTCAGTGTATGCAGTTCCTTTGGTCGTCAACATTCTCAATGCCCATGGGATGAAGCTGTTCGTCAGACTTGTGCAGCTGGCTCTGATACTCCGGCATCTCTTTCCGCATGGGAGCATCTGAAAGATGCTATCTGCAGGTGTAAAGAGTCCTCAATGATTTTGTGTGCTTCTTCAGACCACGATCCGGATAGATCACGTCATTGGGAGGGAGGGAAACTCCAGTAATGATCTTCTCTGCCATTCTTATGGTCCTGTGGATTGACCTCCAATCCATTTCTCTGCATCAACCGTACCACGCTGTGACACTGCCGGCAGGACGCTCCCAATAGAGCTCCTGAAGAAGGTTGACATAATGGTGGCTGGTAGATGGGTGGCAGGTCTGTGATTAGACAAAATATTTCAAACATGTATGGCAATATAATTTAATGGTTTTTGAGAAAGAGAAATTTGTGAAATAAAGCTAGACTCAATAAAGGATCCCAACCCTAAAACATTAACTGTCCATGCATACTGCCTGACCTGCTGATTAATTTATTTAATTTAAATAATTTATTTGAATGAAACTATTGTGATTTTCAAATTAAGGCCAGCATTGATAAGTTGGGCCAAAGTGCATGTTCCATGCTGAATGAATCTGTGACTCTAAATTATAAATTAACTGGCTCTTTGCAGCATAAAATGGCTTTTCACATTGTTTGTTTTCCTTTTCAGGTTTACATCTTTAAGTCAGCCACCTTTGTTGTTAACAGGTTAGAGTGATTTTTTTGTTTTTTAAAATTTCATTTGTAATAACAATATCGCCTTGCTAAAAGAATGTAAGAGAAAAATAGTTGAAGTTTTATTATTATCTGACTGTACATGTACAACCAGACGAAGCAGTGTTTCTCTGGACCATGGTGCATGCCCGTACACCATACACAGAACATAATAATTGCACAAATAGATAAATGTACAATTGAAAATAATATAAATACTTTGGAATGATTTGCTCAGTTAAATGGTCCAATCCATGTGCCTCTATGACCCCCTCTACCATTTAATTCTAAATAGCAGAATCAGAATTCATTGCCATGAACATGTCACAAAATTTGTTGTTTTTGCGTGCCAATGTTGCTATAAATTATATTTTAAAAATAAATTCGTGCAAAAAGAAGAAAAAGTGAAGTAGCGTCTGTGGTTCACTGTCCATTCAGAAATATGATGGCACAGGGGAAGAAGTTGTTTGTGCTGCTGGGAGTTTCATCTTCAGGCTCCTGTACCACTTTCCTGAGTGTGAAGAGGGCATGGCTTGGGTGGTGAGGGTCCTCGAGGATAGAAGCTGGTTTCTTAAGACACTGCCTTATGTAGATGTCCACAATGGAGTGAAGACTGATGTCCATGATGGTGCTAGCTGAGTTAACAACTCTCTGAACAGTCATATTTTCCTGTCCTGTGCATTGGCACCTGCATACCAGGCAGTGATGCAACCACTTAGAATGCTCTCCACAATATACCTGAATAAATTTGCAAGTCTTTCGTCACTGCCCCCTGCCCACTTTGGGAATCACTAATCTAAAGGAACATTGAATCACTCAGTGTCTTGTAGAGTCCCTTTGCTAAATTATAGATGCGCAGAAGTCTGAAAGGTTTTATTTTCACTGAGAAATGACAGCATTCAATAAGAGTTTTACCATCATTATTCTTGGAAAATCTGAATCAAGTGTTCACCTGAACTTTGGGAAAGCTCTCCACCTTTATACATTAATATCTGGTGAATTATGAGTAAATCTGCACTGATGTGTTGAGAATTAGAAGAAAGTTTTCAGTAGATTTGGATTTGGTTTTAGCTGGTCCTGCATTGATTAGTCTCAGCATTTTAATCTTTTTCTGTATTCAAGTTTTCAGGGGAATTGAATAGGCTCAATATGTAGAGGGTAGTTAATTATAAGACCATAAGGTATCGAAGCAGAAATAAGCTATTCAGCCCATCAAGTCTGCCCTGCCATTTAATCATGGGCTGATCCATTTTCCCACTCCTCCCCACTGCTTGGCTTTCTCTCCTTTGATGCCCTGGCTAAACATGTATATTACATGTATAATTATGTTATAATAGTATTGAAAAGATGCTCAACTTGGAAGTGTGCATGTGGGCAGATCATAGAGTCATGCAGCATTAAGAGACACCCTTCTGCCCAACTGATCCATACTGTCCAAGGTGCTAATCTGACCTGGTTCCATTTGCCTGTGTTCAACCCATTTCCCAAAGAGCCTTTGACATTCATTTTCCTGTTCAATTGTCTTTTAAACATTGTAATTATACCAGATTTTGTACTTTTTTTGACAGCTGATTCCATATTCAGTAAAACCCTTGGTATCCAGCACCTATGCGGATTGATAGATGCTATGGAAGTGTATTTTCCAGTTGCTTCAAACTTTTACAATACCGAACTGATACGTTTGCATTAAGAATAAATGATTTAAAACGGGGGTCGGCAAACTTTTTAAACCATCGATGACTTCGTGGAATCCTTGATCTCTCATTGACCCCCCCCCCCCCTCCCCAGCATGTAAAATAAATAAATAAATATTATCAATTTTAAACTTCTATTTAAAGGTAATAATTTATTCGTCCTTTTCCTTCATTACTGATCTATTCCTTCTCAGTTTCTATTTCTGTTCCTATACTGGATGTATTTAATGTGAATAATAGAAAAACTTCCTAATTAATTTAGATGATATCAAACACATTAAAAATAAATTAACTTGTTTTTTTTTTGTTGAATTGCTTGGCTTTGTTAATGGGAGGGATATGTTTGAATAGTTGCAAGGGCATTGATATTTGGTTGGAGATGGGTGAGGTTTTAGCTGTAAGTCACCACGATCTTGCAGGTTCATTCTGTTCTGCTTTGTTAGAATTGCATTTGCTTCTGGCTAAAACAATGTATGAATTTAGGAATACAAGTAAAAATGGCTCAACTGCTGCACTAAGCTTGGGATATTTAGTATTAGTATTTGCTCCAATAGTCACTGAGGCTTTTACTTTTGCAATGATTTATCTTCGAGATCCACACACATATCAACGAGCACATCTTGTAAGTGAAATTCAGTGTTTGCATTTTCCATTTCCAAATCAGACAGTGTAACAATCAAGTCGGGTACGTGCATTTTCTCCAGGTCTTCAAAACGTACTTTAAAGTCTTCCTTGAATTTTTCTAAGTGATTCATGTATATCTTTAGATCACAGTCGGAAATGTTTTCATCTTCTTTTTCCAGTTGCCGTAAGTTTGAAATATACCTATAATCTCGATGTACCAATGAAGATTTTAAAAAGGCCCATTTTAGCTTGGAAGCCTATTAGAATTGTTTGGGCTTGAATAATAACTGAAACATCTTTACCTTGCAGACGTTTCTGTATTTCATTAAATTTTTAATATAGGTTTGCCAAATGGAACAAATGGTTTTTGCACTTTTTCAACTCGTCACATAGTGATGGGTCCAAATTTGTAAGAAACTCTACAGTTGAGTCATACAAGTCGATTAAGTCTTTGCAAGCAATCAGCTCTTGACAACCACCTTGCCTCTGTGTGCAAAAGTAGTTGGTTAAAAGTATTATCCTTTTTTTTTTCCACACAACATTGCAGTCACGAATTCAGAGGATGCTCTTTAATTTTATTGACTGACCAGATACACACTTTTAAGGCAGCATGCAGTTCGCCACTTAGATTTTTGGCTACAAGATGGTGTCTGTGTAATACACAGTGAACACTACATATATCAGGAACCTTTTCCTTGAGTGAGGCCAACCATTGCTGGTGCACTGTCGGTAATATTCCGAGGGGAACATTGAGTTTCTTCAAATAATCTTCTAAGCATCACAAAATTGTCTCACCTTTTTATCACCTTTAAGGTAGTTGGCAAACAAAAACTCGTCAACAATGCAGTTTATGATTTGATGTAATTCCTCACATAGACCTGAGAATATTTGAACTACCAAAAGTTGACTCGAGTTGGATGGAAAACTTGCAATGTTGAAGCTCAGACCCCAAAGTTTTCTCCACATCATTTGGCCATCTCATCAATGCGTCAGCTTACTGGCATTGCACTTAAAGGCATACATTTTAGAATAGTTTTTCATATGTTTCAATCACATCTTTAATAGCTGGTATTATGATCTCCTTGCCAATGGTATGTGATTTTCCTTTTATTGCTATATTAAGGGAGATGCTGTATGATGCCTTCAGTCCTCCTTCATAATCAGCAGTGGGAAATACTTATATATATATATATATATATATATATATATATAAAAAGTTTCAATTTGGTCGATTTTTTTTTTAGTGCCTTAAAAAAATAAAGATCTTTGTTTTTCTTATTAGAGTGAACCCTTTCAAGGTGGTCTTTCATCTTTGCAAGATTTATGGCATCATTACTGAAAGTTTTTTTTCACATGACAGGCACATAGGCATTGTTTCCTTCATAAATGAAGGTATGAATCCAAATTTCAAATACTCTTGTGAATATTATCTGCACTCTTAGCATCAGGGGCTGCCATTACTGTTACTAGAACTTTGAAAAATTTACACAGTAAATCTGCAGTTATCAGCTCACTGACACCACTTTGCTAGCTATGGGCAATAAATGCGCACTGGCACTGATTGTCTCTGTACTAGTTGGCCTTGAAAACAGATGATAGGAGAAATCTAGCCAGCTGAGAGAGTGTGCGAAATTCAAATTAATTAGCACAGAGAAATTTTTACTCTGTCGTTTTCAATGTATTTTTGTATTTCAATGTATTTTTAAAAATTTCTTTATTACACGGTTTGATTTGTACAAATATTTTATGAAAAATTCTTAAAAGAAAGATGCATTTAATAGAGGCTTTGTGCGCATCTCATTTGCACGTTCACAGCTTTGGCAGACCAGCAAACTTGAGACAAAAGAATTTCGTACAATATTAAAGTTTGATATTGTAAACAAACGATTAATAATAAATAGTCTAAAATGACTTAAATGTTTTATTGAAGCAAGTTCAAAGTTAAATAGATGTTAGTTCTACTGTTGTTTATGTCATTTCATAGGAACTATCAAATCAGATTAAATATATCTAATCTGAATGCCTTGTAGGGAACCCAGTCAGACATGAAGTACCAAATATTACTGTTACAACCACTGCCATAATCGACCCCCGTGTTTATTGACCCCCCTTTTGACCCCTAGACATTTATCGACCCCTTGGATAGTCCCATCAACTACTTTGCCGACCTCTGGATTAAAATATAAAAGACAAAAATGCTATACAGGTAGATGGATCCCTATTTACGATGGGGTTCAGTTCCATAACTTGCATTGTAAGGTGAAATTATAAGTCGGAGGCTTCCTGTACCGGTCTTCTCCGCTGCTGCCAGGAGCCCAAGATGGCACCTGGTAACTAGGGGCAGTGTCATCACTTCGCAACCTCCCATCAATCTCTTTCCCTCCCCAGCGATGGCAATCTGCTCATGGGTTCCAAATTACTTTTTTGTAAAAATGGCATTGGGTCCAACAGAGCACAATTGGGAAGTGATCTGTGTGTGCTGATTGGACAGAAGCATTTCCTTCAGAGAAGGAATAGCAACCACGTTGATACAGGTAGACCCCGACTTGCCTTTATTCAAAACTGATTCATAATTTCGAAACATCGTAAGTCGGGGTCTATCTGTGCTTCATTTGCACTGAACAAGCTTCACTTGCATCAATACAGTATATAAACATTAAAGCATTTTACTTTATTTTCAGTCACATTCCTTGAAAACATTTAACCGTCGCTGCATCTGCAGGTTCCTCCCCTCCATGGAGCTGCCTAAAGGACAAACAGTAACAGAGATAATTAATCACCACTCCCCAAAGTTTACAGATAAAGCTTCTAATCGAGCCAACTCTTAATCTACAGGGATAAGGAGACACTTTAAGAGAGCCTAACGGCGAGTGGCATCAACCAGCTCTTCATCCTGGGCAACGCCATTTTATTCAAACACAGCTTAATTTAAACAGCTGCTTTGAACAACTCTGCTAGCTGAATATTTGCTCCCATCTTCACCAAAGGTTTATGTGTTACTTCAAAGGTCATTTACTGTTACAATTATTGCATATTTTTCCTATTATTTCTGATTTCTTTTACATTTTTAAAATTGATTTTTCTCTTTTTGCTTTCTTGAATTCCAGAAAACAGGGGTTTTACTGTATGTGGGAAAAGTTGCCTTTCAGGTCCCTTTTTAATTTTTCCCCTCTCTCCTTAAACTTTTTAATTTTAGACACCCTATACTAGAAAAGGGTCTCTGTCCATCCACCTATAACTATATGTCACTCATGATTTTAGAAACTTCTATTTAATTACCCCTTAGCTGCTTTCGTTCTAGGGAAAACCATCCCACCCAATTAAATCTCTCCTGGTAACTCAAGCTTTCCAGTTTACAATTTTCAGCATGAGAGGTGGGTTCGATATTTCAATGCCTGCACAAGCAGTGAATTTCCCAAACTTTTTGACAGCTGTTCATTGTCAATTTTGCAGATGTGTTCTGTAAGGTAAAACATCATGAGATGGGAATGTGTAAGGAGTTACCCTGTACAGGGCTGTAACAAGATGTGAATGCATCCTTGTACTTACAAGATAAGAGAGACATTGATGGATTGAGAGGCAGGAAGCTAGCAGGGAAAGGATAGCAACAGTTTTAGTCATTGGACAAGTAATGATATGATGATGTTCTAAGCATGTATCCAAGGGTATAAAAAATCACCATTTTGCTGATAACGGCAGAATGCATTCTCCGACTAACATGGTTAGTTGCAAGTGTTACAATCCGGTAATAAAGAACAAAGAACCCTGATTTCGACTCAGCCTGGTGTTTGTCTCACTCATTCATGAACAAAGCAGACCTAACAGTTCCCATGCTTGTAGAGCATGAAGATGCAGCATCTCCCTGAGGAATTTGTACAACCAACATTTGCCAGTTTAGATCTGACAAAGAATTTCTTCACCTGATAACTTTCAATTTATGAATACATTTTCAGGGTTTTATTGTCAAAATGAGACTACTGTATGTTAATGTAACTCCTGGGAAAAGTGTGACTAAGTCGTATCACTGCAATAATGCACTTAAAATTTGACATATTCTCCAGAGTTTAAATTCAGCAACTGCGTAGCCGTGAGGATAATTTGAATAAATGCAAAGGAATCAATTCTATATTGGTGTAAATTCTGCAGAAGATGTGCTTTATCAACAGCTAAGATAATAATTTTGAAATTTGTATGAGAAAAGATATTAATGGTGAGTATATTTTTAAAAAATTGTGCTAAGATGCAGATTTGTAGAATTGACAACTAAGTGCAATTATAAAACTTATAACTTTCCTTTTAAATTGTCCACTTTAATTGGCATTATATATTAAAAGTAATTGTGAATACATCAGAATATACTTGTTCAATGTGTACTTTTTCTTCTTTATGTATTATATTTTCATCAGTGGTCTAGTAGTAACGGTTGATAAGGTTTTTGCCAAAAATGTACATCAAATTAGATTTGTTTGTTGTGATCTACTTGCTATGAATGTTGATTGAGACATTGAAGGATTTTATCGCATGTTGCACTAGAAATAGGAACAAAGTTAGGCCCATCTGGTCTGCTCCACCATTTGAATCATGGTTAATGTATTGTTCCATTCTCTTGCCTTCACCCCATAATATTTGGTACCCTGACTAATCAAGAACCTCTGGGTGAAATATGTCCAATGATTTCGCTTCCACACTTAACTGTGGCAACAAATTTCGTTGATCCACCACCCACAGCTTGAAAACATTTCTCGTCATCTCTGTTCTAAAGGAAGATTCTTTTATTCAGAGGCTGTGCCCTCAGGTCCTAAACTCTTCCATAACAGGAAACACCTTCTCCATGTGTACTTTATCCAGCCTTTTCAATATTTGGTAGGCTTGAGTGAGACCAGCCCCCCACAACTACCCCTCCCTCCCCTTGGTTCTAAACTCCAGCGAGTTTCAGGCCCTGAGCCGCCAAAAGCTGCTCATACATTAACCCTTTAAACCCCAGAGTAATTCTTGTAAATTTGCTCTGGACCCTTCAATGCCAGCTCATCCTTCCTTGGATATGGGGCCCAAAACTGCTCACAATACTCCATATATGGTCTGACCAGCACTTTGTAAAGCCTCAGCATTGCATCTTGCCTCTTGTATTGTCCTCTTGAATGAACATTGCATTTAGAAACATAGAAGGTAGGAGCAGGAGTAGGTCATTCGGCCCTTCGAGCCTGCTCCACCATTCAATGAGATCATGGCTGATCTTAAAAGTTCAGTACCCCGTCCCCTCCTTCTCTCCGTAACCCCTAATTCCCTTATACCGAAGAAATAGATCTAATTCCCTCTTAAATATATTCAAAGAACCTGCCTCTACTGCTCTCTGTGGCAATGAATTCCACAGATTCACCACCCTCTGGGTAAAGAAATTCCTCCTCATCTCGGTTCTAAATGGTTTGCCTATTATCCTCAAACCATGGCCCCAGCTTCTAGACTCCCCTACCATCGGAAACATCCCTTCCGCATTCATTCTGTCCAGTCCTGCCAGAAAGTAAAGTCCTTATAGGCATTCTTCAAAGTTTTTGCAAAGGCACCCAGAGCGTGGACTGTCTGGTTTGAGCAGAGCTCTGGCATTTGCCTTGCTATTGACTTAACCTGCAGGATAACCTTGAGGGAATCCTGCACATTTGGGCTCCAAGTCCTTTTTGAGATTTCCTTTCTGAATTCTCTACCCATTTGGAAAATAGTTTACTTTATTCTTTCTACCAAAGTGCATTGTATTCCACTGCCATTTTCCCATTCTCTCAAACTAAGTCCCTCTGCAGACCCACTGCTTCTTCAACATTGCCTGCCCCTCTACCTATTTTCCTATCATTCACAAAGCCATCCATCTGTCATCTAAATTATTTACATGCAAGGTGAAAAGCATCAAACCCAACACTGACCGCTGCAGAACACCACTAGTTAAAACCCTCTTTATTCCTTCTCTTTGCCTTCTGCCAGTCAGTCAATCATCTATCCATGCTAAGTACCTTTCCTGTATAGCACAGACTCCATCTTGTTTTGCAGCCTTGTGTGGCACCATATCAAAGGCCTTCAGAAAATTTAAACAACATCTATTGACTCCTATTTGTCCATCCTGCTTGTTAATTCCTCAAAGAATTCAAACAGATTTATTGGGCAAGATATTGAGTCATCTTTATTTATTGTTCATACCATGCTTACACGGTAAAGACGAGATGGTGTTTCTCCAGGATCACAGAGAATGCTTACATAAATATGTTAGAATAAAAATTAAACATATTTGAAATATTAAGATATGCAGTAAAGTCCACACAGTACATTTTCCACGTATGTTGTGGGAATTCAAATGGCTTGGAGGAAAGAACTGTTGCCCAATCTGGACATAAGGGCCTGAGTGCTGTGGTACCTCTTCCTAGATGGCAGAAGGGAGAACAGTTTACATGAGGAGTATGTGGAGTCCTTCACAATGTTTACTGCCTTTCGCCTGCAGATGTTGTAGATGTCCTTCATGGTAGGAAGAGAGCTCCCGATGATCTTTTCCGCTGACTTTACTGCAGGGTCTTGCAGTCCGAGGTGGTACAGCTTCCAAACCAGGTGGTGATATAGTTGCACAAATATGGTGAGGATGGTGGGTGGGAGATGAACTTTCCATAGCCTTTGCAGAAAGTCAAGGTGCTGCTGGGCTTTCTTGGGTATGGAGCTGGTATTAAGGGACCAGGTGAGATTCTCCACCAAGTGCACTCCAAGGAACTTTATACTCTTGATGACCTCAATGGTCAAGCCATCAATGGTCAGCAGAGCATGGTTCTCCCAGGCCCTCCTGAAGTCAACAACCATCTCTTTTGTTTTATTAATGTTCAGATACAGGTTGTTGGCTCTGCACCAGTCCGTTAGCGACTGCACCTCATCTCTATACGCTGACTCCTCATTCTTACCAATAAGGCCCACCACGGTCATGTTGTCAGTGAACTTGATGATGTGGTTCAATCTGTGTGTAGCTGCACCTTGAAGCAAACTCCCTTGTTTATCATTTGCTTTAAGGTACCCCCAAAACCTCATCCTTGATAAGGGGCTCGAGAATCATGCCAACTGGACTATTATTTCTTGAATTTAACCCCTCTCCCTTGTTAAAGAGTGGGTTGACACTTCCAATTTTTCAGTCCTCTGGAACCATTCTTGACTCTTGCGGTTCTTTAAAAACACCACTACTGTTTTCATAATCTTTGTTCACCTTCAGCCCCTTCAAACTCCTAAGCACCTTCAACATAATAGCTACACTCACTTCTATCTGCTGACTCTCTTAAATTTCAAGCACATCATTTATGTCTCCTAAAGTGAAATTTTGCAAAAATCCTATTGAATTCATCTGCCATTTCTTCATTCTCCATGACCACTTCTCCAACAGTCGAATGTCCACTCTTGCCGCACTTTTACTCTATATATCCGAGAAAGCTTTTTGTATTTTTTTTATATTACTGGCTAGCTTACCTTCATCTTTTCATTGCTTTTTTGGTTGCCTTCTGTTAGCTTTTAAAAGCTATCTGATCCTCTGGCCAACTACAATGTGATTTGCCAGTACCCTGTTCCCTGAATGGTTCAGGTGGTGCCTGTCTGATCCGAACAGCTCCCTTCTTCTCCATAACTCGTGCCACGATCCCATAAATTTAAACCCATTTCTCCCACACCGATCTTTAAGATATGTGTTTGACTTCCTAATCTTATCAACACTGGCTCAGGGATAATTTGGAATTTGCCTTTTTAGATTTTTTTTTTCATTTCGACCCTAGCTGCTCAAATTCCCTCACTAGATCCTTGTTTTGCCTATGTCGTTGGTACCCATGTGGACTGTGAAAATTTGATCCTTTGCTTACCTCTGCAGATTCTTCTGCTGGTCCAATGATATATCCCAAATCTGGGCACAAGGTGGGCAACACAGCCTTCAGTGCGCTTACAGAGAATTGTCTATAATTGTGCCAAGACTAGACTACCCTCAATTACTACTACATATCTCTTTCTTCCTCTTGATTAGCTCTCTAGATCACAGTGCTATGGTCAGTTTGCTGATCCCTCCTAAGGCATCTTCTATCACAAATACAGGGAGTAGGAATCTAATAATAGGAAACTTCGGGGAGGGAGAGTAAGAACAGATATTTCTGTTTAATTCAGAAATACATAGGCTTTTATAGTTTTGGATTGTTTGTTTTTGAAATATGCATTAATGTACAAAAACACTTGGAGATTGTGGTTTTCAAATTGCAATTTCTCCTCTGAATTGCCAAGTCTCACTCCGATATTGAACAGCTTCTACAACCGTCTTCTCATTAAAAGGTTCTGAAGACTAGCTCAAGGGCCATTTGCAAAGCAGAGGAAAGATAAACCTGTAAAACAATGACAAGCTTTCATAATTCCTTCCCATATTTGTTTGATCTGGAAGAGCCACATGAAGATCAGTACAATTACCATAGAGAACCATCAGAGACCATGTGATCTGGAGGTGACCCTGGAAGCAGAGTATTTCAGCTTGCATCTACCTTGTGTCACTGAAAAGGTTTCCTGCCTAGGCTCTTCACCCACACCACTGCCAAAAATCATTGAGTGACTGACATTATTAAAAATCCTTTCTTGTTTGGATGTCCTTTCATTTCTTCCCTAATGTCAGTTGGTGGTTTAAATTTTTTTTGTGCAGATATTCATACATTTTGATCCTCTTTACCAAAGAAGACATGGAGCTTGGTCATTGTGTCTATTCTTGACCCATGTTTTGTTTCTTCAAGTAGAGAATTACTATCCTCTAATTTCCAAGAATGAAATATCCATATTCCAAAATATTAATTTGTTTGTCAACCAACATTGTGAAATTTTGGAAATAAAATTTATCTTTCTAAGTTGTTGCTTTATCAGTACCAGACCCATGAGTTCTATCATGCTCTTTATTTGTTACAAAACATTCACTGGCAGGAGTAATGTACCTCTGATACAATAACACCATCATTAGTTCTGATGAAAGTTAATTGACCTGAAATGGTAACTGTTTCCTCTCTCCAATGCAGGCTAATCTGAATATTTTCTTTCAGATTTCCACCATCTGCAAAATTCTGAATTTTCTAATTTTAAACCTTTGGACTCCAGCCCTTTCATAATGTATACCAGACTGGTCCATAGATGTACGGTCACCATTATGAGCCAAGCTGGTGGTTGGGAAAATGGGGACACGGAGTATATGCACCTATTAGTAGCTACTGAAAACAGGGTCCGAGTCCAAAAGGTTAAAAAAGGACGATGATGTTTTTCCAAAACAATAGCCTTTTAATGCTGATTAACCTTTCCATATCATGGGTCCATATCCGAATCATGGGTCCTCTACCGGCACCACCTACGGCTCCTAGAACGCTTCCACCAGCGTTGTCTCCGCTCCATCCTCAACATCCATTGGAGCGCTTTCATCCCTAACGTCGAAGTACTCGAGATGGCAGAGGTCGACAGCATTGAGTCCACGCTGCTGAAGATCCAGCTGCGCTGGATGGGTCACGTCTCCAGAATGGAGGACCATCGCCTTCCCAAGATCATGTTATATGGCGAGCTCTCCACTGGCCACCGTGACAGAGGTGCACCAAAGAAAAGGTACAAGGACTGCCTAAAGAAATCTCTTGGTGCCTGCCACATTGACCACCGCCAGTGGGCTGATAACGCCTCAAACCGTGCATCTTGGCGCCTCACAGTTTGGCAGGCAGCAACCTCCTTTGAAGAAGACCGCAGAGCCCACCTCACTGACAAAAGGCAAAGGAGGAAAAACCCAACACCCAACCCCAACCAACCAATTTTCCCCTGCAACCGCTGCAACCGTGTCTGCCTGTCCCGCATCGGACTTGTCATCCACAAACGAGCCTGCAGCTGACGTGGACTTTTTACCCCCTCCATAAATCTTCGTCCGCGAAGCCAAGCCAAAGAAAAAAAAAACCTTTCCATATTATTGACCCATGTTTTCCTTTCAGGCATAAACTGATTTGTTGTTCATCAAAACATTTATAGTTTGCAGTCTTCCATTTTCTTTTATCAATTTCTTTCATCTACACTTTTTCCTTTTTATGATGTGTTCAGATTTTATGTATTTTTTTAAAAAATTGTTCTAAACTCAATAAATCTACATAAAAGCACAGATGAAGGGCTGTTAGTCAAATCACTAAACAAGGAGATTGCAATCCTGTTCAGGTTTTAGAACAAAAAATGCTGTTTATTAATTTTAAAGATTGGGCTCAATTGTTTTGTGCCATTTTACATTGACACCAAGATAGAATTCTACATTTTGCACACTCAGGTAATATCCTATCCAACATGAGGCAGTACAGATCAATGCCCACCCATGGAATTGGGAGGTACAAATATCTACTGCCAAGAGAAGTTGTAAGTATGATTCTCTTTGTATATCTAGATTAAAGTCACTAAACAGATGGTTTTGATACAATTAATTGGAAAAATTACTGATTAATTTCAAGGCAGAAAATTTTAATGGATGCTATTTCATGTTCAAATACGATGTTGACTTGCTTTCCTTAATTAATATACTGTTGTCTGCCTCTGCAGAAAGATTCAACTCATTATTTTAGTAGTTCAACAGATCTTCATTAATATTGTCATTTTCCTGTGTGATGATGTAGTAAATGCCAACTGACAATGTGAATGAAGTGCTAATTCTGTTATCCATGCTTTCGGTATCAATCTGTTTACATCCAGTCTTTAGATTTTATGCAGGTTTGTTTTCCACCTTTTTTTTTGCCTTGCAAATGAAGGAACTTGTATGACACCTTTCATGATCTAAAGACACCCTAAAGCTCTTTTCATTGTACACAGAACTTATGAAATGCATCTTCTGAGGATAGATAAGGCATTTATTGTCAGATACGTTGTACAACCTACATGTACACTGAAATTCTTACTTGCTGCAGTTGTACAGGTACTTCATGGGGGGGGGGGGGGAGAGAAAATTACAATGGTGTACATTAAATTAAAAAGAGATAATAATTATAAAAGATCAAATAAAATATTCACCATTACCTTAATGCAAGGTTGGGGGGGGGGGGGGGGGAGGAGTGGTGTTACTATAGGGCAGACAAACCATTGGTGGTGTCTGAGCAGTCCATGATTAGTGTAATGGGGGGGGAGGGTCAAGAGCCTGATGATCATTGGGAAGAAACTGGAACTTGGAGCTGCTGTCCTTATTTGCCAGGGTTTAACCAGCTAAAACTGCGTAAGTCACATGCAGATTTCCCTTTTTATCCAGCTGGGTTACCAGATCCAGTATCATTGCCACCCTGGCTATCCTGAGGTAAATAGTTAAACCATAAATTCCCTTGGAAAAAAAAATCAGTTTTTCACCAATAAGAAACTATGATCTGTGCGAAATAGTAAGCCAACTTGAAACAATGGATTACATTCAAAATTCATGCAAATTTTGTTGGTAATTACACAACAGACAAGAGTAGCTACCAGATATTTCCAAATCAAGATAATTGGCACAAATTGCAAAAATGAAGGGATTCTACAGAATGTTCCAGCAATGAGGGTATGTAGTTGAATGAAAACTGGAAAACCTTCACTTGTTCTTGGAATAGCACTTGAGAGGTTGAGAAGAAATCGAATTGATCTACTTAAAATCATGAAGGATCCAGGCAAAATTGGATGGAGAGAAACTAGCTTGCAGAATGGTCAAGAGCCAGGAGAAAGAATTAAACGTAGTGATAGAAGAACCAAAAGTGGCATGAAGATTTTTTTTTATGGTAAGAATATGGAATGCAATGCCAAAGGCATATCAGTTTTGATATTTAAAATCGAAATTTGTGGCCTTGGTCCATTGGTCGTGGTTGACCATAGATACTGCATCTTTGGTTGTCACTGGTTGGAGTGGCCAATCCAGGGCGCAGCTAGGGCAGAGTTGATAAGGAGATCTGACTGTTGCCCCTGCAGTGTGACACTCTTCTCCATGCTAATGACGGGTCCAAAGAAACCACGAAAGTTGATACAGTTTGGTGCCAGCAGTATTGGAAGAGTTGCTGTGCCAGTGCTAAGTACAGCAGTCAGCCACCTTTGGGACACTGACTCCAGATTTTTCCTCAGGGTTTACTCCCAAAGGCCTTTCCCGTGAACTGGCATAGCCACAAGGCAGCGAAGTTTGAAATTGGAGTTTTCCCTTTCCTAGATGAGTTGCCATCCATTGTTAATGAGCCCCATCTGCCTGGAGCAACTAGTTTTAAGGTGCCAGTGGCCCACCTTTGCCCCTTCACCTGTCAATGAGAACAGCTCCACCAGGCATAAGTACTAGGCTTCCACACATGAAGGCCAGGAGTTGGACTTGGTTGTGAGACACACACCATGAAGAGCATTTGTGTAGCAGTGGGAGCTCGTCTTACACCCTTCAGCTATGACAACTTTAGAGCCAAAAAAATGGAAATAGTCCCAATTCCCCACTCTTTCACCAGAATAGATAAGTATATTTTTTTAAAGATGCACTGTTAAATTGTTGCACAGAGCCAATGTGGATTTGGTGGGCTGAAGTGCTGTGATCTTTTATGATTCAATGATTTCCATCTGATTTTGCAGAATTTTCTTAATTTATTCAAGGCATGCATTCCTGAACATAGATTTATTAAAAAAATAAACAAAACATCATAAATCAAGATTGGAGAATGAATTATGGGTATTTTGGTGTTTTCCAGCTTGTGGAGATTGCACGATTTGTTGCAGCAAAACATGGGTTTGTCGTTTAACGTGCCTACTGTAAAGAGTTTTATGCGAGAATGCCATTGCTGTATCTCATTGAAAAATGGTTCCAGCTGTTGGAACTTTGGTACGACCTGGCATGATTAACCATAGTTGGCTATAACAAATATGATTGCTCTAAACACTAAATGAATATTACTTAAAGATGGCAAATTGTTTTCATCAGCCACGGAAAAAGAAAGAGAAGCTACAAATGAAGCAACTCAAGATGGGCACTGACACAGAATATGGGGTCCTAAACATTCAAGTCACTGGCCATGATATGACGCTGGTGGAGCACTACAGTCAGTACATCCACAGGTTCTGCAACCAAATGAAGATCAAAGTAGAGGAAAGGTAGCAAAGAATGCCAAATAGACACCATACTGTAGTCAACTGCAATGGCAATAATTTTATTTATGTAACATTTTAACAATGAAATGTAATCAAAAAGTGACTGAGCTGAAGATTATGAAGAGTGGAAAAAAAATTTGATCAAAGATTTTGATGGTTAGGGATTCTTTATGATGGGAGAGATGGGTTTGGGGCATATAACGCAGAGTTTAATAGTGTGGCTCAGCAATAGACCAGTGAATGCAGGTCATTGGATTTAAGAAATCTGATTGTGAATTGGGAGTGACTCGTGGATTTGACCTGTGTTTAAACGATGGTTAAAATTGTTTTGAAACTTTTTGAAAGTATTCCATAGTCTTGTAGAATGTGTTTTTGTTTACATAACATGAATTGTACAATTGATTTTTCTTTGCCAAGAGGATTCGCATAATAACATCAAAATTGACATCCATTCTGCTATTATGTTTGGTGGTTAATTTTATTGAAATGTTAATTAGACTAATAGGTGGACATGTTTCTTCTTTTCCACAGCTATGCAATGCCCACCAAATCCACTGAGATCTCATTGTTAGAGGAAAAAGGCACAAAGATGAATGTGGAAGCTGTTATTCCCACTCATGAGAGAATTGTACAGGTATATGTTTTATCACTAAAAGTATTACTTATCATCTTATTTAAAAGTTGTTGATGCAAGGTAGTTTGTTCAGCTACTCCCAAGCACCCTGTAAGTGGATTCACAACATATAATAGATTTTTTTCTTATTAAACACCTTTTGTAGGGAGAATGCCAGTGAGAAAGGTACAGGTTTGTTCAATAACTTGTCACACTAAATTAAACAAGTTGCTGTTTATTTCATTTTCATAAAGTCTTGGAAATTTTTAATGTAATCCACTTTATTGCTGAGTACCAGGTTTCATATTTTAACAGCTTTTTAATAAAGGTTACTGTTTGTAGAGGAGTTATGTGAACAAAATTTGTAATTTTTTTAGGTTCCAAGAATGAACATTACTTTATTTGTAACATAATGCATTAAATATATTTTTGCCCAATACCATTGAGTCACCAATAATGTAATTAGAGCTTCATTCTATATTTCATCCATTTTAAAAAAAAAACTATTTTTGGGATTTTTGTTTCCTAATTCATTCAGGACTGTATTCAGTACCCAGGGTTTTGCTGTAGATCAGAATCAGGATTTATTGTCATAAAGAAGTCATGAGATTCGGTGTTTTGCGGCCACATCGTAGTGCGAACATTCATATTCTAACATCTTACAACATTACTATAAAATAAAATAAAATAATAGTCCACAAAAAGTAAAGCAGTGTTATTCAGGAATCTGATGGCAGCAGGGAAGAAGCTGACCTTGTGCTGCTGAGCGCTCGTCTTTAGGCTTCTTTACCTTTTTCCCCAATGGTAGCAGAGTGAAGAGGGCATGGGCTAGGTGATGGGGGTCTTTGAGGATAGAGGCTGCTTTTTTTTTTAAGAAATCGCCTCATTTAGATGTCCTTGATGGAGTGAAGTCTGGTGTCTGTGAGGTAGCAGGGCGAGTTAACAACTCTCTGCAGTTTATTCTTGTCCTGAGAGTTGGCGCCTTCCTACCAGGTAGTGATGCAACCAGCCAAAATGTACAGCAGTCAGCCACCTTTAGGACACTGACAGTACACCTGTAGAAGTTTATGAGAGTCCATACCGAACTGCCTCAGACATTTCACAAAGTATAGCCACTGGTGAGCCTTCTTCATGATTGCATCAAAATGGAGGCTTCAGGACAGATCCTCTGAGATGTTGACACCCAGGAATTTGAAGTTCTTGACCCTCTCCACTACTGAACCGTCGATGATACACAAGTTACCAGAGAACTAAATTGACAGGGTCTTCCATTGTATCTGCATGCACAGTTGAATGTAGAAATTGCTATCCAAGTTGCCTTGCTTCTCCAGAAACTTAATGCCACCATCTTGCCAAGAGTCAAGAATAGGGTATAAAATTGCAGAGGTTGCCCAGTGAATGACTACAAAGCAACCAGAAAATATTATGGACCAGATAAGTAACTCCAGTATGTTTCTTTTTTTTTCTGAGAATCTTGAGATTTATTCATTCAAATATAAATTAATTTTTAATAGCTTTATTTGTGTTAATTACAACTATATAGTATTTTTCTGAAAAATTGTTCCTTTAGAATTTGGTTATTTTTAAAAATAAAATAACATGCATTTATTTTTGATTTAATTTTGTGACATTGAACTGAATCAAGGTGTTCAATGTGGCCTCCTGCCATCAATTCTGTGGGCCTAAGTGAAGCTGTATTGGTCTGAATGATTGAGAGAAGCATGATGTTACCTGACCCTTTAGTACAAGTCCTATATGCTATAAAGCAGGTATTCGAGAAATGTATTAATTATGGTGTTGCCACAAAATTCCTGTGGATATACAAGTATAAAAATTCCTGTGGATATGCAAGTATAAAAATTCCTGTGGATATGCAAGTATAAAAATTCCTGTGGATATACAAGTATAAAAATTCCTGTGGATATACAAGTATAAAAATTCCTGTGGATATACAAGTATAAAAATTCCTGTGGATATACAAGTATAAAAATTCCTGTGGATATACAAGTATAAAAATTCCTGTGGATATACAAGTATAAAAATATGTGAACACCATTTGATTACCGTTAGATTGTATTCATTGAGGATATGCAAAGAGAATTCTAACTTTACTCTTTACTCCTTGTCCTATACTCACTGTTAACATATTTAAAAAAAAAATAAGAGATGAGTGGAGGTGTTCAAATACCATTCTCATCTCTGACACTAAGGACCATTTAATACCTTGTTTTAATAATTTTCACTACTATATCTAAAATGACTCCATGACTGGAACAAGGCATAATGCCCAAAGAGAAGCAAGCATGATGTATGCTTCAGCATGACTTCTTCTGGCTTGTCCTCTCATCCTAAACAATGTTTGCTTTGCTGATTGCTGCACTTGAATGTGGGGTGGCCTGGTGACATCATGTTCTTTTTTTTTTCTTTGGCTTGGCTTAGCGGACGAAGATTTATGGAGGGGGTAAAAGTCCACGTCAGCTGCAGGCTCGTTTGTGGCTGACAAGTCCGATGCGGGACAGGCAGACACAGTTGCAGCGGCTGCAGGGGAAAATTGGTTGGTTGGGGTTGGGTGTTGGGTTTTTCCTCCTTTGCCTTTTGTCAGTGAGGTGGGCTCTACTTTTACCTAATGCCCAGATTTAACTATGACTTGACTAACATTTTTCCATGCAAATACAAGAAGCAAATCAATAAATCTTAGCACTACTTTACAATGCATTGCAGTAGTTTCTGTGATAACTAACTTTAAAGATTTTGAATTGATGATTTAACCAGGATTGGAACATCCTTCATGTATAAAAGGACCATGTAGTGTGTAATGTGATGTATAGTTAATGTAATATCATGCAAAATGAATTTTTCCGATGTTTATTGTGCTTTAAATTTGCAGATTAGTGGTTTGAGCTCAATTCTCATCCCAATTGTTGTGGAAGTCCTTCAAACTAATCAGCCGGAAGGTGTGCATCTGTGCATCAAGGAAGTAAGTGCCGAAGTTGATTGTGCTGAACCTTTTCTCGGCATGGTCCAATTAACCCACAAGCACGTGTTGTTTCCTTTTATGTCACACCTATAGTTTAAGAAAGAAAATTAAAAACACCTGCAGTCACAGGCATTAATAAAACCATATTTTTTGCGTAAATAGCACAAAGTCTATGGGATAGAAACATGGTGATTTTAGCCCAATAGGGCTGTCAGTGTTTGCACAAGAACTACTAGATCCTATCCAACATGAGTCGGGTCTGGCCACATTGTGCCATATCCCTCGATGTCTTCCCTGGGTGTAGATAGGCTATTTTTGAGCACTTGTCGGAAATTTTGACTGGCTGAAATGATGTCTTAAATAAAAAGATGACCATAATTAAAGAACATTACTTGCTCAGGTAGGTGCAATTTGTAATTCAAGCTGTCTCCAATATTTTTGCTTCCTCTGTCTACATAATCTTGCTCGTATTCCCATGAAAGGTTTATTCCAACTCTTCCTCTACTGAAGGAAATAAATGGACAGATGCTAACAAGTCAGAAGTGCAGAAACCAGATATTATTTCTCCTAGCTAAGCTGTAGAATTTCCAGTTAACCTTCTCCCCTTTTGCCCTACTACCATATTTTGACGTGGGTTATAGGTACAATTGATTATCTTGTTTGTTTTTACTGTAATATGGTGGACTACATTAACATTAGACGATTTTTATGTTCCAAACAATAATATTCTCCAACCACCACCACCACAACATTCCATCCCCCGAAATTCTACACCATCTCGAATTTTCAGTTTGCTTTACTGATATTTACTACGGAATAAGCGCAGAATTCCTCTGACTAGGTATTGGGAAGGCCAAAGCTATCCTCTTTGGTTGCCACCATAAAACCTATATTCACTCAATGATTTTGTATCTCACCTGGAACTTCCTGATACTTAACTGGACTATTTCAAAGTCTGTATTTTTTTTTAAAACACAAATCCTGGAGGAACTCGGCCAGTCTCACTGCATGCGTAGGAAATAAAGATATATTACTGATGTTTTGGGCCTGTGCCTTTCTTCAAGGTATAAGCAAAAAGAAGGCAGGCATCAGAATTAAAGACTGGGAGAGAAAGATGAAGAATAGGAAGGGAAAGGGTCCAGACCAACAGACAAAATAATGGAGATGATGAGAGGAAAGGTGAGAAGTGATCTTATCTCTGAAAGGAAACCGAGGGGAAAGGGAAGCAAGAGAGAGACAGAACTAGAGGAAAGGAGACAGGGGACGAGATGGAGGATGGGTTTTAACAGAAACCAGAGGAGTCTGAAGTTAATGCCGTCTAGTTAGAGGGTTTCTAATCGGAAAAATGAGGTGTCCATCTTCCAATTTGAGGGTGATCTCTGTCTGTGAGTGCATGAGACCATGGACAGCCATGTCAGCAAGGGAATTGAAATGAGTGGCCACTGGGAGATCCACGCTATTACGGCAGACAGATTCAAAGTGCTCAATAAAATGATCTTCCAGCCTGCACCAAGTCCCTCCGATGTAGAGGAGACCACAATGGGAGTACCAGATGCCATTGATAACCCCTACAGAATCACGTGAATTGTTGCTTCACTTGAAAGGACTGTTTGAGGTCCAGAAATGTGGTGAGGGAGGAGGTATGGGCACAAGTGGAGCATCTCCTGCAGTCACAGGGGAAGGTGCCAAGGAGACAATCGGTGGGGAGGAAGGTGTGGACAAGGGAGTCATGGAGGGTGCAAGGTAGGTGTCCTATTTGATCCAAAGGTAAATATAGGATTATGTATGCACATAATCTCTAACACTACCTTGTTCCATCTCCCCTCTGTCCATGGTTAGGTTCTTGCCCTGAAGCTATTCCAGTCCACTTCAAGATGAACTCTTCCATTTTATCCTCTAAACCTGAGGCCACTCACAAATCTGCTGTCTTTTCTTAATTTGTGTTATTCCATTCATCTCTGCTTCTGTCCTTTTTACTCTCTCAGTAAAACATAATTTTGCATTAAATTTCTTCCCCTTACCTTCAGATCACTTCATTGCCTTGCTATTAATTGCATCTGTATTCTCCTCTGGCTTTATCATGTGTTAAAATAAATATGCTCCTCCAATTCTATTATCTGTATCATCCCAAGAATTAATCTCCAAACCACTTATGATTTTGCTTTTGGCTGATAAAATTTTTCCTGCTATCTTTGGAAAGTATCCGGTTCAATGGGTTTAGAGAGAGACGAGTAGACACAAGTGTTATAATCAAAGGTAACTTTATTGAACACGTGGGCGACAAATGGGAAGACCAAATGATACTTAATTAGTCTACTACTAAACAACTATATAGAAATTCACAATGGACCCAGGTTGGACTCCAATACCAGTGGCAGCCTATCTTCTACATGCTACCACACGTGTACATACTTCACAGACAGGGACTTTCAAACACTCCCTGTACCAACGGGGGTGTGACTCTCTGTAAGCACTGATCTATCACAGTACTATGGCTCAACTTAAGTGTAGTGACACCTTACCCACAGCTCTCCAGTGATGCCCATAATAATGATCTGGTGTGGAGTGATGTCCAGAACTTGGACCAAGAGGCAGAGAGAAAGAAATGTGTGCATTGATGATTTGTTCTGTTCTGAGCTGGGTGTCTGCCCAATGATAACCCTGAGTCAATTAAATGAGCCAATGGTAAGGTGTGCACTAATGGGTGGCCAGAGTCACGGTCCATGGCGGCATTTTGAATGGCCTCCTCTGTAACCCTGTTGGTGTGGGCATCCACACAATGGACCATGAGCACCCTCTGCTCGGTGTACTTCCAATGCTGCTGACCCCACAGTGTTGTGCTAACAAGGCATTCAAACTGCCATCCCGTTTGTCACTGCCCAGGAATCCGTATAGATATGGAGCGGACCTGTTTTTGATTTAATCGCGAGTGCTATCAGAACTGGCTGCATCCTCCCATCCCTTCCTCAATTAGGGTCTTACAGTACCGCTGCCTGGGTGGAGCGCCACTGCTTGCCATAACTGCTTCCTGTTTTTTCCATTGTCTGGAGCTGTCCTTGAATCGTGCTTGCTGCTGTTCCTCTTTGGTGAGGGAGTTGAATGGCTGACGCTAGGATACCAGGGAAGGATTGATGGCAGGGACTTCAAGAAGGGGATCATGACTCTCAGGGAGGGACATGATTTTCTCTTGCAGCCTGCTGACTCCTTCTGGCCCTGCCTTTGTGAGGTCAGCAATATACCACTGGTCACTTAACTATAGAAGAATGCTGTGCGCGTCCCTCTTTGCGGGTGGCGTGGGAGGATTTAATCCACCACTTAGTGAGCAGCAGGTGAGGCCAGAGTATTAGGGTCTCATGGCTGTTTGGTGCTCCGTGGCAAGGAAAGGCAAATAGTATGCCAGGAGCTGGCGTTTGTAGTGGGAGGCAGGCCATTATGGAAGCCAAGTGGAACTCTGTGACCATTAATTTTCTGCCAGAGGCTCCAGTCGGCTGTGGTGGTGGCTAAGATCTGGAGTTCAAATGGGACTCCTGAGTGTTGGGATGCTAATGGCAGTGCCCGCTCCACAGCTTATTTTGCTGTCTTGAATGCTAGCTGCTCTTCAGGACCCCAGTGAAATGTAGTTTCCTTCCTGGAGATGGGATACAGTGGGTGCAGCAGTATGGTAAGATGGGGGATGTGATGCTCCCAGTAGCCTAAAAGGCTGACAAAACCTTGCTTCAGCCTTGTTGGTGGGCACTGGTGTATTTAAATTTTTATTTTGTGCTGCCTCCGGGATATCCCTCTGGCCTGAGTGCCACTGGAAAAGGACTATCTGGCTAGAAGCCTTTATTTTTTCCCAATTGATTGCCCAGCCATGAGCACTGAGTGCAGAGATGAGTGAGTCCAGTGCCTGTGTTACTTTCTCCTCTGTGGATCCCGGGATCAGAATGTCATCGATTATAATAACTTGCATCGATGTCACGGGGTGGGGGGGGGGGGTGGAGGGCAATATAACACCACCTTAAACCCACTTCTCTTTCCGCATTTGGCTAAACTTTAGGTTAGTGATTCGTCATCATTATTTTTGGTTGATAAAGCTGCTTTGAAATACCTTCTGAAAATTTGTTGCAATAAAATTGTCATTTATGTGTATTACACATGTTCCAATTTTGTGTTTGGTTTCTTCATTCTATTAATATCCTTGATCCACTGTTGCATATTTATTTTCTTTAAAGCATATAAAGGAAACCATAACCAATCATAATTTATTTGAAAAGTAGGTTATGCCATGATATATGAAAGAGTAAATTAATAAATAAAATAGTGGCCCCAAAAAAAACAAAAACAGATTTAAAAATGAAAATCAAAATAAATAACTCTGATATATTTGTTTGAAATAAGAATTGTGATTGATTAATTCTCTCAGAATGAAATTCTCAACATTCATGTGAATGTTGTGAATGTTTTGAAGAATTCTCACTTTAAAAAGTCACAAATGGAGTTGATGTTTTACAGTGCTTAGAAGACATTATTTCCAAAGAGAAATCATGTAGCATTACTACCCTGATATTAAGGAACAGCAGGTAATATCAAGGGTATCCTCTCAAGAATTAATTGTCCTGTACTTGAGATTTAAACATACCAGTTCTGATATGTTTTTGTCTTTTCAATGCAAACAACTTTCTGCAATTGTTTTTGTATATCAGAAATAGCACTGTTGCAATTACTTAAAATGCAACCAATTGGAAACAAACAAGCTCCTCATGGCATTCAGGTGTAATGTTTTATTGTAGTTTTTTCCATTCTGTGGCATACCTCTGTACAGCAACTAAAATACCTCCATATTATATCAAATAATTTGATAGTTAGCTTCATCGCATTAGGAGTCTAACTTTTGGACTCAAAATAAAGTTAAACCAAACAGCGTGGTTAGCATAGCGGTTGGCAAAATGCTGTTACAACATCAATGACTGGATTTGAATCTGGCACTGTCTAAGATGTTTGTTCGTTCTCCCAGTGTCTGTGTGTGTTTCCTTCAGGTGCTCCGGTTCAAAAACTTGCTGGGTGGTAGGTTAACTGGGTGTAATTATAACCATGTAACCACTTACAGCACAGAACAGGCCAGTTCGGCCCTACTAGTCCATGCCGTAACAAATTCCCACCCTCCTAGTCCCACTGACCAGCACCCGGTCCATACCCCTCCAGTCCTCTCCTATCCATGTAACTATCCAGTCTTTCCTTAAATGTAACGAATGATCCCGCCTCGACCACGTCTGCCGGAAGCTCATTCCACATCCCCACCACCCTCTGCGTAAAGAAATTTCCCCTCATGTTCCCCTTATAATTTTCCCCCTTCAATCTTAAACCATGCCCTCTAGTTTGAACCTCCCCACTCTTAATTGAAAAAGCCTATCCACGTTTACTCTGTCTGTCCCTTTTAAGATCTTAAACACCTCTATCAAGTCCCCTCTCAATCTTCTACGCTCCAGAGGAAAAATGCCCCAGTCTGCACAACCTTTCCCTGTAAATCAAACCTTGAAATCCTGTCAGCATTCTCGTGAACCTTCTCTGCACTCTCTCTATTTTGTTTATATCTTTCCTATAATTTGGTGACCAAAACTGTACACAGTACTCCAAATTTGGCCTCACCAATGCCTTGTACAATTTCATCATAACCTCCCTACTCTTGAATTCAATACTCCGATTTATGAAGGCCAACATTCCAAATGCCTTCTTCACCACACCATCTACCTGAGTATCAGCCTTGAGGGTACTATTTATCACAACTCCTAAATCCCTTTGTTGCTCTGCACATCTCAATAGCCTACCATTTAATGCATATGACCTATTTAGATTTGCCTTTCCAAAATGTAACACCTCACACTTATCTGTATTAAATTCCATCAGCCATTTCTCAGCCCACACCTCCAGCCTTCCTAAATCACCTTTTAATCTACGGTAATCTACCTCACTGTCCACAACACCAGCAATCTTTGTATCATCTGCAAACTTGCTTATCCAATTCTCCACCCCTACTTCCAGATCGTTAATATATATAACAAACAATAGTGGACCGAGGACCGATCCCTGAGGAACTCCACTAGTCACCGGCCTCCAATTGGACAAACAATTTTCTACCACTACTCTCTGACACCTCCCATCCAACCATTGCTGAATCCATTTCACTACCTCCTCATTTATACCTAATGCCTCCACCTTTTTTCCTAACCTCCTGTGGGGAACTTTGTCAAAAGCTTTACTAAAGTCTAAATAGACAACATCCACAGCTTTCCCTTCATCAATCTTACTCCCTATTAATCCCTGGACCTCCAGCATGAACTTGAGAGGGCCTGTAACTGTGCTGTATGCCTAAATTTAAATATTAGGTTTTTGAGTTTGTACCAGAAATGTATGCCTACTGACTTTTGCAAATTATTATATCTTGTAAAAGTATTATTAATATAGGCAACTTTGTCTGCCCCATGCACAACATGGGTGCAATTATTGAAGTTCATCCCCCATTTTAGGTAGAAGCTTAACATTTGTTCATATAGCCATCACATCATATTAAGTGTCATGAATGTTGTGATTTATTCAAATGTACCATAGCATCATAGAACATTACAGCACAGAATCAAGCCCTTCTAGACTATGCCAAACCTTTATTCTTGATGGTCTAGGTTTAAAAAAATAATGGGCACAGGCCAATGGATTACATCAGACAAGCCCAAATACTTTAGCTGGTCAAGCTGTATTTATATTTCACATAAATCTCCTAATTTTCTCTTTACAACACATTCCACATCTGTTCCCCTCTGTATCGTGTATGCATTTTCCTCTGAAAAGCATAATGTTACCTACATGGATCATTCTTTGTGCTTGGTACTTGTATAGATGGTTATCCAAAATTCCTTCATTAAATTTAAAAAATTGTATCACATTTTGCTCACCCTCCAACCTATAATCCCTAACCTATTATTTATTTTACACAGCAGATAGTAATAGTTTCTCTATGTCAATTGTAGTGAATTCCTTTATAATTTTCAAGCCCTCAAAGTACCTCTGTGTTTGTCTGGGTACAAAACTGTCCTCTATATTGTTTTAACATTGTTCTGTTCTTCTAAATATGAACTCTACCACTTTGCTTTCATTTTATGACCTTTTACAACTTGCAATGCTTTTAGTTATTTGGCTTTCTGCGGATCTTTGCTCTTTCGGGTGGATTTATTTTTCTACCAAGAAATAAATGACACGAGTTGTAGGGCATTTAAAAAAAAAAAGCCCACTGAGTCCATGCCAATCACTTTTCTCCAATTCTCAATTAACTCCATTTTACACTCTCCACGTCAATTAGTTCTTCAAAGATTCTACCACTCGCCAACGCTTGGGACAATTTACATTGACCCATGAACCTTCCAACCTACAGTTTAGGAAATAGAAACACCCAGAGAAAACCCATGTGGTCACAGGGAGAAAGTCCATTCTCCACATTGACAGCACTGGAGGTTCAGAGTGAACCTGGGATGTTGACACTGTGAGGCAACAGCTCTGCTGGCTCGTTCACAATGCCAGCCAATTTCTTCCTTGACCTTGTGTCCAAAGTAAGTTAACTCACATTTTGCTATATTTGTTGTATTGAATTACATCTGCTGCATAATCCTATTTTAGTATTGGATTTTGGTGCAGTCCTTATTATTGTTATCTGTATTGCAAATTGAGCATCATTGTCAAGTTTTTATATATCATGCTTGAAGTTACCATCCAAATCGTTAATGTATCTGGTAAATTCTCAGCTTGGAACTCTGCAGAACACTTTTTAGATGTCATCTTATCCAGAATATGTTCTTCTGTTTTATGCTTTGTCTTTTGAAATGCCATCTGTCACTTGGTCCCTGACTTGACTCCCCAAATCTTATATGTATTTTAAATGACACTTTACGGAAAATCCTCCTGGAAGGTTATGCATGTCACATTCACTCATTCGTTCTTGCTGTTATTTAGATAATTTTCTGATAAGTCAACTATTTTGCTGCCAAAAATATGATTAGTCACGATAATTTACAGAATAGAAGTAACCATTGAGGAAGAATCATTCTTTTAGCCTGCATTCAATTCAAGCTTCAGTTTTCTGTAAGAGCACTAAGGGTACCTAACTGTGCCTAAACTATAGATAATGGAAAAAAATTGTATTATCAACCCAACTTTAAAATGGAGATTTGGTTTTAAAAGATCATTCCGTGTGGGAGATGGATTTCATAAAGCACAGGTTTGGAAGAAAGGATGTTTCAATGTGACCTGAGTTTGCAGTCTAATTACATTTCTGCTGACAAAGTGCAAAGATAAATGACGCAAAGTGACATTTTGGGAATTTGAGCAATACTAAACAAATTAAAAATCAGCTGCAATGTGTGCATAAGTGCCTATAATGTAGTAAAATGTCACAGCTTGCATTGCAGGAACGTTAATGTTGAAGAAAGAAATAATTTGACAGCAGATAACACAATTTTTGATTTTTCAAAGACTCGGGCAAATCCAATAAACATAATTTTACATTCTCTTTCCATGTAATATGATTTACAGAGTCCTTATTTCCCCCCTCTCCTTACGCCTTCCTCTCCCTTTCCCTTAAATTGTACAAATGCCAAAATATAGAAATAGACATACAAAAACCACCTAAATACCAACAAAGAAAACCATCCTCCTCGAAGCTAGAGGACCTCGGATGTTAAATAAAAACAGGTAGGGACAAAAACACACTTTGTCTGCGCAACATTCCTCATTTCATACTCTTAATCCTTTACCTGCTAAGACAGGTTGTTATGTGGGGGGGTTATGAATTATACCTGTGCACCTCTGTGCCTCAGATACAGTTGCCACACTTCAACATTAAAAACCCTTGAAGAAATTACCAAAAGCTTTTTCGAAGATGGAGGTTGTAAGAGTACCTTTAAGGAAGAAATTTAAGCGAGGTTTAGGGAGGAAATTTCAAATTGACAGGCTGGAATAATGATTATGCAATGTGGAGCAATTAACAAATGAGGTACTTAAGGCCAGAACCATAAAAGCTTGAAGAACTGGAAAAGACCAGAAACCAAGTTTATGGGGTTTGAAAGCAAGGCTGAAAATTTCAGCATTTGGATGTTGCTGTGATGTGCAAGACCAAAGTTGTGAATAATATACAAAAGAACTGCAGAAGGTGGAATCTCGTGAACAAAGAAGTTGGAGGGTCTCAGCAGGTCATGCTGCATCCATGGAGAGAAATGTTTTTGGGATAGGCATAGCTGGAGCCCATGCTTGTACAAATAAATGGCTAAGCCCGAAATCTGGATGTTCAAAGTGGGAGGTTTGAGATATTGACTATTCCTCTCCATGGATCCTGCCTGACCCACTGAGTCCCCTCCAGCTTCTCTTGGTTTAAAGTTGTGCATAGTTTACTTCAGCTCTGCACCTGCCGGGGAGGTGAAATTCAAGGTTAAGAAACATATAAGGTTAAGTCAATTGTCTCTCTCTTTTTGGCTAATGGTGAACATCTGTCATTCACTATTTCAGTAGCAGTAAACACAGGACTTGTGCACATTTAATATTGGAGTCCAATATCCCAGACTTGCTAACAGATTCAGAATTTCACGTGGTGCTAGCAGGACCCCAGTATGGTTTAGCTTCCCATGATTTTAGCTATGGATGTGAAGGAAATGTTTTTTTTAAATTTAGTTTAATTTCATGTTTGCTTTCTTTAATGCTTCTTTAGTTAAATTTAATGTTTTAAACTATTTCCCAAGATTTTAATAATTTTAATATCTGAATGTCAGACATATTTAAGCTATTAAATTACTCTTGACTTTCATAACCAGCAAAGCTCTCTAGGATTTTGCCAATTGTTAAAGCATTTGGGGCAGGGCTTCCAAAGTGGGTTGTTGATTGCACTACTATCATTCAGACTACATCTTTGGATGGTGGACTGCTTCAGCTCAGCTAGATCGGTTCTCCATGCATGTAAGGGAAGATGGCAGAAAGATTAAGAGAGTGGACTTAAGGGAATGTTGTGATCAACTGTTTCCCAGATTATCATGGTGGATCTGGAACAGATTGCATTTGTTTTCTGAGCAAATGGTAATTTCCCAAAGATGTAAAGAAGCATTTTGTTTTAACTGTTAACTTTTTTCAGCACTCATTTGTTCAGTTGCATATTGTTTTAGTGTAAAAAATATTAGTTTTGAGCATTTATTTTTATATTTAATTTATAAATGCATTTACAAATTTTTTTTAAATCCTCTATTTTGTTATGTAAAATACATGATGTGACTTTGGACTAAGCTAATACTGCATACTTCACAATTATCTTGGTAGTTGAAGCGCAAGATATGTATTACATCAGCACATTTTCCTTTAGTTTCCTGCATTTTGAATTTTTGTAGCTTAACTACATTCTAATGCCACAGCAGGTAGATCTACTACTTTGCTATTGCAGACGATAGTAAGCGGATTCATACCGATAATGATGTCCTTGAGATGGAATTTGATACCCCATGTGGTCTGGTTGATACATGATTCCAATCCAACATTACGTGGTTGACTCCTACTTCCCGCAAAGGTTGGGAAATGAATATAGCCCTGCAGTATTGCCTGTGTTCTAAGAATGAATAATTTTTTTTAAAATCCCCAGTCGTTTAATCTGAGCTTTGGTTTCTTTCGCTCGTACAATGCCGTAAATATTCCTGGCTGCTTTAATATTTCCTTGTGTTCAAGCAGTGTATGCAAATGCATAGAATGATTTCAATTACATAATCTAAAGAATTATGTATGGAAAGGGATCCCTATGTGAACGTGAGGATTAGTTGAAAACACAAATATGTGCATATACAATACACCTACCCTCAGGACAGTCATTGCAAGCGATGTTGTAACACAGGTCTTTTTTTTAGCATCTATGTCCTTCTGTTTAGCATGAAATTGATCAAATATCTTGTATACATGGTGTATATGTTAAGACTTGTTTTAGGTTAACAATTTATTTTTGTATGCAGGAACTGTAGCATCAACATGAAATGTTAAACTGAGCTTCCATCGATTTGGATCATCTTGCAGGCTATTCTCATCATTCCTTACCTCAATCTACAACATGGTGTCATATGCATTTTGACTTTCTTGATATGTGGGTCCAATCCATTTGTCTTGGTTTATACATAACCAACTGATCAAGCCAGGGCAAATCTCCCTCTTGTTCTCTCTCAGTTTTTTGGTCAAAATTTCCCTCCCTTCTTACAGATAAATTTTACACACAGGCAGTAGACAGTCCTCTTGATACATACATAATTGTTCTACATCGAGGATATGCTTTATAAATAAATTATTACCCCATTGCCATATTAGATGTAATATATTTGAACATGACATAATGGAGGAGTCATTTCCATTAAGAATATTGACATTGACTTCTCTGGTTTCTTTTAAGAAACCACCCCTTCTTTCCCTGTTTCCTTCCTTCTAGTGCTCTCTCATTCTCTCTCCCCCTCCCCTTTATCCTTTGTTTTTCACAGAGCCAAAAGTAATTCTCACCTTTCTCCTTATCCAATTAACACCTTTTGGTTGTTGGTCTGGACTTCTCCCCCTCCCATTTTTCCCTCCTTCTTTCTCCTCTTTAAGATGTCTGCATGCTTTTTGCTCAGCCCTTGAAGAAGGAAACACGAGGTTACGCATGATACAATATAATTGGTTACACAGGCTATACACCACACCCCAAAAGTTAAATAAATGGGACCCAACAGTATCAGATAGATGTTTTCACTGCAACGGGAACAACAGTACATGCAATTTGGGCATGTGAGAAAGTGGAAAAGTTTTGGGAAGATCTAAACCAGGTATTAAATAAAATCACAAAAATCAACATACAAAAAATCCAGAGATCTTTCTTCTAAGTAATATAAGAAGTAAAGAACTTGGACTCGATTTGGATGGAGCACAAAAAAGATTTATTATGATAGCCTTAGCTGTAGCAAAAAAATGTATTATGTCAACCTGGAAATTAGAAGATAGCCTGAGAATACAGCAATGGTACATAGAAATGAATAAATGTATTCCATTGGAAAAAATAACATATAATTTAAGAAATAACATCATAGTATTCGAACAAATTTGGGAACCGTACATGGAACACAACAGAGAAGTCCTACCGTGGACCTCCACCGCCTAAAATGACAGAAGGAGAAGACGAAATGAACTGATCCAATGTGTAAAAGTAGAAGACACAAATTTCTTGTTTATTTTCATTGTGTTATGACATTGTTTAATGGGTTTGATGTATATGTTGAACGTTGAGTGAGTGGGGAGGGGGTGTAAAGAAGGGAGGGGGGAAAAGGGGAGAAAATGGCACTGTTTATATTCAAGAGGGAAATGTTTGTGTGTATTTTGGTCAGTATGGTTCATAGTGTGAAAAATAAAAAAATTTAAAAAAGAAGGGCTCAGGCCCAAAACGTCGGTAATATATCTTTACCTTCTATGGACGCTGCGAGACTGCCTGAGTTCCTCCAGGATTTACTGTGTTTTTATGGCTGAATGCACTCAGATCTTAATAATAAAGATGTTTTATCTTGTTGAGAGAATTTTGTATCCTTGTTGGCACTGACCCTTTTAATCTATAGAGCTCCATGTTGTTAACAAGTCTGAAAGTGTGGTGGCAATTTGGCATTTGAAGGGCAATAGGACTGGGAATGAGTCTGATGAATGCTTTTGCAGAGACCCAGTTTTGACTCTTGGTTACAGTAGCTTCCCATGCTATTATGATTCTTTTATTTATGAACATTTAAAAAAAATCTTATTATATCAAAGTGATGATTCAGATCTAGAAACAAGACCACATCTCATTTTATCTCCAAAATGCAATGTAGATTTTTGACATTCCAAATAATATTTGCTCTTTGTTGTATCCACAGCACACAGAAGCTGATTTCCATGCTCGTTTCAAAGCTAGACCAGAATTGGAAGGACTAATAGCACAGATGAACTGAGAAGAAATCTAAAGAGTGACTACTTTGGGCCAAAATTTATCCACCAGATCACAAGCTGCTATGAGTAGTGGCACAAGGAGCTGAGATAGAAATAATACATTATGGTTTCAAGGATCCCTATGCAAAGTGGCGTACTTCTAAGTAGTATACAAATTTATAATTGTATATTATATAGTTAATTAAAAATCAAAACTTTTTGGTATTATTTACTTACTCTTGTCTAACTTCACCATCTTGAAATTTGTTTACCACAGTTCACTTTTTTTTGACGCTTGATAGTGTTCACAGTAATGAATGGGAAGAGAAGTACACAGTAGGATTTATTTTCGATTAATAACTTGGCTAAAATTCTATTAAACCTGACCTTGAAAGTTGTTTGCAAGCAGTGGCTTCTAGTTTCACTTGTTCTATTTACAAAGGTATTTCAAAATATAATATGAATTACAGGTAGTCCCCAACTTACAACCATATTTGAGACTGAAGGATTGGTAGTAACTTGGATTGGACACAAGTCAGATTTGCTCTACCGTGCATACCTCAGGTCAAACAACATTCATCAAATGAACCTTTAATGAAGAACGTAAGCATATGTACAGTACCTTTAATAAAGATGCTCAACATATGAACTTATAGCCATGGGGAACAGAGACCTCGGGTTGCCGTCAGGAGTGGGGACCACTGTAAACAGTACTTTTAATTCAAAATATGTACTTGTACACTAGTTTTAGTAAAGATTTCTTAAAATTTGGTCGTATCTGTGGGTATCTTGTGTAGGTTGGAAGTTGAGGACTACCTGTAAAATGAATAAATATGAACAAAGTATCAATTGGCTAGATTTTGGCTATTTTTTGTCATCTTTACAGTCCTGCTTGTATGTTGCCTTCCTATTCTTAAAACACATTTAATTCTCTGTACATTGTTATTGTATTCACAAACAAGTAATACTATTGAGTGTCAAAACCATGTGTTTTAACTAAACATGCTAAATAATAATATGAAAATTCATCTTTAAAAAAAAAAATTGGGCATTTAGATACATTTGACATTACCAAACAAATGTTGGAACAGTTAACCAATAGCAGCTGCACTCTTGCCATAGAGGACTCTGACAAATTTAGCCTCGAGCACAATTTTTTAGTAGATCTTGCACGTTAATATGTTTGCATAAGGGAGGCAGATACTCTCACAACATTTAAGAATTATTTAGATGAACAGCTGAAATGCAATGAAGCTATGGGCTGAGAGGGAGAAAGACTGATTAACACTTGATTGTCAGAATGGACAAGATGGGTTGAAAGGAAAAAATAAAACAGAACCCTATAAAAACTCAGTAGGTCCATGGCAGCAAAGGGTGCAAGTTGATGGTTTGGGTTGATGAAGGGTAATGACCTGAAATGTTGACCATCCCTTTGCTTCCATAATGCTGCTTGATCCATGGAATTTTCTAGCTGTTTTTTTTTGTATTTTATTTTCATATTTATTAGTCTGTTCAGTTAACTAGCAGAAGACAAGAACTCCTATGGTAGGCTGTTGTTCATTAGCTCAGCGTTCAGTGCCATCGTACCAGAAGAATCCTATAATCAAGTCAAGGGATCTCTCTTCCTCTGTAATTAGATTCAAAACTTCTTCATCAGCAGATCAGAATTTGTGAGGATTGGCAACATTACCTTCTCACTGACCATCAACATGAGCATTTCCAGGCTGTGTGCATTTTCCCTTGCCCTGTCCCTTTATACACATGATTGTGTGACCAAGTTCAACTCCAACACAATCTATAAATTTGCTGCTGTTGGGTCAAATCACAGGAAATGATGAATCAGAATAAAAGATGGAAATCGAGAATCTGATTGGGAGATGCCAGATCAACCATACGGTTCTCAATGTCAACAAGGCCAAGGAGCTTACTGTGGATTTTAGGAAGGAGGGATGGGGTGCCTGTCTGCATTGATGGTATAGTGGAGGAGAGGAAATTTGGCATGCCATCGAATATTCTATCAAAACTGAAAAATGCTTCGAGGTTTGGTAGATCAAGTTATCAGGAACACAGAGGGCTACAGAAAGTAGCAAATGTTACCAAGTCCGTCGCCAGCTCTGAACTCTTATCTATTGACGACATCCATGTGACGTACCTTAAGAAGGCAGCCAACATCATAAAGGACCTCCTTCACACTGATCACAATCTCTTCTTGCTATCTTTCCTCTCAGCCTCATGAACCTCCTCTTACTATCTCAGAATCAGAATTTATTGTCATAAACAAGACATGAAATTTGGTATTTTTATGGCATCATAGTGCAAATTATATTATGAACCATCTTATCACAATAATATTAAAAATAGTAGTATATGAAAACCAAGGCAGAGTCTTTTGTTCATTGATTATTCAGGAATCTAATGGCAGTGGGGTGATGACCATGAACTACACTGGGACCATAAAAAGACTTGTCTGCACCATTGAAATGGCACTTTTTAAAAACTAACTGAATATTATTTATTTTTCTAACCTTTATATTATCTCTTCAAATGCATTTATTGAACATCAAAAACAACTTTGTACACATTATACAGATGTACATTGTACTCCTGTTTTCTCTATTTTTATTATCTCTTTCTGTACTGAGATAATTTAATGTATTTCACTCGTTTTTTTTTTAAGAAAAGCACCTGTTTGGAATTTTTTAAATTTAAATGTAGACCTATTAGCACAGTCACAAGCCATTCTGCCCAACACTCCGTGCCGCCCAATTTAGACCTCATTAACCTAAACCCCCATGCTGTGTTTTGAATGATGGGAGGAAACTGAAGCCCTGGAGAAAACCCACACGGCAGAAGCTACAAACTCCTTCCAGCGCAGGATTTGAACCCAGGTCCTGATCGCTAGTGCTGTAAAGACCACTACGCCAACCATGCCGCCCTGCAGGAACTGCAAGTAAGAGTTCTGGTGCTTACATACATTGCATTTATGTGGAAGACAATACATTCATTTTTATTAATATATTATTTTGAAAACAAGCCTTACAACATATCCAAGTAACTTTTGATAAAATTAAGAGATTTATTCCCCTCTTCAAAAATATTGTTAATGTTGTACACTGATAAATAAAATATCTGCACAAGTCAAGACACCATTTGTATGTTATGATGTGATTAATGTTCAAAAGGATGACTCCTTTGGCCTTACTGATGTACATCAGCTTCTATGGAGATTATATTTTCTTGTTAATCAATTTGTGGGAACATATTTTTCTAGTTCTTAGCTTTTGGTGATTAAAAATGCAAATATAATGCAACTTTATTTTGCTTGTAGTCAAGAAAGCTATGTTTAATTTTTAAATTTTAATTTGGACATACAGCATTTGGGCCCATGAGTCCGTGCCTCCCAATTTACACCAATTAACCTACACCCCTGGTACATTTCAAATGGTGAGAGGGAACTGGAGCCCTTGGGGAAAACCCACACAGACAAAGGGAGTATGTACTTAGAGACAACGTGAGATTCGAACCCCAGTCCCTATCGCTGGTGCTGTAATGGCGTTGTGCTAACCACTACTCCAACCGTGTTCATACAGTAACTTCCACATCCGTATACACCTAATCAACAACTTTTGAGGTTCACATCTGCTATAAGAAAGCCTGTTGTGTTAAAGGTGAAATGGGTAGCCTAGATGAATACTTGATCTATATCAGATTAGTCGGATACATTTAATATACTCTTATAACAAAACCTATCAAATAACTAAAAGTGGAAGAAAAAAATCGATGTATCTGTGTATTTAAAGTTAAAACAAGGCAAATTTTTATCAAAAGTCAAAGCAACAGGCATGTGGGTCCAGGTCAATGGTTTAATATGTAAATTAGTCAGGTTGCAGTGTTAGCCAAGATTTTCCTGAGTCCTTTGGAAACATAGCTTTCCCATGTGATCCTGTGAACAAGAGAAAGAAACCTACTTTAATATGGCAAACATTTAAAGTCACTTCTAACTGCTTCTCGACTGGGGGGCATGGAGAAGACATGATTTAGCTGCATTTGCCAAAGGTACGGGATCTTTCAAACTAAGAAATCTGTCTGTGAAAAGAAGTGCATGCAAAATAAAGCACATAAGGAATGTAGTTCTGCTGTTTAAGAAAGGAGGGAGGCAGAAAAAAGGAAAATTATAGGCCTATTAGTCTGACTTCGGTAGTTGGAAAGATATAGGAATCAATCCTTCAAGATGCATGGCATGCTAGGTCCAAGCCAGCAGGGTTTCATGAAGGGAAGATCCTGCCTGACCAACCTAATGGAATTTTTGGAGGAAACTTCAAGTAGGGTGGACAAGGGAGAGGCTGTGGATGTTGTGTATCTGGATTTTCAAAAGGCCTTCGATAAGGTGCTGCATAAGAGGCTGCTTAATAAGATGAGAGCATATGGAATTAAAGGAAAAATAATACATTGGGTAGAGAATAGGCTGATAGGTAGGAAGCAAAGGGTGGGAATAAAGGGGTCCTATTTTGGTTGGTTGTCTGTTACTAGTGGTGTTCTGCAAGGGTCAGTGTTGGGGTCGCTTCTTTTCACTATGTATATTGATGATTTAGATTGTGGATTAAATGGTTTCGTGGCAAAGTTTGCAGATGACACCAAGATAGGTGATAGAGTACAAGGTGTAGAAGAAATCAAAAGTTTGCACAGAGACTTGGACAGCTTAGGAGAGTGGGCGAAGAAATAGCAGATGAGCTATAATGTTGAGAAATGTACGGTTGTGCATTTTGGTAGAGGAAACAAATGGTTGGATTATTATTTGGAGGGGGAGAAAATTCAGACCTCAAGAGTACAAAGTGACTTGGGGGTCCTCGTGCAGGATAACATGAAAGTTGACTGCCAGGTTGGATCACCGGTAAAGAAGACGAATGTTATGTTGGCATTCCTTTCAAAGGGGATTGTGTATAAGAATAAAGAGGTATGGATGAGGCTCTATGGGGCACTGATGAGACGTCATTTGGAGTGCTGTGTGCATTTTTGGACCCCATACCTTAGAAAGGATATAGCAAGGTTGGAGAGGGTACAGAGGAGGTTTACAAGAATGATTCCAGGAATGAGAAGGATAATATTTGAGGAACGCTTAGCGGCTCTTTGACTCTATTCATTAGAATATAGAAGAATGAGAGGGGATCTCATTAAAAACATTTTGAATAATGAAATGGATTAGACAGAGTGGATGTAAATAAGATGTTTCCCCTGTTGGGTGACTCCAGGCCAAGAGGGCACAGTCTTAGAATTAAAAAGTACCAATTTACCACATAGATGAGGAGAAATTTCTTTAGCCAGAGGGTAGCGGATTTGTGGAATTCGTTGCCACATGCAGCTGTGGAGGCAGGATCATTGGGGGAATTTAAGGGGCAAATTGATAGGTATCTCATTAATCAGGGTATCATGGGGACAAGGCCAGAACTTGGAACTTGATGCAAGAACAGTTTAGCTCAGGGAAGTTTCACGGAGCAGACTCAATGGGCTAAATGGCCTGCTGTTTCTTTTTCTTGTGAATAGCAGCTTCAGGAGTGCATGTAGTAATTAAAATCCCAAGGGTCCCTTGTGTTTTGGTGGAGAATTGAAAAGATTTCCTCAGGCTTTAGAGGAAATGTGATTGAAATTGATAAAAAAAATAAAGGTTTTCTAGAAAGAATTCCACAAGAAGATTTAGAATACATTTCCAGACAATATTATGGGAGTGAAAACATAAGAAATATTGCAAGTGTTTTAGACGGATGCACTTTATCCCTGTTTTAGCCTTGATTTTTTTTAAAAAAAAGCTTTTGATAGTTTTGCAGATTTCTGAAACTTCCTCTTGTGTATTAAACACAGACATGGATAAACTTTTAGGGATTACAGGATGTGGGGTTAGTGCAGGAAAGTGGAGCTGAGATAAAAAGATTCTCCATGTACATTGAAACGTGGGGCAGCCCTGAGAAGCCAGTAGCCAGCCTACAACTATTTCTTTACACTCTTCTGTGAAAAGAAATAGAAGTAGTCTGTGAAAGAAGAATTAGCCTTGTACTACAATTAAATGGATCTGCTTTTGATGTTTATAACTCTTCATCCATTTTTGTCTTTTACCATCTTTCTTTTTATTTGATCTCTCGTTTTCCATCCTATCATAGGACTTTTATTCGTTCCTCAGCTCCCATTGCCCCTTCTTTACCTCTGCTTAAAATGTATTATGTGTAGGTCTCTGAAAGGGGGGGGGGGGGGGGTGGTTTAAATCTGTTTCTCTTGCTCCGAAGTTGGGAATGTTATTTGCTGAATTTTTCAGCATTTTCTTCTTCCATTCTCGATTGATTGTAGGAAATACTCACTTCCACTATATCATTTCCACATCTTTAAATTTAGACCCCTGATTTAAAATCTAGGACCACATCAGCAACACCTCATTAGGAAGTTGAACTTGGGCCGAAACACCTCTCTCTGTAACTGGATCCTCAACTTCCTGACAAGAAGACCTCAGTTAGTTCGGATCAGAAACAGCATGTCCAACACCATCATACTGAGCATGGGGGCCCCCAGGGCTGTGTGCTCAGCCCACTGTTGTTTACCCTGCTGACCCACGATAGTGCAGCAAGATACAGTTCTAATCACACTGTCAAGTTTGTTGACAAACACGACCGTGAAAGGATCATCAGCAAGAGTGATGAGTCAACTTACAGAAAGGAGGTGAAGTCACTAATGGACTGGTGCAGAGACAACAACCTACACCGGGATGTCAACAAGACAAAGGAGATGGTGGTCGACTTCAGGAGAAGCCGAGGGGACCACTCTCCACTGACCACCATCAAGGTAGTCAAGAGCACCAAATTCCTTGGTGTGCACCTGGTAGAGGATTTCTCCTGGTCCCCCAACACCAGATCCACTGCCAAGAAGGCCCAATACCTTTACTTCCTATGGAGGTTGAGGAAAGTTCAGCTTCCACCCTCCACCCTCACTACATTCTACAGGAGATACATTGGGAGTATTCTATGCAACTGCATCACTGCCTGGTTTGGGAACTGTACCATCTCAGAATGCAAGTCTTTACTGCAGATAGTAAAGACTGCTGAGGAGATTATTGGGGTCTCTCTCCCTACCATGATAAACATTTATAACGGCCGTTGTTTGCGGAAAGCCATAAACATCGTGAAGGACACCACACAATCTGTTCTCCCTCCTGCCATCCGGAAAGAGGTACCAAAGCGTTCAGGTACTCACGACCAGAATATGAGACAGCTTTTTCCCCCAAGCCATGAGGCTTCTGAACTCTGGGCTAGCATATGTAACATGATATTTAATGAATGATATTTATATGTTATTTATAAAAATTGTTTGAGGTAATTTATCCATGTAAATAACCAGCTCCATGACCCTGAGAAACACTATCTTCTTTTCACTGTATGGTAGGAACAACAAATAAATGCGACTCGACTTGAATTTCCTTCTTTGTGTTTAAAGATGGACTCTCCTGTGATAACCATTTCCTGGTACGTCTTTTTACTAGCCACTAGCAGTATATTCATTAAATATTTATCTCTTTTCAACTATTCTTGAGGTATATATCCAAAATATATGGACTTAGTACTTTCAAAGCGTATTTCACATTTAAAAATGTCTTGTAGGGCAATGTGTATCTCACTCCAATAATCTTCGATAATAGGGCAGTTCCAAAAAATATGGTAATGGTTTGCATTTTGATTTCCACAGTTTCTCCAGCAAACAGGGAAATTACTATCACATGGGATTTCTGAGAGCGTGTAATAAAGTATTTTAAGTTTTTCCACTCAAATTCACACTTCCATTGATACCTCCATGTTATTTCCCATTCTTCCTCAGATATAGTTATCCCTCTTCCTTTTCCAATTTTGTTTAATGTATGAAGTCGGGTGTTTTAAGATTTGACGGACCTTTATATAAACTTGGAATGATTTTATTACTATTATTTGAATTATATGCTTCTGAACAGTTCTATCAAACATGTATTTTCCTTGGTTACATTTTTAACTCCCCTATTAATATAATGTTGAATTTGCAAATATCGATTAAAAGTCTTGATTTTCTCGTGTTATTCTGCAAGCATTTCAAAACTGAGTTACTCACCCTCCTTCAAAGATCAAAGCTTGCCACACACCACGACTCCACAGTCCACTCGACACTGTCGATTAAAGCAATGTGCAGCTCAGATCATTCGTGCCAGAAGTACATGCCTGCACCCTGTGATAAATGTTCCTGACCCGAATTCCCCCTCCCCCACTTTCTGTTTGTGGACCCATTGCACATGTGTGAGTGCCGACTGGTGCAGAGGTAGCGCCAGATGGAGGACTGAAGTCAAACTGTTCGGCCTAAAACCGGGCATCTGGCCACCCTAAGCCAGACGTTCCAGTTCAAGTCTTAATCCAAAGTCATGAGAACAATAATTGTAAAGGAAAACACAAAGGTCTGCAGACATCCTGGTTGATGTAAAAACACAATGCTGGAAAACCTCAGGAGGTCAAATAGTGTATATAGCAAAGATAAAGATACATAACCAATATTTTGGACTTGAGCCCTTCATCAAAGTATGGAAAATGTCAAATAGCATCGAAACAAAATGGGTGGGGGGAGGAGTTAGGCCCCGCAGGCAGGAGGTAATAGGTGGATCAGGGAGTGAGGGCACACCAGCTAGCAGGGGAGGAGGGATGGCTCTGTGAATAAAGAGGATGGACAGCTAAGGGAAAGAAGAATAGAGACTAGGTTAGTAGAAACCGATGTTAATGCCATCTGGTTAGAGAGTGCCCAGATGGAAAATCAAGTGTTGTGCCTCCAATATATGGGTGGTCTTGGTGGGATTGTACATGAGGCCATGGACAGACATGCGAAGATGGGAGTGGGACGTAGAATTCAAATGATTGGCCACTGGGAGGTCCCTGTCACTGATGCGGACAGAGCAAAGGCGGTTCAGCGAGGCGGTCTCTCAGTCTCTCTGGTGTAGAGAAGGTCAGAAAGGAGCTCAGCATGAAGTAGGTGACTCCTGCGGATACACAATTCAAGTGCTGCTTCACTTGAAAGGACTGTTTGGGGTCCCGAATGGTGGTGGGGGAAGATCAAAATATTCTTGGCTGACACTCCAGGATATATATTATTTCAGATTTCAAGACTGCGACTGATATGTTATCCTCCATTGTATAACCCTTACCAGTTACTGTATATTTGAGGCTGGCCTGACCACTAATGACTCATCCCTTAAGTTTCCTCCCCTTTTGCCCCGACCATAAAGGTTGCGTTACCTTCCCCTTTCTGGCAGTTCTGCACCAGCCAAAGTCTTGTGTGCATTAAAGCCTATTGTTCCTGCAGCCTTTTACTCTGAGGCCACTTTCAGGTGGAATAGCTGGGAGAATGCGGCTCCGGAGCCGGCTGCGGGTGTGTGCGAAGCGACATTCAGGTGGTGGTGCTGTTCTGGCACCCGAAAGGTCTGCAGCGGGGAGAGGCGCCGCGGAGCCAACAGCGGCTCCTGTCGACTGTGGCCGTAGTCCCGCCCGCTTTCAGGTGCCCAGGAGGAGCGCTCAGAAGCGGAGAAGACACCTACCCCGAGGAGGGTCGGCTAAGTACTCCTCGGGTCAGGCTCCTCCGCTTTCAGGTGGCCTCCCAACAGCCGCATTTGGGTATTTTAGGCGGCTTTACGTTGGGGTATTCTGGCCACCTGGAAGCTGAGCCTTTCAGTCCCGTATTTGCAGGAGGTGGAGAACCCAAAGGTCCCCTGAAGCACATCTAAAATACTCAATAGGCTTTGGAGAATCCAGCAAAGAGCTGATTTCTGAGGAAAATCTTCAGAGTTAAGGAAAATGCTTGGTGGAGATGAATGCCTTGAAAGGCTAAAAGGAGACACACAAAGATAAATTGTGGAATTGATGAGGAAAATCAGCAAGAAATGGGCAGTGCATCAGAGACAAATAAGGCCCCGTCAGTGCAGATTTTAACTCTGAAAATAAAGGTATATATTTAAATGACTAAGCGTTAGTTTCCTCGCTCTGCGGCTGACTTTCACTGTTCATGGCTGCCCCTCAGCCTCCGCCCGGGGGGAGGCGGTGGGAAGTGCGGCCGCTCTTTGCGACAGGCCCTGCGGTTTACGGCAGCGGGGCGCCGCCATGGCGGCAGGTCGGATCTTCATCCAGAATGACTGGGCCCGGGCCTTGTGGTAATTCTGGAGCAGACTTTACGGCAGCGGGGCGCCGCCATGGCGGCAGGTCGGATCTTCATCCAGAACGACTGGGCCCGGGCCTTGTGGTAATTCTGGAGCAGACTTTACGGCAGCGGGGCGCCGCCATGGCGGCAGGTCGGATCTTCATCCAGAACGACTGGGCCCGGGCCTTGTGGTAATTCTGGAGCAGACTTGATGCCAGATCATGAACCAGCATTCGTTCGGGGTGACACAGGCCCCTCTTTCACGGCCGTCAGGATTTTAATGACCGTTCCTTTTTTTTTCTCTGTCCCCACAGGGAGAATGAGAGGGAAGCCTGGGTTTCTTGTAAAATTCCCGGTAAGCACTAATCAGCAGAGTTTAATGTGGTTTAAAATAAACAGGAATGCAAAGCTTGCAGTTGCCCCCAACTCCCCTCAGGTGGAATTGCCAAGAGAGACATGGCCTTCCAGGCGTCATCCACACCAACCTGGGACTTGGATCATCAATTCCTTCGCCAACAGTATCTTACCCCCCAGCCCCTGTGCCCTGAAGACTTTGGTGTGGCTTGACATTTTGCTTCATGGCCAAATGGTATCAAAACACACTAATTGAGGCCCCGTACTTGGTGGTCATTCTGCGTGTTATAATTCTAATCTTATAAATAACCTTAGTAGGTGCTTTCAAACTGCCTTGTAAAATGGGGTTAACCGGCCAGCAGCACCCCACTCACAAGGCAACTTGAAAGGGTCGGACCCGGTCAGCGTCGTCCAAAGTCGACCGGGTCCCTGCCCTACCTCGGAGGCAGTCGGGGAACGCAGTTAAACTTGGCCAGGACGCGTCGACTGGCGGCTTGAGCAGCAAAATGGCTGACCCGGTTACTCCTGTGGCGTCAGCGCTTACGCGCTGGCTTCACAGGGAGACCCTGGCTGAAGCGTCGGCGGTGCTCGGTGGGGGAGAGAGGGGTTGCTGTCAGGCCTGGGGTAGGGGGTGAGAGATCACTGCCATGAGGGGGAGAAATGGGGTCCACATTCAGGGGGAGTGATGTCGTGGTGGTGGGGGGGGGGGGTGTGCCGCTGGGGAGAGAGGAGGGGGGGTTCGCTGTTGCAGGGGCAGTGGGGTCGGCTGCCACAGGTTGGGGGGGGGGGAGTATGTTTGACGGTGTGAGGGAGGATGGGGGAGAATAGTTTGCGTGATGCGTCACTTACCGTGTCATCATTCACACAGGCAAAGTGTTTGCACTAAATAAGGTTGAGTAGCAATGATTTCAGAGTTGCAGTGATTTTGGAGGTGGGGGTAGGTTGAATGAAATATAACGGTGTTTTTAAAATGTGCAAATATCTTCTGTTTGCAGAGATTCCCCAGTACCCGTCCCTCGTCATCCCCGTGGGCACCCTCTCTTACATTCAGGAGAAGCTGGCAGCAGTTGGCTCAATGTGGGAGCAATAGCCGTCTTCATTACCCACAATCCCCCACACTGGCAGAGCGGTTCCATCTGTGTGGGGGATTATAGGTTACAAAGACAGCCATTGCTCCCATATTGAGCCGTCACCACGATCTGGTGTGGCGCTCCTGCTAATTCTAAGCTTGGCAGCTCTGCACCCCTTCTGCCACTTCGGGAGTTAGATGGGAGGGGGGTGGGATGGACAGCACTACGCTGCTGGGGTGTGCCCTAGGGCCGGCCCAGTGAGCTGGTGGAGTGTCTGAAAGCCAACAGCACCTGGCTGTTCCACCCCGACGGCCTGCTTCTTCTGCTGCTCTGCACCAAAGGGGTGGCCGCTCTGGCTGGAGCCGCTGGTCAAAAGCCTCCTGAATGGCTCTTGTCGAACCGCGGATCAGCAACCCCCTCCACCGCGCGCTCATCCTGGCATGGGGCGCAAAATAGTCTGGCACTGGCCCTGGGGGGTTGGTGGAGTGGGGCGATGGATGGCCAGGTGGGACAGATGGAGGGGGCTAGGAGCGAGGCATTTGCTTAAAGGGACCCTTTAAAATAACTTTGAAATCCAAACAATGGCAGGCATCCAGTCCTGACGATCCCAGATAAAAGGTTAGGCTCTTGTATAAAGGTCTGTCAAATCTTAAAACAGATTCAACTTCATACCTTAAAACAAAATGGGAAAAGGAAGGAGGAATAACTTCTGAGGAAGAATGGACAATAATATGGAGCAATGGAGATATCAGTAGAAGTATACCAGTTCACAGAAATGGAGGGAGTTTGGGTGGAAAAACCTGATTTGATACTTTATTACACCCTACAGGGGAGCCCAACTTTAATCACATGGAAAGAAATTATAATAGACATTTATAAAATGGAGAAGATAACAGCATCTGTTAATTATAAATTGAAACATACTGGCAAAAATGCTTAATAATACTTCATAGGCCTGACCTTATTTTTACAAATCAAGATTACGTTGTTAAAAAAACCCACTCCCTACTTGTATATAGTTTTCTTCTTTTTCTTGTTCTGTTTTTCTTCTCTAAAATGTATACCTCAGATAAATATTATGTGGAAAATATGAATATATGATATAAATGTATAATATCTGAGATACATCTTTTTGAAATGTTTGTTTAAATTCAATTAAAAATAAATTTTAAAATCTTGCAATGCTTTAATGCAGTAGACAGTTGAGGTATGTAGAGTTGGAGACTGAGTGGTTGACTTTTTTGTCCTTGAGTTTTCTGACACTGTGCTCCCTCTAATTCCACTTGTGCACAGCTTAGAGAGATGATCTCCTTTTTGGAAATGGCCACCCTCATCCCAGTTTACCTCCACCCCACCTAAACTGATTCCACCTACAAGCCGTTGTGTCACAACCTTCCCTTAATCTCTCTGATTAAAGGAAGACTCAGTTCTGATGCATGGCCTCATGCTGAAACATCAACTATCCCTTTGCCTCCACAAATGATGCTTTGTCTGCTGAGTTATTCCAGCCATTTTTTTCATTTTTTCAGGTTCTAGCAGCTGCAATCCTAATCCGGTCATATATCAGATAGAAAATGTAAGGCAGAAGTAGTAATTTTGCCCACTCCAGTAAGTGTGACTGATTGTTATTTTTCCCACTTTGTAGCTTGGTGTGCATACACCTGTGGGTTATTAGCACTTAAGGGTGATTATCTATATATGTTTAGATATAATTAGATTTTCTAGTTTCAGGCGGTATGTTTAAAATTTCTATAATCTTTAGGTTGAAGTAAATTCTCCTCGTTGCTTCTCCTAATCATTGTACCAATCCAATATTTTATGGAAAGTTGTTCAAAGCCTCGTCGTAATCATAGAAGTTTTTGCCCAAAGAAGGAGATTATTCAGCCCATCTTGACTTTGATTGTTACCTTTTTCTCCATACTCTGTGCAGCATAGAAAAGTATAAACTTGCCAACGCTGTTCTCTTAACTTTCAGCAAACCTTCATTTTCAAAATTCTGCTGCCTGCATCGCCTTTCTCAGCCCACACGACTACCCATCCCGTTGCTGATTATCTGCACTGGCTTTACCCCATGGTTTAGGTTTAAATATCTAATCTTTCTGCCCTATTAATTTCATGGACACATTTCACAAACACTTTTTTTTTCTGATTCTTGTCTCTTGTGTCATTTCCCTACTTTTAGCAATCACTTCCCCAGCTGTTTACGCTGCGGGTATTCAAATACTCTCATAACTTTCTTTGTCTCTAACTCCGTCACTATTTTAAAACACCATTTCACCCATTCTAGTTTTCTGTGGTAACATCTTAGTGAAGCATCTAAGGTAGTTTTTCTAAATTGAAGACCCAACTTTAGAGCATGTTTTTATTTCACTTGTGTATCTATTGCAAAAAAACTAATATGTTCATTTTGTTACTGTTAGTTAAGATTGTTGCATTGTTAAAAAGGTTCAGAGTTTTGAGTAATATTAAATTAATATTGTGTGATTTAGGTGGATGTTAGAGGAATGGAAAATGGTCCACCTGTTATTTTGGATGGTGTTAATGTATTTATCTCAACCAGAATCGACTCATTAGGGTTTTTCTGGATGGCAATGATGGGTGAGTGGAATGGCACAGGGATTGGCCCACAGCTATTCACTAATTATTTGGAACAGGGTACTGTGTGTCGGGTATCTAAGTTTTTGACAGTAAATTGAGTGTAAAAGCAATTTGTACAAAGGATGTAGAGAGTATGCACAGAGATGTGGATAAGTTAAATGAGTGGACAGGGGTCTGACAGATGGATTACAATGTTTGTAACTGCAAGGCTGTCCACTTTGGAAGGAAAAATGGTGGATCACATTATTATTTAAAAGGTAAGACTTTGCAATATGCTGATCTGCAGAGACACTTGGGAATGCTTATGCATGAATTGCAAAAGGTTGGTTTGCAGGTGTAGTAGATAAGGTGGCAAATGGAATGTTGGTCTTGATTACAAGAGGGTAACAGAACTCTTGGTGGGGGAGCATTTAAGTGAAAGTGATCACAACCCACTAACCTTTAGCACAGCAAAGGAAGTTGAGAAGCAGGACCGCAAAGGTAGTAATCTTGGGATTACTGCCTGTGCCAAGTATCAGTGAGTATAGGAATAGAATGAAGTGGAAGATAAATGCATGGCTGAGGGATTGGAGCAGGGGCCAGGGATTCAGATTTCTGGATCATTGGGGCCTCTTTTGGGGTAGGTGTGACCTGTACAAAAAGGACAGGTTGCCCTTGAATCCTAGGGGTCCAATATCCTGGCGACGAGGTTTGCTAAGGCTACTGGGGAGAGTTTAAACTAGAATTGTTGGGGGTGCTTGGATCCAAACTGAAGAGACGGAGATAGTGTGTGAGGGAAGATAGGCAGTTGATAGAGAAGGGATGCACTCAGATGGACAGTTTGAGATGTGTCTGTTTTAATGCAAGGAGTATTGTGAACAAAGCAGATGAGCTTAGAGCATGGATTAGGACTTGGAACTATGATATGGTGGCCATTACAGAGACTTGGATGGCTCAGGGACAGCAATGGATACCTCAAGTGCTGGGTTTTAGATGTTTCAGGAAGGACCGGGAAGGAGGAAAAAGAGGTGGGAGCATGGCACTGTTGATCAGAGATAGTGTCACAGCTGCAGAAAAGTTGGACGTCATGGAGGGATTGTCTAAGGTATCTCTGTGGGTGGAGGTTGGGAACAGGAAGGGGTCAATAACTTTAAAGGGTGTTCTTTGTAGGCCGCCCAATAGGAACAGGGATATCAAGGAGCAGATAGGGTAACAGATCCTGGAAAGGTATAAGAATAACAGAGTTGTTGTGATGGGAGATTTTAATTTCCCAAATATTGATTGGCATCTCCCTAGAACAAGAGGTTTAGTTTGGATGGAGTTTGTTAGATGTGCTCAGGATAGTTTCTTGATATAAGAGGAGAAATTGTACTTGATTTGATATTGGGAAATGAACCTGCTCAGGTATCAGATCTCTTAGTGGGAAAGCATTTGGGAGATGCAGGTAGATCCTGACTTATAATGGGGTTCAGTTCTGTGACTTGCATCGTAAGGTGAAATTATCGTAAGTCGGGGGTCTACATATACAGGTAGTTATCTGTGCCGCACCTGCTGGTAGGCCAACCTAACATTCCTGCTCCTGCCGGGAGGCCAACCCAACATCTCCGCTCCCTGCAGGACCAGGGACGTCAGCCTCCCGGTGGGACTATCTCCTTTACAATAACATTGGAGACAGGTAGGAACAGACAAGTTAGAAAACCATTTTATTGGAGTAAGGGGAATTATGAGGCTATCAAGAAGGAAATTGGAAGCTTAAATTTGGAACAGATTTTCTCAGGGAAATATACAGAAGAAATGTGGCGAATGTTCAGGGGATATTTGTGTGGAGTTCTGCATAGGTATGTTCCAATAAGACAAGGAATTTATGGTAGGGTACAGGAACCATGGTGTACAAAGGATGTAATACATCTGGCCAAGAAGAAAAGAAACGCTTCAAAAAGGTTCAGAGAGCTAGGTAATGCTAGTGATCTGGAAGATTACAAGGCTAACAGGAAGGAGCTTAAAAAGGAAATTGGGAGAGCCAGAAGGGGCTATGAGAAGGCCTTGGTGAGCAGGATTAAGGAAAACCCCAAGGCATTCTGCAAGTATGTGAAGAGCAAGAGGATAAGACATGAAAGAATAGGACCCATCAAGCGTGACAGTGGGAAAGTGTGTATCGAACAAGAGAAAGTAGCAGAGTTACTTAATGAATACTTTACTTCAGTTTTCACTATGAAAAAGGACCTTGCTGATTGTAGTGATGACTTGGAACAGACTGAAAAGCTTAAGCATGCAGATATTAAGAGAGATGATGTGCTGGAGCTTTTGGAAAGCATCAAGTTGGATGTCGCCGGGACTGGATGAGATGTACCCAGGCTACTGTGGGAGGTGAGGGAGGAGATTGCTGAGCCTCTGGTGATGATCTTTCAATTATCACTGGGGACGGGAGAGGTTCCAGAGGATTAGAGGGTTGCAGATGTTGTTCTTTTATTGAAGAAAGGGAGTAGAGGTAGCCCAGGAAATTATTGACCAGTAAGTCTTACTTCAGTGGTTGGTAAGTTGATGGAGGAGATTCTGAGAGACAGGATTTATGAACATTTGGAGAGATATAATATGATTAGGAATAGTCAGTATGGCTTTCTCAAGGGTATATGAGCTTGATTGAATTTTTTGAGGATGTGACTAAACACATTAATGAAGGAAGAGCGGTAGATGTAGGGCATATGGATTTCAGTAATGTATTTGATAAGGTTCCCTATGCAAGGCTTATTGAGAAAGTAAGGAGCCAGGGGAACCAAGGGGACCTTGGTTTCTGGATCTGGAACTGGCTTGCCCACAGAAGGCAAAGAGTGGTTGTAGACGGGTCATACTCTTCACAGAGGTCAGTGACCAGTGGTGTGCCTCAGGGATCTGTTCTGGGACCCTTACTCTTCATGATTTTTATAAATGACCTGGATGAGGAAATGGAGGGATGGGTTAGTAAGTTTGCTGATGACACAAAGGTTGGGGGTTTGTGGATGGTGTGGAGGCCTGTCAGAGGTTACAGCAGGACATTGATAGGATGTAAAACTGGGCTGAAAAGTAGCAGATGGAGTTCAACCCAGATAAGTGTGAAATGGTTCATTTTGACAGATCAAATATGATGGTAAAATATAGTATTTAATAGTAAGACTTTTGGCAGTGTGGAAGATCAGAGTGATCTTGCAGTCCGAGTCCATAGAACACTCAAAGCAGCTCGCCGTTTGATTCTGTGGTTAAGAAGACATACGGTGTTTAAATGTCTGAATAGTTTAGACTATTTATTAAATTTAAATTTGATCCCTTATAAGTAATTTAATATTTTTATTTTTATTTATTTTTTGATTGCATTACATGTTAATGCCACCTCTTTCCCTTTTCCTTTTTCTCTCCCCCTCTGTCCTCTGTTTCTTTTCCATTCTCTTAAGGTACGGAGGAGTTATTTCGAGGCTTAATGTGCATTTTAAGGATATAATTTTATTTGTATATATTTATATATACATTCATTGAGTCCTTTCTTAAAAGTTAAATAAAATATAATAATTTAAAAAGAAGGTATACGGTGTATTGGCCTTCATTAATCATGGAATTAAATTTAGGAGCCAAGAGGTAATGTTGCAGCTGTATAGGACCCTGGTTTGACCCTACTTGGAGCACTGTGCTCATTTCTGGTTGCCTCACTACCAGAAGGAAGTGGAAGCCATAGAAAGGGTGCAGAGGAGATTTACAAGGATGTTGCCTGGATTAGGAAGCATGCCTTATGAAAACTGGTTAACTAGGCCTTTTCCCCTTGGAGCAAAGGAGGATGAGAGGTGGCCTGAGAGAGGTGTATAAGGTTATGAGAGGCATTGATTGTGTAGATAGTCAGAGGCTTTTTCCCAGGACTGAAATTGTAGTACAGAGGAGATGTCAGGGTAAGTATTTTTAAGCAGAGAGTGGTGGGTGTGTGGAATGGGCTGCCGGCAATGGCAACACAGATTCAATAGGGTCTTTTAAGAGACTTTGGATAGGTACATGGATATTAGAAAAATAGAGGGCTAGGGATAAGTCAAGTAATTCCTACGGTAGGGACATGTTTTGCATCAGTTTGTGGACTGAAGGGCCTGTATAGTGCTGTAGGTTTTCTATGTCTCGAGAAAGATAGGAATAGATAAACTAGTAAAGTGTTTAATTGGGGAAGGGCTAATTACGATGGGATTAGGCAGAAACTGGGGAGAATAAATTGTGCACAGATGTTCTCGGGAAAAAGCACAGAAGTAATGTGGAGGATGTTTAGGGACCACTTGTGCAGGGTTGTGGATAGATTTATCCCATTGAGATAGGGAAAAGATGGTAGGATAAGGGAACCATGGTTGAATAAAGTTATGAGGAAGGACAAAACATACAGAAGGTTTAGGAAGCAAAAGGCAGGAATGGCTCATGAGAATAATATGTTAGCCATGAAGAAACTTAAAGAACTTCAGAGAGCTTGAAGGAGGCTTGAGAAGGCCTTGGCAAATAGGATTAAGGAAAACGCTAAAGTGTTCTATGCATACATGAAGAGAAGGATGACAAAAATGAAGAAAGAGACACTTAAGGATAAAGGCAGCAACATGTGCCTGGAAGTAGGGGAGGTCATAAATGAATATTTTACTTCAATGTTCACCAGAGAGCCAGACCTTGTTCAAGGTGAGATTAGTATAGAACAAGCTTCTATGCTGGAATAAGTTGAGGTTAAGAACGAGGAAGTGCCGGAGCTTCTTAAAAACATTAGGAATGATAAGTTCCCGGGACCAGACGAGATTGACCCCAAGTTACTACAGGTAGCGAGGGAAGAGATTACTGGGGCTTTGGCAATGATCTTTGTGCCCTCCCTGGCCACAGGAGAGATACTGGAGGATTGGAGAATGCTAAATGTATCCCCTTGTTTTAAAAAGGTAATAGGGAGAATCCTGCTAACTAAAGACCAATGAGTCTTGTGTCAGTAGTGGGTAAACTTTTGGAGAGGATTTTAGGGACAGGATTTTTGAGCATTTAGAGAGCTATAATCTTCTCAGGGATAGTCAGCTTGGCTTTGTAAGATGTAGGTCATGCCTCAGAAGCCTACTTGAGTTTTTTGAGCAAGTAACAAAAGAATTGATGAAGGTAGATGTGGTGTATATGGAGACTCACTCAGAAAGTCATGAGGCATGGAAAGTTGACTGTGTGGATTCAGAATTGGCTTTCCTGCAGAAAGCAGAGGTTAGTAGTAGATGGAATGTATTCTGCCGAGCAGTCAGTGACTTATGAGTGGAATTCCACTGGGATCTGTTCTGGGACCTCAGATCTTTCTGATTTTTATAAATGACCTGGATGAAGAAGTAGAGGGGTGTGTCAGTTAGTGTGCAGACAACACAAAGGCTGGAGGTGTTGTGGATGGTATAGAAGGTTATAGGCTACAACAGATTATAGACAGGTTGCAGAGTTAGGCGGAAAACTGGCAGATGGAGTTCAATCAGGATGTGTGAAATAACGCATTTTGGAAGGTCACACTCGAAGGTGTCGTAGTTAATGGGAGTGAAGAACAGGGGAACCTTGGGGTCCAAATGCATACATCTCTAAAGGCTGCCATGTAGGTTGATAGGGTAGTAAAGAAGGCTTATGGTCTGCTGGCCTTCATTATTTGGGGATTGAGTTCAAGTGTTGCGAAGTAATGTTGAAGCTCTATAAAACACTAGTTAGACTACACTTTAATATTGTGTTCAGTTCTGGTCACCTCATTACAGGAAGGTTGTGAAAGCTATGGAGAGGGTGCAGGGGAGATTTACCAAGATGTTGCCTGAGTTGGAGAATGTTTCTTATGAGGTAAGGTTAGCAGAGCTAGGACTTTTCTCATTGGAGCTCAGAAGAATAAGAGGTGACTAAATAAAAGTCTACAAAATTATGAGAGGCATAGATAGGGTGGATACCCAGCACCTTTTTCCTGGGGCGAGAGTACAAACGCCAGAGGACATCTGTACAAGGTGAAGGAAGGAAAGTTTAGGGGAGATATCAGGGTAAGTTCTTTTTACATGGAGAGTAGTGGGTGCCTGGAATGCATTGTCAGGGATAGTGGTAGAGGCTGGTACGGTACATTTAAAATGTCTTTTAGATAGGCATTATGAATGCAAGAAAATAGAGGGTTATGAGTGTATGGTAAGGAAGTTTTAATTTGTTGAGTATGTTTATGAAGGTCGGCACAACATCAAGGGCTGCAGGGCCTGTACTGTGTTGTAATGTTCTGTATTCTTCATTCTATGATTGAATTTCAGAGCAGGGAGGTTCAGCTGCAACTGTGCAGGGTACAGTGAGGCTGCATATGGTGTGCTATGTGCAGTTCTGCTCTCCTTACTTGAGAAAGGAGATACAGGTACACAATCCTTTATTCGGAACCCTTGGGGGACACTGTGTTCCGAGTTTGAGATTTTTTTGAATTTCAGAACAAAAGCTAGCTGCCCCAGATTTAAGCCCACCCGAATTGGGCTGCCGTATCCACCCCCTTTCAGTTGCAATGCCGTCTCCCCCCCCCCCCACCCGCCTGCCCAGGTCACACCGCCGCCCCCTCCCCCCCCCCGCCGCCCCCTCCCCCCCCCGCCGCCCCCTCCCCCCCCCGCCTGCCCAGGTCACACCGCCGCCCCCGCCCCCCCCCCCCCCGCCGCCCCCTCCCCCCCCCGCCTGCCCAGGTCACACCGCCGCCCCGCCCGCCCCCGCCCGCCCCCCCCTCCCCCTCCCCCTCCCCCCCCCCCCTGCCCAGGTCACACCGCCGCCCCGCCCGCCCCCGCCCGCCCCCCCCTCCCCCTCCCCCTCCCCCCCCCCCCCCCCTCCCCCTCCCCCTCCCCCCCCCCCCCCCTCCCCCCCCCCTCCCCCCCCCTCCCCCCCCCTCCCCCCCCCCTCCCCCCCCCCTCCCCCCCCCCTCCCCCCCCCTCCCCCCCCCTCCCCCCCCCTCCCCCCCCCCTCCCCCCCCCTCCCCCCCCCTCCCCCCCCCCTCCCCCCCCCCTCCCCCCCCCCTCCCCCCCCCCTCCCCCCCCCCTCCCCCCCCCCTCCTCCTCTTGTATTCACAACTTCATATTCCCAGGTGACTAGCTCATCAATATTATTTTCGACATTCAATGCATTCACAGATATGCCAAGTAACTGTAATTCCATTATTTAATTTCCATTTTCCTGAAATTGGTAAAATCTCTTCACTGGCTCTGCTACTGAACTGTCTTCCTTATTTTTATTCCATTTCGAGATACCTTATAATGATACAGAAATCTTGTCATTTGCCTCATTTCATGTCTGAAGTGTCCAGATCTAAAATAATGTTAATTAACACTAATTACAATAAAGTTATTATTTTATCTGCCTTCTCCATGGTAATGTGCTGTTTTTATAAAATGCTCTAATTGACGGTTTTACTAATTAGACAAAGAATAGTTTTGGAATTTTTTGTATGAAATATATAAAACAGACCCATTGGCTCTGTCATTGCATATGGTAATCATTCTTTGTAATTTTTGAAAAGCAAATAGATGTGCATTGTCTCCCTATCACACACAGCAATATTAAGCATGCAATAACATTCACCAAGGGACTCATTATTGCACAGAGATTCTGTTGACTAGTGAACCGCTCAAGCTTGCAGGTCACCTGCTCTCGTGAGCTTATTCTTATTAGGTGTTGGTCTGCAGATTTAATATTCCTCCAGGATGCTAGTTACCATCTGTGTGAAGCAAGCTATTTCCAATCGTGCCAAATTCCACACCAGAATTGCTTTGTGAATCAAATACATCTTGCCCTCAGGCTTACTGAATGTCAAAACTGTCAAGCAGATTGAATGTCTTTGAGTGTCTCAGATACTCACGTTCAAAATTACTCAAATGATGGAAACATTTCTAACAAAGTTACTAGTAAAAATAAGAATATACAACCTATAAACATTAGGGAATGATTAACTACCTTTAAATCAATTCATTTAAATAATAATACACTTGTGATCCTGTTTGCAGCTGTTCCTTCCATTTGAGATCAATGGCTGCTCCGGACTAGGTGATCTGAAATTTGAAAGAGTAGCAATCAGCTTTACTGAGTTTAGGACTTGTTTTTGCTTGGGGGACCCAAATAACTACCCCTCTCAATGTGGAACAGGCTTTTTGTGTAATATCTGCTCCAAAATGTCCATAATCCCTTGAGAACACAAGATGCAAGAGCAGAATTCAGCTTTTTGATCCCTCAGCTTATGGCCGATGAATTTTTTCCTCTCAACCCCATTCTCCTGCCTTATTCCTGTAACCTTTGACACCCTTACTAATCAAGAACCTAACCTCTTCTTCAAATATACCCAATAATTTGACATCCACAGCCATCTGTGGCAACAAATACCACAGATTTGCCACTCTCTAGCTGAAGAAATTTCTCCTCAACTCTGTTCTAAAGGAGTTACCTTTTATTCTGGGGCTGTGCCTTCTGGCCATAGACTCACACTTCTGGATACATCTTCCCCATGTCCTCTCTATTCAGGTCTTTCAATATTCAGTAGATTTCAATGAATCCTCCTTCATTTAAACTCCAGTGAGTACACGCCAAGAACCATCAAACACTGCTCATGTTAATCCACTGAACCCCGGGATCAATCTTGTAAACCTCTTCTGGACCCTTCTGCAATGCCAGAACATCCTTCTTTTGATATGGGAGCCAAAACTGCTCACTATACTCCAAATATGGCCTGGCCAACATTTTATGAAACTTTCTTAATTTTATATTCTAGTTCTCTTGAAGTGAATGTTAACATTGCATTTGACTTCCTTACCACTGACTCAACCTACACGTTAACCTTCAGGGAATCTTTCAGTAGGACTCCCCAAATCCGTTTGGAAGTCTACATTCTGAATTCTCACCCGATTAAGAAAATACATAATTTGTACCACCTATGCTGCATTCTATCTGCCACTTCTTCTAACTTGTCAAAGGTCTGCTGCAGACTTCCTGCTTCCTCAATGCTATTCACCCCTCTACCCATCTTTGCATAATCAGCAAACTAGGCTACAAATTCTGTCATCCAAATAATTAACATAAAACGTGAAACGTGGCAGACTCAACACCTACCCTGTGAAACACCACTAGTTACCAGCAGCCGACCAGAAGAGGCTCCCTTTATTTCCACTTTGCTTTCTGCCAGTCAGCCAATCTTCTATCCATTATAGTACCTTTCCGGTAATACCATGGACTCCTCTCTTGTTTAGCAGCCTCATTTGCAGCATCTTATCAAAGGCCTGAAAATCCAAGTCCACAACATCCACGGACTCCTGCTTGTTTACTTTGATCCATGGAACAAGAAACAGGCCCTTCGGCCAATCCAGTACACGTTGAGCTATTATTCCGTCTGGTTCAGTGTTTTTCAAACTGCGCCCCAAAACTCTCATTCCACCTTAAGCAATCTCTATTCCGTAAGTGCTCTGTGATTAGCAAAGGATTACTTAAGGTGATATGTGAGTGGAAAGAAAAAATTTGAAAATTACTGTTTTAATTGTACCTAATTGACTCGTTATGTGCACGGTGTCATAATTCTAAATGACAATTTTTTTCAAGCAAAATATTTCAACAACAATTGGGTCTAGAGCAGTGGTTCTCAACCTTCCCTTCCCATTCACATACCACCTTAAGCAATCCCTTACAGAGCACTTGTGGGGATTACTTAAGGTAGAATGTGAGTTTGTGGGGTGCAATTTGAAAACCACTTTTGGCCTGGTTCAATAGACCTATACCCAGACATTAGCCCTTCATACCCCTCCCATCCATGTACTTACCCAAATTTCTCTTAAGCATTGAAATTGAACGTGTATCCACCACTACTGGAACAATGTGCCAAAAGGCCTCTTTATGATCCTTTCTACCTGCATTGCCACTTTCAAAGAATTACATATCTGTACTCCTAGATGCCTCTGTCCCACCACAGTCCCCAACTGTTTACTGTGTATGTTCTACCATGGTTCTTCATCTCAAAGAGCAACACCTCACACTTGTGCACATTGAGTTCCTTCAGCCATTTTGCAGTCTAATTTTTATAGCTAGCCTAGAACTTGCTGCAAGCTTTGAAAGGATTCCTCATTATCCATTACACTCTCAATCTTTGAATCATCTGCAAATGTTGATACAATTTACCATGTTAGCATCCAGATAATTGACAAAGTTTACAAAGATCAATGTACCCTGCTCTGATCTCTGAGGCACATCACCTGTCACAGCCCTACAATCAGATTTCACAATTACCACCTTCTGGCTTGTCCCACAAAAGCCAACATCTAATCCAATTTACTACCTCATCCTGAATAGCAAGTGACTAATCCTCCTTGACCAACCCCTTTTGTGGGAACCTTGTCAAACTCCTTTCTAAAGATCATGTGGACAACATCCACTGCCTTTTTTTCCATCATCCTTCCTAATAACCACTTTGAAAACAAGATTGGTTAGATATAACCTACCACACACAAAGCCACATTGACTAATTTGATTAGTCCTTGCCTATGCTAGAACTTGTATATTTTGTCTCAGAATAACCTTACAAAAGCTCTTTGGCCTATAGTTATCTGGATTATTTTTGGATCCCTCTTAAACAATGGAACATCATTACCTGGCCTCCAAATCCTCTGGCACCTCATCTGTGGTTAAGGACATTTTAAATATCTCTGCTAGGGCTCATCAAGACAAGCTTATTGTCATTTGATTGTATAATTACAACCAGATGAAGCAGCATTCTTCAGTTTTTGGTGCTAAACATAGAACTATAGAATACTTCAGCACAGAAAACGGACCATTCAGCTTCTCTAGTCTGTGCCGACCATTGTCTCCCTCTTCTCTCTTTGGCTTGGCTTCGCAGACGAAGATTTATGGAGGGGTAAATGACCACGTCAGCTGCAGGCTCGTTTGTGCTGACAAGTCCGATGCAGGACAGGCAGACACGGTTGCAGCGGTTGCAGGGGAAAATTGGTTGGTTGGGGTTGGGGGTTGGGTGTTGGGATTTTCCTCCTTTGTCTTTTGTCAGTGAGGTGGGCTCTGCGGTCTTCATCAAAGGAGGTTGCTGCCCGCCGAACTGTGAGGCGCCAAGATGCACGGTTTGAGGCGAGATCAGCCCACTGGCGGTGGTCAATGTGGCAGGCACCAAGAGATTTCTTTAGGCAGTCCTTGTACCTCTTCTTTGGTGCACCTCTGTCACGGTGGCCAGTGGAGAGCTCGCCATATAACACGATCTTGGGAAAGCGATGGTCCTCCATTCTGGAGACGTGACCTACCCAGCGCAGTTGGATCTTCAGCAGCGTGGATTTGATGCTGTTGGCCTCTGCCATCTCGAGTACTTCGATGTTAGGGATGAAGTCGCTCCAATGAATGTTGAGGATTGAGCGGATACAACGCTGGTGGAAGCGTTTCCTCTGCAAACATACAACCAGACACATACAGAAAAACAATGCATATTCAGGACAAGTATTCATCTATACAAATAAATAAGTACTGTTTCTTGAATATGAGAGTCTCGGATGGTTAGTGTGAGCAGTTCATTTGGTCGTTCAGCATCCTCACTGCCCATGAGAAGAAGCTGTTCCTCAGCCTGGTGGTGCTGGCTCTAATACTCCTATATCTCTTTCCCGATGGAAGCAGCTGAAAGATGCTATGTGCAGGATTGAAGGGGTCCTCAATGATTTTGCCGCCCGCTTCAGACAATGATCCTGGTAGATCACGTTGATATGGGGGTGGAGGGGGGAAACTCCAGTGATCCTCTCTGCCACCCTTATGGTTCTGTGGATTGACCTCTGATCCATTTCTCTGCAGCCACCTTTCCACACTGAGATGCAGCCACCCAGAGGCGTAACAGCAAGACACGATGGTCTATCTATAGTCATGCTCCCACAAAATTTAAATATGGTTGCCAAATTTTATTGAAAGTGTCGTATTTTAAGTTATGAGTGATTTTCTCCAGGGGAACATGTATCAGTTAATTATCTGTTCCTATGGAGTGTGCCAACCCTTAACATCTTGAAAAAAGGCATTTAAGATATGTTCAAACTCGTACATTTCAGATATGGAGTCCACATTTTAACAAAAAAAGAATAATTATTCCGTAAGTTATATGTTATCTTATCTAAATAAATACAAGATCTCAATTCATTATGCCATCCATGTACATTCAATTCAATATCATTCTTCCATGTAATTGCAATACATTTCCAAGCTACAGCCAACGTCAGATGAATAAATGCAATTTGAAATATTAGAGGTGGCTTTTTCACTCAGCGAGTGGTGGCAGAATGGAATGATCTTCCAAATGAGATAGTTGCGTCAGGGTCACTTCAGTCATTTAAGATAAGGTTGGATGTGTACATGGAGGTGAGGGGGTTGGAGGGTTATTGGCGGTGAGCGGGAGGTTTGAGCTAGTGGAGTTGTTCTAGTGAACCGGTGTGGACTCGAAAGGGCGACATGGCCTGTTTCCGCTCCGTAAATAGTTATATGGAACACAGCTTTGCATTTCTATGTTCCAGTAAGTAATGCTCAGACAGATGACAGATTTCCAGGTAACCACTCGGCACTTCCTGGCCACTGCCAATGCGATCATCACAAATTGAGTTTGGAATTTGGACAGCTTCATTGTAAGTCTTATGTCCATTATGTTTTCCAACAGGAACAACTCAGGGTCCTGCAGGAATTCTTTACCTATGATTTTTCCCTAGGGCTTGGCCGAGCTCCACCAAGGTTGCATGCACAAAGGTTCCTGTCTCAATGCTGCATCTAAAACATTGATCTGATCATTCTGATTTCGATCTGTTCAATTTTTGCGGCATCAGGTACAACTGGTGTAGAAAATCGTACTGCACTAGCCTATACCGTGAATTGATGGTTGTAGTCATGCTGGCCTGACACGAGTTGGACCAGCACCACTCATCATTCTGACTCCCACTTCTGACTCGATTTATGAAGGCCTGGCTTGGGTCCTTCTGTCTGGAGCAAGAAATATACTAATTACGGGAAAGGTATAGGTGGTTTGGAGACCAAACAGAGGAGATTTACCAGAATGTTTTCTGAATTGGAGAACATGTCATATGAAGCAAGGTTGACAGGGCTAGAGCTTTTCTCTTTGGAGTGGAAAAGTACTGTATATAAGGATTAGAGGGTCTGAGATAGGGTGGACATCCAGCACCTTTATCCTGGGGCAATAATAGCAAATACCAGATGTCATCTGTTTAAGGAAAGTGGAGGAAAGTTTAGAGGAGACATTAGAGGTAGGTTTTTTTACTCAGAGAGTGGTTGGTGCCTGGAATGGATTGTCAGAGGTGGTGATGGAGGCTCATACAATAGGGACATTGGCACATGCATGTAAGAAAAATAGAGGGTTATAGATGTGAAAAAGGGAAAAATTAGATTGCCGTGGAGTAGGTTTCCATAGGTCAGCACAACATTGTGGGCTGAAAGGCCTGTAGTGTGCTGTAAGGTTCTATGTTCTAAAGTCTTATTTGGAAAACTGAAATGTTAGAAACTTGTAAGGAGGTTTATTTGCAGTTTACATAACACAAAAATGAGGAATAAGTGACTGCCGATTACAATTAAAAGTTATTTAATTTTTAGATAATATCAATGTTTGATTATTTAGAAGCAGCTACTTTATATGGTTGTATAAAGTGCCAAGGGCTTGGGAAGGATGGTATTCCTGTCATCACAGCTTCAGAAGGATTTGAAGTTATTGAAGTTACAAAGGTGAGATCCTCTTTAATATAATTTTCTTTCAATAACACCATTGGTGAAAATGCAGTATTTTAAATCTGAAACTTTCCATTTTAAAAAATATATTATTTCTCTTGCAGAAAAGTATTTTGATCTCCTGTCCAGATGGGAATGCAGCCTCAAAATTTCTCATGCCTTATGCAGTCTTTTCTAGAATACACACCAAAAGTGTAAGTTCATATTTTTCTTAGATCCTGCTTGCCTGCATAAACTAAAAGATTTTTGGACTTTTCGTGGGACAATAACATTCCATACTTTCAGCCTTGTGTGACTACAGTGTTGATTTGAAAAATACTTGGATTAAAAATTCTGGATTTAAATAATCTCATTTTGCCTTTCAGTGATCGATTCATGAGAGCAAATAGCCTTTTTAATGAGTACCTATGGTTCTTGCAACATTAGAACAGGTTGTGGATGTTTAAAAATATAGAACTCTAAAATAGGAAAATGTTGAATGGGACTAATGACATTTAATTAATTAGTTTAACATCTAGATTTTTGGAGAATTAAGACCAATCTTAAAAATTATTATGATGCATTTGCTCTCATGTATTAATCTGGCACACTCATGTCTTTGGTGCTGCAGGACCAGCAGATTTTGCTTTCTGTTGGATTTTATTCCAATTAGTATCCCAATGCTTATTTAATAGTTTTTTTTAATGTTTTGTGGTAAAATAATACATTTTCCAGTTAACCCAATAGGTTTCAAGGGAGCATAGTCAATAGAACCAGGTGAGTTTGAAGGGAACATGGGAACTGAGGCCCTGTTGAGGGCATGGAAACCTTGACCTAGTATGTAAAAGTGAGCAGATAAGCTGGTATTCACATATTTCAGGGAGTATGGGAATCACCATCTAGTGAAGAAGATGCCAAACTATTTGGGATTTTGAAATAGTGGGAATGTGGATTATTGGAGTTTTACTTATTCACAAAAAGATTTCTATCTTTTTTTTTGCCAGTTGTTACAACAATAGCTCACAAACTTTATTGTACTGCACTCACATTTTGACGTTCATGCTTTTCTATTAAGAAAAGTCAATTGTATATAGAAGAGAACAATATTATTTCAGTAGTTTGTAGCACATTGTTTGAACTCTCATCTGCGAATTTTGGGTAAAGAAGAATTTACTGAAAAGAAACTGCTAAACCTATTCTAAATGGAAGTACTCTAGTGTTACTGCTTTAAAAATTGTTAGATTTAGCAGTCATAACACTGATTAGTAGGTATTAATTGAGTTAATTATACAATGCCAAGATGTTAATTGCACTTTAGTGAGATGGTTTCACAATTTAATATGACTATTTTGTTTCACGGGCCTGAAAAGAGTAGGATTCAAAAATTTGTAAATAAGATTTTCTTTCCCAAATAAATGCAGTACAACTCCAATTATCCAAAATCGGATTCTCCAAAATCCTCATTTATCCAAAATATTTTCCACAGGTTGAAAAAAATTTCACTCGACATGAAATTAGAAGGACAATTGTCCTCATTTCAGATAACTCCCTCCCCTCTCTCTTTCCTTTTCTTCTTTACCTCACTTTTTTTACTTTCTCTCTAACTTTCCCTCTTAAACTACATGCCACTGTCTCCCAGCTGCAAGCGGTCGGAAGAATCCCTTGTCTTGGCATCATCAAGGAGAGCGGCCTCCCGGGCAGGAATGGGACCTCTGGCTCAGTGGCGTTCCGTCCCTTCCTATCTTCTTCCCTTCCTCCCTCCTCAGCACACCTGAATGCCTGACAACGACTTCAAACCCTCCCCTCGGCTTACTACTGCACACGCACACCTGACGTGTGCGGTAGGCTTAGGGAAGGATTTGGAGTTGGGACTTGGGCGTCAGGAGCTCCAGTGAATGGGGAGACCCGCTAACTCACCACTGAATGTTCCACTGGCCTGGGAAGCCTCCCTGGGGATCAGCGACAGTGGTGGGAACATGTCGGGGATTGGTGGAGGCAGTTGGGAGGTCATGGTGATCGGCGGCAGTGTTGTGGCCAGCAATATTTGGTGAGAATTAAACATTATTTTAATGCTTAAAAAGCCTTCCCTTGTTGTTTGCTGTAGTTTAAACATTAATACAAGTGATTTGCTGTTGCTACTGGGCTGTTTTTAAAAATGGCCAGTTCTCCAAAAGAAACGTTTATCCAACATAAGCCTAGTCGCAACAATTTCAGATCATTGTAGTTGTTCTGTACATTGTTTATCATACAGGAGCTGCTAATATTCGTCAAATACAGGTACATAATCTTTTATCCAAAACTTCTCAGAATAATAGTAACGGTGACTTGAATGTGCAGCAATGGCGGCACCCCCCCCGGCAGAGCACCGCCAGCACTGACATATAAGGAACACTCACCATGCTCGGTACACTTATTCTCCTTCCTCATCCTAGCATTCGTTCTCAATTATACAACACAAAATATTACATGCCAGCCTGTTCTCGTGAGACCGTCTTGTCGCAGTTTATTTTGACACATTGTAGACCACTGCCAAAGGTGCTATTTTGTGTTGATACACCCCGAATGGAAGGGTCTCTGGACGGGGTGGGGGGGTATTGCGGCAGCTCTGGACTGGGGGAGGGGGGTGGCGGGGGTGCAGCATGCTAGATGGGTTGGGGGGGTGGTAAATTAAGTGATATAAAGATAGATCATAAATTTACTAGCACTGAGACATAGTACTGGGATTGGGTCTCATCAGCTTTGGTGTGCAGACAACATCCATGTAAAAAATGTTCACTTTTCAGAGGTTTTGAAAGTTTCAGATAAAAGATTATGTACCAAAGATAAGGTTTTGCGTAAATTTTCAATATTATGATGCAGTTGTATAAATTCTTTCACGTGCAAATACACCCAAACAATAAAAGAAGATTTATAATTCATGAATACTCCCATTCTTCCTGAAAATTTCCCACTTTGTCTGTCAAGAACTTACCATTGTGTTAATGTTTTATATTCAAGACCAGTCCTCTTTCTCTTTGACCTCATGACTGCTTTCACAACTTTGCCTGACTTGTATGCTGATTATTTACTTGGCATGTTGGCCAGAAGTTGTCCAGGGCAATGAATCTGTAGAATTTGTTGCTACAGACAGTTGTGGAGGCCAAGTCATTGGGTGTCGATTGATAGTTTCTTGATTAGCCAGGGCATCAAAGGTTATAGAGAGAAGGCTGGGCAATGGGGTTGAGGAGTAAAATGGTTCAGTTCATGATTGAATGGCAGGAAAGACTCAATTGGCTGAATGGCCATTTCTGCTCCTATGTCTAATGGTCTTAATAGTTAAATCAATGGATGTGGATATGGCCTAAGGACCACACACCTGTCTTCATTGGTAGGTTGGCAGAGGAGAGGGCCAGTACCTTCAAGTTTCTGAGGACCTCTCCTGGGGCTAGCACATGGAGACAACTGTGAAGAAAGCACACTAAAACCTTTACTTCTGTATGGGGGCACCACAGTGGCATAGTGGGTTTTCCCCAGGGCTCCAGTTTCCTCCCACTGTTTGAAACATACTGGGGGTGTAGGTTAATGGGGTATAAATTGGGCTGCACAGACTCGTGGGCCAAAATGGCCTGTTACTGTGGCTGTATGTCTAAAATGTTGATTCAATATTTTGTCAAACATCTAAAGATTTACTGTGAAAAGTATGCTGAAAAGTATGTTGCATCATGGCCTGGTTTGGTGATTCAAATGCTCAGGAATGCCAAAGGTTGCAGAAAGTATCAAAAATATCCAAGTCTATTCCATTTATTGAAGACGTCTATGTGAAGGATAAAAGACCTCTGTCACCTAGCTACTATCCTTGGGAAGTAGGTACAGAAGCCTGAAGTCTGGCACCTCAAGGTTGAAGAGCAGTTTTTATACAGTGGCTTTGCTCATGAACCTTCCCTTACGACCCAAATCATAAATCACAGCAGCAATCATAAAACAACCTGTCTGCACTATTGAAATGCCATTTTTTTTCTTGCTCTGTAACTGTGAATACTGTCTTTATTTATCTATACATCTATTCATGATCTCTTTCTGAACTAGAGTAATTTAATGCACACTGATTTGGATGATGTGTCTTGCGTACCTGCTTTTCTGCAGAAAGTAAGAATCTTAGTATATACAGTATGCACATTATACTTGTGTTATGACAGTGAATTCATGATCATTCCAGCTTCTGTCTCTATTGTAGTGGTTAATCCATGTGTATATCCCGTTCATACCTCCTCTGCATTTCTAATAGGTCGGTTTAGAGGGGAAAAAAACTCAGGCAGCCAAACACTGCTGAATCTATTGCTGTAACTTATGGCAGAGTGAACACAAATTTTGACTTGTGCTATGTTTAATATGAAACAAACAAAACTAATTTGAAAACCAGAGATGTTTGTCCCTTTGATATTTTTTCTATTACATTTGCTTGGAATCTTGGCCTCTCTTTGCTACCCTACCTCAGTCCTTTGACTAAGACGGCTAATCCAAATGAATAAAAACTTTAACTTACTTGCATTTCTATTTCAATTGGTTATATATGTTATAACATTTTAAGAATTTTAAATTAAATTTTGCTGCTGTAGAAATTAGACAATGCAATTGGTGAACACCAAATCGGTCATATCTTGTGCATGTTTCATTAATATTGTGTATTATTGTTAGATTTAAGAACAGCATTGCAGCTTTTAACCTTTCATTTAGATAACCAGCATGGATATATCCAGTGGTGGAGGACTGGGTGTATCTTGTAGTACAGATGGAACAATGAGAGTCTGGCAGGCCAACAATGGAGAATTGAGGGTTAGTGTTTATTTATTGCTTTCTAATTTTAACTAACACAGAATCTACAGTAAAATTCATTAAAGATTATTGTCACAATTTTCTTCTTTGTATTTGGTTGGTGCTGAAAAAATCAGTAAACATGTTGTTCAAAGACTATCAATCAATTTCTTTAAAGAGAATGAATGCAATTTTGTTTTGGGTTGAATTTTGAGTCATTTTAAACATTTACCAACTTGAATGTGTATTTTAAATAGCTAGGAATGCTTTGAGATTTTTTTACCCTAAAAAAAATTCTCTTTGTACAGATAACCACACATAACTGGGGGGGGGGGGCAGATTATGAAACCTTAATGACATCAAAATTTCCCAGTAACCTCTCAAAAGAAGAAAATGATGTTGAATCAATATATATAACCATTGTAATAAAGCCTTGGCATAAAATTATTCTCTTATAATCATTCTAATGTAGCCAATTAAGTTCGTTATAAGTGATCCCTTTTGTGCTGGTAATTAAATTACAATTGATTGCATTTGTTCCGCATTCCAAAGCAAATGCACAGGCAAGGGGCTTCATCAGTTACACAATTATACTAAAGATTTGAAGTGTTACAATGTAATGATTGCAAGAAAATCAACCAATCATGAGAAATTCATCTTTTAGAAATAATACTGTCAGTGTTTAAAAGAATGCGTGTTATATATTTTAAAAAAATTTAAAACTTGAAAATGTTATTTTTTTATTTGTAATCCTTTAAAAATGCTCATTTTTAGAGAGAACTGATTGGGCACGTGTACGATGTGAATACTTGCAGATTGTTTCCATCTGGCATTGTTGTTCTCAGTGGAGGAATGGATGCTCGGTTAAAGATCTGGTCTGTTGAAGATGGAAATTGTTCTGTAACCTTAAGTGGACACAAAGGAGGTATGCAGAGCTAATAACAGGTTTTCTGTAAACACTGAAGAGCAAACCATTTGAGGAAAATGGATTCTGAAGAAAATTTTCCAATAAGATTATTGTAAACCTACTTCAGGTTTAGATTTTTGAATATTAGCTTCTTGAGTAAAATATTCCAGAAATTAAAAATCTTGATTATCCATGTTACAGTTTTCTTTGAAACTTGATGTTGGAAACAAATAAAAGCTGGTCAAATGGATAAAGTCAACTCAACATCCGTGTTTTCGACCTCACATTCATTCTATGATCTCTGTTCACAGATGCTGCTTGCCCTCTTGAGTATTTTCCAGCTTTATTGCAGCGTTCTCTTTATTCCACCTCCGCAGAAACACCACATCATCAAATGCTGTTCTAAAACAGATCAAAAATAAAATAAACAAACCCAAAATGGATTTGGGCTTATAACTTACAGTTTAAGCATCATCTTTTGAATTCTGGTCTCTTCCCCAAATTCATGAAAAAAAACAAACTGCAAACAGCTTACTTATTCAGAAGTAATTATTCAACTATTAAAATTTTGTTTCATTAGAATGTCCTTCCTATAAGCTAAACTGAACCTGCTAATTGCAAAGCTTTGAAGGTAGATATTACCCGAGATTAAAAAATATATGCCAAAAGGAGGATGAAAACCAAGAAACATAAGGTTTCACCTGAAAGAATGCTTATTTCCGAGCTTATTTCTTGAGACACGCCACACATTTTTTTTGTTGATTACATCCTTTTTCCTAGTTTTATTGACAATCTACAAAGTATGTATTTGTTCCCCTTACCCTCCCCCCATCCCTCCACCCTATGACCTTCCCACCTGGCTCCAACAGCCCATTATACCTCTTCTACTCTCCTAACCTAGGTTGCTCATACCTCACCCATGCCCCTCCTCTTTATACTGGTCTACATTTTCAGTCCTAATTCAGGACCTTGACCCGAAACATTGACTATTCCTCCACATCCACTGAAGCTGCTTGACCGACTGAGCTCCTCCCGCAGTTTGTTTTTTGCGCCATGCATTTGTCTCAGTCACTCACTGACAAAAGGCAAAGGAGGAAAAACCCAACACCCAACCCCAACCCACCAATTTTCCCCTGAAACCGCTGCAACCGTGTCTGCCTGTCCCGCATCGGGCTTGTCAGCCACAAACGAGCCTGCAGCTGACGTGGACATTTACCCCCTCCATAAATCTTCGTCCGCGAAGCCAAGCCAAAGAAAAGATTCAGAAACACAGCTGTTAAAAGTATCATACTTGTGGCTGTGAAAATTGATAAAATCAAAGAAAATAGATACTGATTGCTGGTAATTTCAACTTTAAAATTCTGTTGGAGATAAGAAATTTCTCAAGTCACTATGTGCTGCACCTACAAAATTGATAGTTACTCAATTTTGAAATTATTTTTCTTTATAAATTGTATTAGTGTGGAGAAAAATGCTTGATCATGGTGTGCCTCATTTTTTCTCAAACAGGAATTCTTGATACAGCAATTGTAGAACGTGGAAGAAATATTATTTCAAGCTCAAGGGATGGAACAGCAAGATTGTGGGACTGTGGCATGTCCACTTGTCTTGCTGTTCTGGCAGATTGTGGGACTCCAATTAATGGATGTTCAGTTGGGTTTGCTGAAAACACCTTGAATTTGGGTTCTCCTGATCATCAACCAAGTAAGTAAACTGTTAAGATAGGCTGTTGCAAGTTTCTCTAAAGCTTGAGTTTGTTCTGTACATTCTTGAAGTATACAGGCTGGGAAGATTGTTGTTTCATTCTCTAGTTGCACATAATACCATGCAATAAGTTAATGGTGAAAATGTAATAGTTATCATTTAATAGCGAGGATTGGTTGGGGAAAGGAAAATTTACTGTTTCTGTTCACTAGCTAATAAGTCATACTCTCCTGAGTTGAGCCAAACTTGATACAGACCATAGTGTAGCGGCCCGCCGCCGCAGCAATTGGGGTGGTGCTCTGGGCACTGAGCTCAACCAGGAGCCAGCAGACCGCGCAGCGGCACTGGCCCCAGCAAGCGAACCGGCGGTCATACGGCGAAGGCAGCATGGGGGCCAGCGTCCCCAACATGGCGCTGACTCTGCTGCAGAGCCAACAGCTTGGGGATAGCACGTGGGGAAGAAGGCATTGTAATGCAAGAAGGGGGCCTGTGCGCAGGAAACCCACTCTTGTTATGCAGGTGGTGATATCAGTTGATGGGCAAACGGCGGTGGGAATGCCAACAGTATAAAAGTTAGGCTTCAGCCCCAATAAAACAGAGCTATACCTCGCTACACCTGTGTGTGTCTTCCTTTGAGTAGCACGCGGCTACAATTGGTGACCCCAACAGTTTAGACGGTATTTAAACCGAACAATGAGCAAGACGGCAGCAGTCTATGCAGTTGCCCTGAAGCTGTCAACCTTCTGGACGAATCAGCCCCGCGCCTGGTTCGACCAGACTGAGGCATGGTTTGAGATCCAGCAGATCACAGCGGAGTGCACCTGGTACTACTATGTGGTTTACACCCTGGACCAGGACAAGGCGAGCTGGTTGGCAAATTTCATCCAGGGGCCCCTGTCGGAAGGCGCCTACACCACCTTCCAAGGGCTGCTTATTGAGAATTTTGGGCTCTTACGATGAGAGAGAGGGGCACATTTGCTTCACTTAGACAGGCTGAGGGACAGTCCCACATTGGCCCTGATGAACGATATGCTGACCCTCACTGGGAAGTATGAACCCTGCATAATGTTTGAGCAGGCGTTCCTAAAGCAATTGCCTGAAGACGTCCAACTGCTCCTGGCAGATGCCAACTTCAGTAGCCCCCAGAAAGTCACAGCATGAGCGGACATCTTGAGGAAGCGAAAGAGAGAGCATGCTCAGCATCCATGGGGCTCGTCACCAAACCCTGCAGCCAGACCTGGACATGGTGCCCAAGGCCACTGGGGGTTGGAAACCATGCGGCGACTACCGCCTGCTTAACAAGCCTCAACGTCAGATCGCTACCCCATGCCAAACATACAGGACGTTGCAGCCAACCTGCATGGGGCAATGATTTTCTCTAAAATGAACCTTGTATGGGGATATCATCAGATCCCCGGACACCCTAACGACATCCCCAACACTGCCATCATCACCCCATTCAGCTTGTTTGAATTCCTATGCATGCCGTTCGGGCTGAAGAATGCCGTGCAAACCTTCCAGCAGCTGATGGATGCGGTGGGCTGAAACCCGGATAGCACTTTTGTCTACCTTGACGGCATCCTGATAGTGAGAAAAGACCGGCAGGAACACTTGGTGCACCTCTGCAACCTCTACACCCGGCTGAGTGAGTTTGGACTGATGATAAACCCAGCCAAATGCCAGTTTGTGTTGGAGACCATCGACTTCCTGGGGCATAGGATAACGAAGGAAGGGGCCACACCACTACCCAGCAAGGTGGAGGCCATCCGAAAGTTTCCTAGGCCCAGCATGACCAATGGACTGCAGAAGTTTGTGGTGATGATCAACTTTAATCACAGATTCATCTCCTCAGTGGCCAGAATCATGTGGCCCTTATTCGCCCGCATGGCCGTCAAAGCCAAGGACATAACCTGGGACACAGAGTCGGCAGAGGCCTTCATAAAGGCCAAGGAAGCACTGGTGGGCACCGCTCTTTTGGCACACCTCAGGGCAGATGCTCCAACAGCCCTGATGGTGGATGCCCCAGAAACAGCTATCAGCGGAGTTCTGGAGCAGCAGATCGGAGGGAGCTGGCAGCTGCTGACTTCCTTCAGTCGGCAGCTACGACCTCCAGAACTCAAGTTCAGCGCTTTCAACAGGGAGCTACTGGCACTGTACCTAGCCACCCGCAACTTCCGATACTTCCTCGAGGGCAGGACTTTTATGGCCTTCAACCACAAAGCCCTGACCTTTACCCTGGCCAAAATCTGGGACCCTTGGTCAGCTCACCAACAACGTCATCTGTTGTATATTTCAGAGTACACCCCCCAGATGTGCATCACATCTCAGGTAAAGACAAGATGGTGGCAGACGCACTGTCCAGGCAGACCATCCATGCACTATTGAAGGGAGTGGATTTCGTGGCACTGGCAAAGGTGCAACAAGTCAAAGAGGAGATGCCCCAGTACAGCACAGCCATTTTGGAACTGCAACTCCAGGACATCTTGGTTGGCGTAGGTAACACCACCCTCCTGTGTGACATGCCAAACCTATCGCCCCCGCGGCTTGGAGACGACGGGTTTTCGATTCCATCCATGGGCTGGCTCACCCATCCATCAGGACCACGGCTCAGCTGGTGGCCAGCAAGTATATGTGGCACGGTCTCCAAAAACAAGTTAGTGAGTGGGCGAAGGTGCACACACAGTGCCAGACTGCCACACGGTGCAGTGGCACACCAAGACCCCACCGCAGCACTTCGCGCCCGCGGAGTGAAGGTTTGACAACGTCCACGTAGACATTGTGGGACCCCTACCAGTATCCTAGGGGTTCCGCTACCTGTTCATGATGGTCAACCACTTCACCAGGTGGCCAGAAGCAGTTCTGATGGGAGACATCTCCATGGCCTCATCTCCTCCTGGATAGCACGGTTTGGCATACCATCCCAGATCACATCGGACAGAGGGGCCCAATTCACCTCCAGCCTCTGGACCAACCTTGTGAGTCTATGGGGCACTCAGCTACACCAGACTACAGTCTATCACCCACATTCAAATGGTCTGGTGGAGCACTTCTACAAACACCTTGTCTGTACTCATGGCCAAACTCCAAGGACCCAACTGGGTGGATGAGCTACCATGGGCACTGTTGGGGATCCACACTGCGCCCAAGGAAGAGCTCAACACCTCTTCCACAGAACTTGTGTACTGAGCTCCACTGGTGGTCTCCGGGGAATTTGTACTATTCCCAGACAAGCAACCGGACAACACAGCAGCACTCCTCTGCAGGCTACGGGAATGAGATGGCAACCTGACCCTGACCCCACCGACCAGGCATGGGCAAGTGAGAACCAACATACCCAAAGACCTGCAGGACTGCAAGTATGTTTTCATCCACAGGGATCCACACCGTCCACCGCTACAGAGGCCGTATGAGGGTCCATTCTGGGTTGTAAGAAACAGCAATGCCACACTCGAATTGGAGGTTGGAAGCAAGACAGAGGTCTTCACTACGGACAGGTTGAAGCCGGCACACCTGGACCCGGCATGCCCCGTCGAGATGCTAGTACCACGCAAGAGAGGCAGACTTGACTGCCTTCGGGCATCGATGACAAAACCGCCAGTTCTGGGGTGGGCGGGGGAGTTCATGTAGCAGCACACTGCGGTGGCAATCAGGCCGGCGCTCAGAGTGACAAGCGCAACGAGGAGCCAGCAGACCACGCAGCGGCACTGGCCCCAGCAAGCGAACCGGCGGTCATACAGCAAAGGCAGTATGGGGGCCAGCATCCTTAATATGGCGCTGGCCCCCGCTGCACAGCCAGCAGCTTGGGGATAGCGTGAGGGGAAGAAGGCATTGTAATGCAAGAAGGGGGCCCGCATGCAGGAAACCCTCTATTGTTATGCGGGCAGTGACATCAGTTGATAGGGTAAACGATGGGAACACCAACAATACAAAAGCCGGGCTTCAACCCCAATAAAACACAGAGCTATACGTCGCTACACCTGTGTATGTTTTTTTGAGTAGCAGGTGGCTACAATAGTGTAGATAACATCTGTGCCAGGGAAGGTTTAATATTGTAAATACCAGTATTACATTAACTGCCTTGATAGTAACTCATAACCTCATTGCCTCACAATCTCAAAACATTTCAACATCCTGCTAGTTCATTTCCTGTATCCCAGCCCTCTTCTTCCCTATTTCCTTCCCTCCCATCCTTCTAGCTTCCCTCAATTCACCTCCCTTCCCTCTGCCTGAGATGTACAGATATTTGACAAGGATTTTGGTACTTCTCATCTATTGCTTTGGTGCACAATCATTTTTTAAAAATAATTCCTTTGAAGCATCTTGAGATAGTTTAATGCCCTCGATCTAAATGCAGCTTGTTGTACTTCATCACTTAAATAATGTTGCCACTCTTATGGTGTTTCCATATTTCTATCACTGAAGTTATGGCAGGCAAATAGGGTATTTCCTGCGAATATTCAGTCATTAGTTTCATGACATTTGTAGTTGGGGGTTGTAGTATTTATTTGTTACCAATAAGGTTTAATCTAAATTTGAAATTACTCTACATACTCGTGTAATAGTTGATACTATGTAAAAGTTGACTGCTCTGCTTTTGGCCCTGGCTGTCCTCCCAATGGAGCTTCTTACGCCCTAACCGCAGATTCTCGCATAGGCCCTGGCTGCCCACTCATCAAAGCTCCTGATGCTCCATACGCATACTCTCCTTAGGCTGTGGCTGCCCGCTCATCCATGCTCCTGACACACTGACTATGGACCCTCGCCTAGGCCCCAGCCACCTGCCCATTCTAGCTCCCGATGCACACATTTACCATGATCAAAGGTAGCATGCGTTTAATAGTCAACCCCCTAAATTGGTCCACAAAATTCTACAATTACATAATTATAATTAAACACTAGTTTGTTTTTGGAATATGATAGGTTCAGTTAAGTCTACAAAACACACCCCAGGGGTGAGATCTATTGTTGTAAGTCTGTTGTCTGTACCCTCAAACAAACTTCACACCTCAGGTAGCAGGAGACTTGTGAAGATGAGCAGGCATTCAAATTTGTTGACTTGATATTAGTTCCTGAGGTAGGAGATCATTTTCACTCCAATTCAGAAGTTCATAATTTCTAAAAAAGCAATGTAAGCTAACCTTTTACATTCTCCTTATTCTGCTTTTCTTTCAACATTGGTCAAACATTCAGGCAAATTCGCTAAGTTTGAACCTGAATTTTAAAAGAAATATTCAATATAACTGTCCTTATGCATTATTGTCAGTTGATATACAGCATCGCAAACCTATTTCTTCAGACAGGCTAAGACATATTCTATGAAAGATTCTTCTGAATCTAGTGGTTGATGCACTTGGCAGCTTTGCTTTGCCATGTTATCAAGCATTTGACAGTGTTACCCCCTTGATGCCATCTCTCTATATTGAAGGTGGGAGCTGTCAGAGAAAAAGAAGTTTCTATGTTATTTAGAAATCAGGACCATAAGTCTTGAAATTACATATGCAGAGAAAACGAGGCTTATTCAATGCAAAGAAAATGTCTCAGTTGCAAGATTAGATCCCTAAACACTAATAAAAATCCAGAAATCCAGTGTAATAGAGATTAACGATTTATTCCATTACCTTGGAGCAGTAGTCTTGAAGTTAAGTCTTTATTCATGGCTGTTTTTCAGCTTTACGTCTTTCTGGTTTGTCAGGGTTTATGGGGCTGTGTCAGCATTTCAAAAAGATGTTTATCACTGTTTCTAAGATTTGTAGATTGCCCTGTGTCCAATTCACCAGTGGCAACTATTAAAACTCCCATGATGTATCTTTTACATATGTGCGCACAGTTTGTCAATAGCAGTAAAAAAATCCTAAGTCTCAGTTTAGGTAAGATTTCAGGTGAAAGCACATCATCTTTCATCTCTTTCAGCCCATTTAAAGTGGATTCTGGAGCATGTATATATATGTCATTCAGCTCTTCAAGCCTCGTGCCATCCAAAATGATCAAGGCTGATCGTCCAGATTCAGTTCCCTGCTCCTCCTTTCCATGCCTCTTGATCCTGATAGCATTAAAAGCAATGTAGAATTTCTTGTTATAACTTCTTGAATATATTTAATTCTTTAGCTCAAATGTTTTCTGTGGTGGAAATTCTACAATTTCATCAGCATCTGGATGAGGAAATTTATCATCTCAGATTACTCCTTGTGCTTCAAATACAACCCTTGGTCCTGGATTCCGTAGTCTGTCCAGTTCTGTTAGAATTTTGTAGGTTTCTATGATGGACAGTAAAATTCTTGGTATCCAGCACTTATGGGGATTAGTATATGCCGGATATGTGTATTTTCTAGTTGCTTGAGACTTACTCGGACAATACCTAACTCATGGAGCTGCAATAAGAATAATAAACAGTTTAAAAGATGAAAGACAAAAATACTATGCTGTACTTACACTGAACAAACTTCACTTACATGAATGCATAAACCTTAAAAGCATTTTATTTTATTTTCAGTCACATTCTTTGAAAACATTTAACCATTGCTGCATCTGCAGGTTCCTCCCCTCCACAGAGCCATCCGAAAGATGAACAAAGATAATTAAAACCGCCTCCCCCAAGTTTACAGATGAAGCCTCTGTCCAGGGTGACTCTTACTAAGTGGTGATAAGGAGACACTTTAAGAGAGTCAGCCCAACGGTGAGCGGCATCAACCAGCTCTTCATCCTGGGCCACACCATCTTATTCGAACACAACTTTATTTAACAGCTTTTATGAGCAAAGCATGACCAAGGAAGGCATTCTGCTGGCTGAATATTTGCTTCCATCTTCACTAAAGTTTTATGTGTTATTTCAGAGAGCATTTACTTTTACAATTTTAAACATAAATATTTTTGCCTATTATTTTATTCTTATTTATTTTAATTTTTAAAGTTTATTTTATTCTGGTTTTTTTTTCTGGTTGCTTGAATTCCGGTTACTACGATCTTACAGTTCTTTATTTTTCTGAGCTCCAGCGAATATAAATTAATCAACCTAATTGTCTGTCCTGCCTTAGTAGAAAACTGGTGAAACTTTACATGAACATCCTTCCTCAGAAGAGACCAAAAGTGCACATAATATTCAAGAATGATCACATCAAGACATTCTATAATTTCAGTACTACACCCATGCTCTGATTCTTAAGTGCACTCATTGTGAAAATTAATGTACCATTTTCCGCCTTCACCACCTGCTGAACCAGTATGCTTACTTTCAGAGACTGGTATTCAGGTGTACCGAAGTTTTCTTGCACCTTCCCCTTTTCCAATCAGTTATCATTCAGATAATAATTTGCCTGAGCAAACAAAGAATTGCTGGGGGAACTCCAGCATCCATGGATAGAAATGGTCATTCAACATTTCAGGTCAGAACCCTTTATAAAGAAGCTGGGAGAGTGGCTCAGAGGTGATAGATAGAAGGTGCCAAAGGTGGAAAGACATATAGAGGAAGAGACCATTAGGAAGGGAGTGGAGAAAAGAGAGAGGGGGAAAATATATATGTTCAGCATTAGATAAAGAAGATATGGAAATATTTAAATTAAATGCGGGGGGGGGGGCATTGTCTAAAATTGGAAAAATCAATGTCATGCTGTCAGACTGTCTTGGAGGAATGTGATGTGTTGTTCTCCAAGTTCATGTTTGGTGTCACTCTGGCAATGGATGAATCCAAGCACACATATATGTGTAGAAGTGGCTGGGGAATTGAAAAGGTTTGCTGCAAGAGGCTCAACCTTAGACCCATAAACAGAGCACAAATGTTCGATGAAGTGGTAATGAAATTTGTGGTTGGTCTCCCTGATGTAGAGGAAGCCACACCAGGTACACCAAATACAGAAGATTGGGTTGAATGATGATCAAATAAAGCTCTGCCTCACCTGGAAGGCTGTTTATGGCCCTGGGAGGATGAGGCAAAGATGGAATCTCTTTACATGCACATCTTCCAACCTAATCCTCCTCTATGCATTCACCTCTTGACCCCCTTTGCTAGCTTAATTTCCCTTTTATATACTGGTAGTCCCCAACTTACAACCATAATGGGGATTGAAGAATTTCACACTATGAACCATACTAACCAAAATACACACAAACATTTCCCTTTTGAATATACACAGTGTCATTTTCTCCCCTTTTCCCCCCTCCCTTCCCTCCCTCCTTCACACTCAACGTTCAACATATATGATACATTAAACCCATTAAACAATGTCATCACACAATGAAAATAAACAAGAAAATTGTGTCATCTTTTACATACTGGGTCAGTTCATTTCGTCTTCTTCTCCTGTCATTTTAGGTGGTGGAGGTCCGCGGTAGGACTTCTCTGTTGTGTTCCATGTATAATCCCAAATTTGTTCGAATACTGTAATGTTATTTCTTAAATTATATGTTATTTTTTCCAATGGAATACATTTATTCATTTCTATGTACCATTGCTGTATTCTCAGGCTATCTTCTAATTTCCAGGTTGACATAATACATTTTTTTGCCACAGCTAAGGCTATCATAATAAATCTTTTTTGTGCTCCATCCAAATCGAGTCCAAGTTCTTTACTTCTTATATTACTTAGAAGAAAGATCTCTGGATTTTTTTGGTATGTTGCTTTTTGTGATTTTATTTAATACCTGATTTAGATCTTCCCAAAACTTTTCCACTTTCTCACATGCCCAAATTGCATGTACTGTTGTTCCCGTTTCCTTCTTACAGCGAAAACATTTATCTGATACTGTTGGGTCCCATTTATTTAACTTTTGGGGCGTGGTGTATAGCCTGTGCAACCAATTATATTGTATCATGCGTAACCTCGTGTTTATTGTATTTCTCATAGTTCCGGAGCATAGCTTTTCCTATGTTTCATTCTTTATCTTTATGTTTAGATCTTGTTCCCATTTTTGTTTGGGTTTACAGCTTGTTTCCTCGTTCTCTTTCTCTTGCAGTTTGATGTACATGTTTGTTATAAATCTTTTAATTATCATTGTGTCTGTAATCACATATTCAAAATTGCTTCCTTCTGGTGACCTCAGCCTGCTTCCCAATTTGTCCTTCAAGTAGGTTTTCAGTTGGTGGTATGCAAACATTGTACCATGAGTTATACCATATTAGCACTTCATTTGTTCAAAAGATAATAATTTATTTCCCGAAAAACAATTTTCTATTCTTTTGATCCCTTTTCTCTCCCATTCTCTAAAGGAAAGGTTATCTATTGTGAAGGGGATTAGTTGATTTTGCGTCAATATTAATTTTGGTAGTTGATAATTTGTTTTTTTTCCTTTCTACGTGAATCTTCTTCCAAATGTTGAGCAGATGGTGCAGTACTGGTGAATTCCCATGTTGCACCAGCTTTTCATCCCACTTATATAGTATATGTTCAGGTACCTTCTCCCCTATTTTATCTAGCTCTAATCTGGTCCAATCTGGTTTTTCCCTTGTTTGATAAAAATCTGATAGGTATCTTAATTGTGCTGCTCTATAATAATTCTTAAAGTTTGGTAGCTGTAAGCCCCCTTGTTTGTACCATTCTGTTAATTTATCTAGCACAATCCTTGGTTTCCCCCCTTTCCATAAGTATTTTCTTATTATTTTATTTAGCTCCGTGAAGAATTTCTCTGTTAGGTGAATTGATAACGATTGGAATAGGTATTGTATCCTTGGGAAGATATTAATTTTAATGCAATTTACCCTTCGTATCAGTGTTAGTGGTAAATCTTTCCAATGTTCTAAGTCGTCTTGTAATTTCTTCATTAATGGCTGATAATTTAATTTGTATAGATGGCCTAGATTATTATCTAGTTGAATACCTAGGTATCGGAGTGCTTGTGTTTGCCATTTAAATGGTGATTCTTTCTTAAACTTTGTGAAATCCGCATTATTCATTAGCATCGCTTCACTTTTATTTGCGTTAATCTTGTACCCCGATACTTCTCCATATTCCTTCAATTTTTTATGTAATTCTTTTATTGATAATTCTGGTTCTGTTAAGTATACTATGATGACATCTGCAAATAGACTGATTTTATATTCCTTCTCTTTTATTTTTATCCCTCTTATTTTATTTTCTGTTCTTATCAGTTCTGCCAATGGTTCTATAGCTGACGTGAACAGTGAGGGAGATAGTGGACATCCCTGCCTAGTTGACCTGGTTAATTTAAATTGGTTTGATATATATCCATTTACTGTCACCTTCGCCAATGGTCCCTTATATAATGCTTTAATCCAATTAATATATTTCTCTGGTAGGTTGAACCTCTGTAGTACTTCGAATAAATAATTCCATTCTACTCCGTCAAAGGCTTTCTCTGCGTCTAAGGCAACCACCACTGTTGGGGTCTTGTTTCTTATACTGCATGGATTAAGTTAATGAACTTACAGATATTGTCCGTTGTTCATCTTTTCTTAATAAATCCAGTTTGATCTAGTTTTACTATTTTTGGTACACAGTCAGTCAATCTGTTTGGTAATAGTTTAGCTATTATCTTATAATCTGTGTTGAGTAGAGATATTGGTCTATACGATGCTGGTGTTAGTGGATCTTTCCCCCTCTTTGGTATTACTGTAATTATTGCTGTTTTGCATAAATCTGGTATGTTTTGTGTTTCTTCAATCTGGTTCATTACTTCCAGGAGAGGAGGAATTAATAAGTCTTTAAATGTTTTATAGAATTCTATTGGGAGTCCATCCTCTCCTGGCATTTTATTGTTCGGTAGTTTTTTAAATATATCCTGTATTTCCTCTATTTCAAATGATTTTATTAATTTGTTTTGCTCCTCTACTTGCAATTTCGATAGTTCAATTTTAGCTAAAAACTCATCTATTTTGTCTTCTTTCCCTTCGTTCTCAGTTCGATATAATTGCTCGTAGAATTTTCATTGATCTCTGTTGGATTATATGTCATTTGTTTGTCCTTTTTCCTTGATGCCAATACTGTTCTTTTAGTTTGTTCTGTCTTCAGCTGCCAAGCTAGTATTTTGTGCGTTTTTTCTCCTAGCTCATAATACTTCTGTTTTGTCTTCATTATGTTCTTCTCCACCTTGTATGTTTGTAGTGTTTCATATATTTTTTTGTCCGCCAATTCTCTTCTTTTTGTTGTATCTTCCCTTGTTGCTAATTCTTTTTCTGTACTTGCTATTTCCTTTCCCAGCTGTTCTATTTCCCGATTGTAGTCCTTCTTCATCTTAGTTACATACCTTATTATCTGCCCTCTGATAAACTCTTTCATTGTATAAATTTATAGTATAAATTTATCTTTCACTGATTCTGTATTTATTTCAAAGTACATTTTAATTTGTCGCTCAATCAATTCTCTAAAATCCTGTCTTTTAAGTAGCATGGAGTTTAATCTCCATCTATACATTCTCGGTGGGATGTCCTCCAGCTCTATTGCTAATAACAGGGGTGAGTGATCCGATAAAAATCTAGCTTTATATTCCGTTTTTCTAACTCTCCCTTGGATGTGGGCTGACAATAGGAACAGGTCTATCCTTGAGTATGTTTTATGTCTAACCAAATAATATGAGTATTCCTTCTCCTTTGGGTGTTGTCTCCTCCATATATCCAAAAGTTGCATTTCCTGCATCGATTTAACCATAAATTTGGTTACTTTGATCTTTCTGCTAGCGTTTTGTCCAACTTTGAGTCCAAATTAAGGTTAAAGTCCCCTCCTATCAGTATATTCCCCTGCATATCTGCAATCTTCAAAAAGATATCTTGCATAAATTTTTGATCCTCTTCATTAGGTACATATACATTGAGCAAATTCCAAAATTCTGAATATATCTGACAGTTTATCATTCCATACCTCCCTGCTGGATCTATTATTTCCTCCTCTATTTTGATTGGTACATTTTTATTGATTAATATAGCTAATCCTCTGGCTTTTGAATTATACGATGCTGCCGTTACGTGTCCTACCCAGTCTCTCCTTAATTTCTTGTGTTCCACTTCAGTTAGATGTGTTTCCTGCACGAATGCTATATCAATTTTTTCTTTCTTCAGTAAATTTAACAGCCTCTTCCTTTTGATTTGGTTAGGTATTTCGTTAATATTTATAGTCATATAGTTCAACATGGCCATTTCTTACTTTGTAATTAAATCTTTTTTCATTGTACACTTGACAATAACAACTTAAAGTTTCCTGAATTTATCAATCAACCTTAGTGAATCTTTCCATATTCTGGTCCACGCTTATCTTGCTGTCAGCATTCTGGGATCCACGGGCTGGGCGTGGCCATCTTGATTCCTGTGCGCGTGCACGAATCTTCGGTTGACGATTGTGCATGCCTTCAGTGGGTTTGCATGTTGGAGTTCAGTTGGCGCATGCACGAGAATTAAGTGCCCTGAATTCGTGTTCTTAACTCTCGCGCATGCACCAACCAAACTCCAGGATGCGAACTTACCGAAGACTTGCACATTCACATAGGAATTAAGGTGGCTGCATCCAGCACTGACACCCCGGAATGCCAACTAACAAGGTAAGTTTATACATTTTGGCTCTTACATGCCCTTTATCTCTTTACCGCACGGATGGCAGTCTCTTCAATCTGAGGTGCCTGCAAGCTCACACCAAGACACAAGAGAAACTTGTCCGTGAACTACTCTTTGCAGACGATGCCGCTTTAGTTGCCCATTCAGAGCCAGCTCTTCAGCGCTTGACGTCCTGCTTTGCGGAAACTGCCAAAATGTTTGGCCTGGAAGTCAGCCTGAAGAAAACTGAGGTCCTCCAACAGCCAGCTCCCCACCATGACTACCAGCCCCCCCACATCTCCATCGGGCACACAAAACTCAAAACGGTCAACCAGTTTACCTATCTCGGCTGCACCATTTCATCAGATGCAAGGATCGACAATGAGATAGACAACAGACTCGCCAAGGCAAATAGCGCCTTTGGAAGACTACACAAAAGAGTCTGGAAAAACAACCAACTGAAAAACCTCACAAAGATAAGCGTATACAGAGCCGTTGTCATTACCCACACTCCTGTTCGGCTCCGAATCATGGGTCCTCTACCGGCATCACCTACGGCTCCTAGAACGCTTCCACCAGCGTTGTCTCCGCTCCATCCTCAACATCCATTGGAGTGCTTTCATCCCTAACGTCAAAGTACTCGAGATGGCAGAGGTCGACAGCATCGAGTCCACGCTGCTGAAGATCCAGCTGCGCTGGGTGGGTCACGTCTCCAGAATGGAGGACCATTGCCTTTCCAAGATCATGTTATATGGCGAGCTCTCCACTGGCCACCGTGACAGAGGTGCACCAAAGAAAAGGTACAAGGACTGCCTAAAGAAATCTTTTGGTGCCTGCCACATTGACCACCGCCAGTGGGCTGATATCGCCTCAAACCGTGCATCTTGGCGCCTCACAGTTTGGCGGGCAGCAACCTCCTTTGAAGAAGACCGCAGAGCCCACCTCACTGACAAAAGGCAAAGGAGGAAAAACCCAACACCAAACCCCAACCAACCAATTTTCCCCTGCAACCGTGTCTGCCTGTCCCGCGTCGGACTTGTCAGCCACAAACGAGCCTGCAGCTGGCGTGGACTTTTACCCCCTCCATAAATCTTCATCCGCGAAGCCAAGCCAAAGAAGAGATGGTGAAATATAGCGTAAACCATGTAAATGTTTTAATATTTTCTTTAATTTGGTCGTACGTGCGGATGGTTGATAAGTCGGGGACTACCTATATGTAATATCCTTTATATCTTCATTTCAATGAAGGGTCATGACCTGAAATGTTGCTGAACATTATGAATATAAGCCTCTGTTCCTCTACTGACCTGTCTCTTTATTTGAATAATGTAGTGATCAAAATTGCACTCAGTGTACCAACTATGGCCTAAGCAATGTTTAATAATGTTGAACTATAGGATCACTGTTCTGGTATTTAAGGCCTTGACTAATGAAGGCCAGTATCCCATTTGTCTTCTTTCTTAACCATGTTATCTACCTGTACTGCCGCCTTAAAGGATCTTTTGGATGGTGTGCCAGTGATGGTAGAAGTCAATATTTAATTTGGTTGATATTTTCTGACCTCCTGGGTAGCTTTATCCAAGATGTTATTTTCCTTTTTAAGTAGCCTCGAAGTTGCACTAATTCTTGGCAAGTTGAGAGGATTTGAGATATTATTCAAAATGCTAATGAATTTCATATATTTTCATGTAAAGTAGAAAAATAGCGAAACTGTGTGAAGAAATTAAATACTGGTATATTTTTACTGATCAGTTAATGATTTTCAAATTACATTGTAATAATCTTTCAAGATAAAATGCCTAGCATCTATTTTACAAATGCACCGATGTTCAATGCAATAATCCCCCAGAGCACTGTATATATTTTTTAATAAACTATGTACTTATCAGGTGAACGTGAAATTGGAACTGAGGGAAAATTGTTACTTCTAGCCCGTGAAGATAGAAAACTGCAAAGTATCGGACTCCTCAGCAGGAAACCAGTAAGTGCATTTTATTTGCCTGCAGGTCGTTGAAAGTTTTCTAAAGATATTAATTGTAAGAACACAGGAGCTAATATTCTCGCAGTAAATAACAATAATGATGAAATCACCTGATTTTTGAGACTTCATTTATATATTTGATTACTGAGAACATCATTAACATTTTTGTAAACTGTTTAAGAAATTTTCTTTAACCTTCTCATAAGAATTGGGAATCCATCCACTCCAGGCGTTTTATTGTTCGGCAGCTTTTTTAATATATCCTGTACTTCCTCTATTTCAAATGGTTTTATCAGTTTGCTTTGTTCCTCTTCTTGCAAATTCGGCAGTTCAATTTTAGCTAAAAATTCTTCTATTTTATCATCTTTCCCCTTGTTCTCAGTTTGGTATAATTGTTCATAAAATTCCTTAAAGTTCTCATTAATCTCTATTGGGTTATATGTAATTTGTTTGTCCTTTTCCCTTGATGCCAATACAGTTCTTTTAGCTTGTTCTGTTTTAAGTTGCCAGGCTAATATTTTGTGTTTTTTCTCCCAGTTCGTAATACTTTTGCTTTATTTTCATTCTGTTCTTCTCCACCTTGTATGTTTGTAATGTTTCGTATTTTATTTTTTTGTCCCCCAATTCTCTCCTTTTTGTTATATCATCCCTTTTTACTTGTTCCTTTTCTGTACTTACTATCTCCCTTTCCAACTGTTCTATTTTCCAATTGTAGTCCTTTTTCATCTTAGTTACATAACTTATTATCTGCCCTCTAATGAAGGCTTTCATTGCATCCCATAATATAAATAGTCTTTCACTGATTCTGTATTTATTTCAAAATATGTTTTAATTTGACATTCAATAAACTCTCTAAATTCCTGCATTTTAAGTAGCATGGAGTTTAACCTCCATTTCCTCCAGTTCTATTGCTAATAACAGGGGTGAATGATCAGATAATAATCTAGCTTTATATTCTGTTTTCCTAACTCTCCCTTTAATATGGGTTGACAACAAAAACATATCAATCCATGAGTATGTTTTATGCCTACTTGAATAATATGAGTATTCCTTCTCTCTTGGGTGCTTGCCTCCTCCATATATCCATAAGTTTCATTTCCTGCATTGATTTAACCATAAATTTGGCCACTTTATTCTTTTTGCTAGTCTTTTGTCCAGTTTTATCCAACATTGGATCCAAATTAAGGTTAAAATCCCCTCCTATCAATATATTTCCCTGCATATCTACAATTTTCAAAAAAATATCTTGCATAAACTTTTGATCCTCTTCATTAGGTGCATATATATTGAGCAAATTCCAAAATTCTGAATATATCTGACATTTTATCATTACATACCTCCCTGCTGGATCTATTATTTCCTCCTCTATTTTGATTGGTACATTTTTATTAATTAATATAGCTACACCTCTAGCTTTTGAATTATGTGATGCTGCCGCTACGTGCCCTACCCAGTCTCTCTTTAATTTGTTATGTTCCACTTCAGTTAGATGCTTTTCCTGCACAAATGCTATATCTATTTTTTTTCTTTTTTTCTTTTTTCAGTAAATTTAATAGCCTCTTCCTTTTAATTTGGTTATGTATTCCATTAATGTTTATAGTCATATAGTTCAATGTGGCCATCTCATATCCTGTTTACACCTCATTTCCGCATCCTCACCACCACCATCCCCCTTTTCCCCATTTTCATCTCTCAGTTTTCCCTTTTTAAACTCAATGTATGACAACACATTTAAAACATAAAGTACTCCAACAACTCCCACATCCAATATTGCCTTAACCCCAAATACTCCCCCCCTACCCCGAGTTTCCCCTTATCCCGTGGCACAACTCCCCTTTCCATTTGGATTTGATCCTGCTCGCAAGCGTCAACTGATTTCACAGTGACGGTTATTCTCTCTCCTCCCCTCCCCAAGAAAACACTTTTTTTTACACATATAACAAAGTTCTCCCTTTTTTCCCCTTACTTCCTTCCCTTCTCTTTCCCTTCTTTAGTTCTTTACATATACATTGTTTTTACATTTTTATATATACTTTATCGCCGTTGTTTATTCTTATTACATTTCTTCATCTCTCCTTCTGTTCTGCAAACGTTCTGCAAATTCTTGTGCTTCCTCCGGATCCAAGAACAGTCTGTTTTGCTCCCTGGGGTTAAATATTTTAAACACAGCTGGATGTCTTAACATAAATTTATAACCTTTTTTCCATAGGATCGATTTTGCTGTATTAAACTCCTTCCTCTTCTTTAAGAGTTCAAAACTTATGTCTGGGTAAAAAAATATTTTTTGACCCTTGTATTCCAGTGGTTTATTGTCTTCTCTAATTTTATTCCTTGCCCGCTCCAGTATATTTTTTCTTGTTGTATATCTCAAAAATTTTACTAAAATGGATCTTGGTTTTTGATGTGTCTGTGGTTTCAGAGCTAGTGTTCTGTGTGCCCTTTCTATTTCCATTCCTTCTTGCATTTCTGTCATTCCCAGGACCTTTGCGATCCATTCTTTTATAAATTCCTTCATATCTGTGGCTTCTTCATCTTCCTTAAGGCCCACTATTTTTATGTTGTTTCGCCTACTATAATTTTCCAACATATCAATTTTCTGTGCTAACAACTCTCGTTCTCTAATTTTTTTAATCACTTTCTTCCAATTTTCCTCTTAAATTGTTTACTTCCATTTCTTTAGCCATTTCTCATTCTTCCACATTTTCTACTCTTTTCCCTACTTCTGTCATGACTAGTTCTAATCTTTGCATTTTATCTTCTGTTTTTTTTACATTTTTCCTTTAATTGCACTAAATTCTAATGACAACCATTCTTTTAATGCTCTCACCTGTTCTTCAAAAAAAGCTTTATCTATATTCTGTCCATCTGTTTTACCTTCTATTTCTCTGTGAAAACCTTGGTCTTCTTCCTCTTCTTCTGTGTCTGTACCTGTGTTTGTGTCTTCTTCTTCTCTTCTTTGTATCTGTGTCTCTACTGATTTTTCTGATGAGTTGCTTTGTCAGGTCTCTTCTTGGTTGGCTTCTTGCTCTTGGTCTTCTTCTGAGCTGCTCATCTGTTGAGCCTCCTGCTGCTGCTCTCTTGCCGTTCACCCCGTGGACTTTCTTTCTAACCTAGTACTTCACTCCCTCTCCTGCTGCTTTCCTCATCTTCCAGCTGAGAGCCCTGGTGTCAGGCGTCCCTCAGCTGGTTATGCCATGGTTGCCTGCTCCTCAGCTGAGACCCCCTCCCGTCGGTGTTTTCTTTTACCTTAGATTGCGCACTGCTCATGCGTGACTCCTCGCACATGCGCAGTTGCGCACTTTTGTTTGGGTCAGAGAGCCATTTTTGCAGTCCACCGTTCGGGTGGTCGCGACTCCGCAGGGCCGACACCAACCTCAGAGATCGGGCACTCTTTGCCACCATGGCTCCCTGTTCCTTCGTGCAGGAAAGGCCTTCTTCTTTCTTTTCCAGTGTCTTTTCTTCTTTTTTTCCTGTTGTTTTTACTTTTTACTTAATTAGGTGCCATCTTCTTTCTCTTCTATGCAACTTTATCTTTTATATTTAGTGAACTTTGTCTTGTCTTTTTTTCTTCATTTCTGGAGAGGGCTGGTTTTACCCTACAGGCCCCTACTCCATCACGTGACTCCTCTGAAGAAGCCAACTAAACTTGACTGCTTCACAGGGAAGGGGGTCTGTAAACTTTGAGGGGACTATAGCCAAAAAAGGTTGAGAATGATTGATGTAGACCAGAGAGTGACCTCCACCACTCCTCGAGAAGTCTATAATCAGCTCTTTGTGTTATTGTAGAAGTGAAAATTTGCTTCTTTCTCTTATTTTTAATGAGTGCCAGACAATGCTTAAGATCACAAAATAAAGGGACAGAAGCAGGCCACTAGGCCCATCGAGTCTGTTCCTTGACTCTACACTAAGCTAAACTATGCTCACACCTAGTTCCAATTTCCAGCCTTTTCCTCATATCCCTTGATACCCTTACTAATGAGATACTTATCCATTGTGCCGGCGCACAGCTTAATGGCGAACTGGCCCCGTTTGTATCGCCACATGGCAGGGCAGCCATTAGGAGATGGAGATGGCGTCATCAGGGGTTTCTTCTTGACTCCAGCATCCTTTCCAGCGCGCACCCTGGGCAGCGATTATGACGTCACAATACACCAAGTGACTGAGCTCATGCTGCCCTTAAAGGGGCGCGCTGAATTTGAATAAAAACAGTTGTTAATGACCATTGGTGTGGTGGCAGTGATTTACTTCAGCTCCTTAGATCGCCACACCATTTCCTTTTTAAATACTCCCAGTGATCTGCTTTGTGCATCAGTGAGTTCCACAGATCTACGACCCTCTGACTAAAGAAGTTCTTCCTCCTCTCTTTTTGAATTGGATAACTTCTAATTTTAAGACTATGAGCCCTTGTCCTCGATTCACCCATCAAGGGAAACATCTTATCTGGATTCACTCTATCATAACTTTTCAATATTTGAAATGTCTATATGAGATCCACCCTCTTTCTCCTACACTCCATTGAATACAACCCAAGAGCTGCCAAACGTTCCTCATACGCAAGCCCATGCATTCCAGGAATCATCCTAGTAAATCTCCTCTACACCTTCTCCAATAATATCACACCCTTTCTAAGATAGGGGGGACAAAAATGTGCACAATACTCCAAATGGGGTCTCACCAGTCCCCAAAGAGTCTCATAAACATCTCTCTACTCTTATACACTATTCATCTTGAAATGAATGCTAGCATAGCATTCGCCTTCTTCACTACCAATCCCACCTGGTCATTAACTTTTAGCTGACTCTGCACAAGGATGCCCACGTCTCTTTTCACCTCCGAGGATTGAACTTTTTACCCGTCCAAATAATACTCTGCCTGTTTATTTCCATTGCCAAAATGTAGAACCGAACACTTCTCAACATTGTACTTCATCTGCCATATTTTTGCCCTGTCTCCCAATCGTTCTATATCCCTCTGCAATTTTACGGTTTCTTCAAAACTTCCTGCTCCACCACTTATCGTAGTGCTATCTGCAAATTTGGCCACAAAACTATTCATTCCACAATCCAAATCGTTATTATAAATTGTAAATAGCACCGGCTCCAAGACCGACCCCTGCGGAACAACACTTGTTACAGGTAGCCATCCTGAATGTGATCCCTTCATTTCAACCCTTTGCTTTCTGCCTATCAGCCAATTTTCTATCCAGTCTAATAGCATCCTTGTAACTCCATGGACCCTCATCTTAATTAGCAGCCTAACATGTGGCACCTTATCGGAAGCCTTTTGAAAATCCAAATATGTAACATCCACAACCTCCCCTTTGTCTTTCCTACCTAAGATTTCTTCAAAAAACTCTAATAGGCTCATGGCGACTCTTTGTTTGCCTGACAGCAGATACAAATTAAAGTCATTGTGTATGCTACATTTTTGATGTATTTTTACATGACAAAGGAACCTTGAACATTGAACCTTGAGTGTGACATTTCATAATGTAGCAATTTCTTCAGGAATTGATTCCATGAACTATGTTGGAACATGTGTGGGGAGTGTAAATGAGTGCCCAACAATTACAAAATAAAAAGGAAAAAGAGTAAAAAAGAAAGTGATGTTTTTTTTTTTGAAGCAATTTCATGAGACCAAATTTGGCTTTGAACTGGTGTTGAATGCCTCTGTAACATCTATTTCTGGATTTCTTTGAAAATTCAGGAATAATGGCTTAAAGTGTGTATAATTTCAGTAAATTGCAGTAAAATCTGATATAATTTTCCATCTTGAATTTCCAGATATTTATGTTTGAGGGATCCGATGCTTTCAACTGTTGTACTTTCTTTTCAAGTACATATATCCTTGCAGGAACACATGATGGCAACATTTATCAGTTGGATGTCCGAAACACTAAGTAAGTGTACTGTATAACAGTTTGATAAATTAAACTGGTTATTGACCGGATGTTCCTTCTCATCAGCATAAGATACTTTTATTGATAAGAGCAATAATACATTTTCTTTCTTTGGCTTGGCTTCGCGGACGAAGATTTATGGAGGGGTAATGTCCACGTCAGCTGCAGGCTCGTTTGTGGCTGACAAGTCCGATGCGGGACAGGCAGACACGGTTGCAGCGGTTGCAAGGGAAAATTGGTGGGTTGGGGTTGGGTGTTGGGTTTTTCCTCCTTTGTCTTTTGTCAGTGAGGTGGGCTCTGCGGTCTTCTTCCCACCGAACTGTGAGGCGCCAAGATGCACGGTTGGAGGCGAGATCAGCCCATTGGCGGTGGTTAGTGTGGCAGGCACCAAGAGATTTCTTTAAGCAGTCCTTGTACCTCTTCTTTGGTGCACCTCTGTCTTGGTGGCCAGTGGAGAGCTCGCCATAGAACACGATCAAACATGTTCAAAGTGTGAAAGAAAAATCACGAGCCTTATTGAATGCCCCTCTTGCCCATATCATTTAAAAGTATTAATGAAAATATCTGCAATTCAATAAAGGTAATTTGTGATGACAGAATGCCATTCTATAAGAAAATATTGCATGAATCTAGGGAGAAGAGGCAATTACAAGAAAGTTTGGACAAGTAAGAAGAGATCTTTAAGGATGAAAATGAATCAGATGTGTAGTTCAAATAGGAGCACAGAGTCAACTGAAGGCTCTGCTACCAACTAATGGAGCATGAGGAAGAAACTGATTATTGAAGAGTTACAAGAGTAAATAAGAGAGTTTAAGATAGAATCTTCAGTGTCATTGTAAAGCAGAGAAGAGTTGTTGGATGTGCATTCAGATGGGTGTGAATGCATCTGTGCAAGGATAATCCCATGGGGCTAGACAGCCAAGAACTTGTATAGTCAGCAAAGGATAAAACTCAGATTGCTGAGTTTTATTCACACACTTTAATTGTTTTAATGGATGTGAGAAGAATGAAAATTGAACTGTGAGTTTCACTAAAGATGGATATGATGTTGGAATAGTTGCGCGTGAGACAGGTTATAGAAATTGGACGAGCAGAGGAACATTTCTCATATAAATAAAACCATAAACGATGTCTGGAAGTATAAGGGCCTGGAAGTGGAACTTAACAGTCAAAAGTTTAAATTCACAACTTTACACAAAAAAGCTGTTTTTGCTAGAATATGCCACATTTTCTGAATGTATGTGTATGACAGACAGTGTTAAGAGCTTTCAATATGTTTTTATTTTTGCAGAACTCCCATACAGATAATCCATCGATCAGGTGCTCCGGTGCTTTCCTTGTTTCCCTGTAGAGAAGGCTTTATGGCAAGCCACAGTAAGCCATTCATGTTTTTTACACTAGCTGAGCCAAAATACCTGATTGTGTTATGTAGTGTTCCATAGTACTATGGTCATTAAAAAAAACCTTATCTGGTTTACTAGTCCTTTTGGTGTGGGGTCTGCTTCCCCTTCCATTATAGTATGTGACTCCAGAGCCATCAATGCACTTGACTTTTAGCTGCCTTGTGAAATTATTTATCAAACCACCTAATTCAAGTGGCATCAGGAAATGTCAAAAATGGTGGCCTTGTTAATGACATCCAGATTGCCAATTTTTAAAAATATTTTCAGCCCACAAGCCCGTTTTGCCATTCAGATTACCATGTCTGATTTGGTGTTTGGCCTTAATTCTACTTTCCTGTCTGGTCTTCATAATCATGAGATCCAAAAATCTATTTATCCTACAAAAACAAAGTTCTTTCCTATGAATGGCATGGCGCTACATTTCATTGGAAAAATTAAAAATATCCATTTTTAGACAAGTCTCTTTTTCCCCTTCTATTTAAGTTTCCAGGTTGCTTGTACTGGACAACCATATCATTGCTGCTCTGTGACACACAGGAGGCAGAATATGAACAATGGACTGAATTTTTTTCAACGGTGGTAATGTGTTACATAAAATAACAAAGAAATTTCACACATTCTGCTATTTTGGAAAGTATATTTGGAAATCGATAAACAAACCAGGATTCATATTTCTTACTTTCTGCATATTTCTGTTGAGAATGAATGTCTTGCACTCACGTAAACCACCTCCAACTTTTATATTTTATTGTCATTCAATTATTAGACATTTTTGTTTTGTTACTTCATTCTGTAATCAGCATCTTTAGTGGCTGGAGAAAATAAGTTGAACAAGAACTGGGCAACAGAAATACTCATTTTTTTCAGTGTCTACATATTAGAGATTTTTTAATGATCTCAATTACATACATTTTCTAAAAGGACCGATAAGAATTTATTTGATGCAGTTTTTAATTTACAACCTTTCTATATCTAACATTTATGATATGTTGTTTGGAACAAGAGAGGTTCCCTCAGATAGAATTTTAAAAGCCTGAGAACAAGACCTACAGCTTTTAATTTCTGAAGAAACTTGGAGTGTAATTTTCAAATTGGTTAATACCTCATCTTTAAGTGTCTGCCACTCTCTCCTATAAATATTCAAAGTCAAACTATCTCATTTTTATACAGAGGTATCTCCTTGTTGTGATAAATGCAGCAATGGAGATGCTTCATTAATTCATATGTTTTGGACATGTCAGAGTCTTGAGAGATATTGGAATGAAGTATTTCAAACTTTCTCTGTACTTTTTTAAAGTTAATTTTAAACCTAATCCCTTAACTATTTTATTTGGTATTGTTGTCTTACGTCTGGGCGGGCACTGTTGCTTCGATGGAGGGACATTGCCCTGCCTTAATGCTTAAAAGCTATATGAAGTCATGTTTAAATTTAGAGAAGATTAGATGCTCAATTCCTGATTTGAATTCAAATTTTCAAACACTGTGGGGACCCTTTTTGAATTACTTTCATAATCTTTGATTTGATATGAAGGTAGAATGTGTTGACTAATGAGGTAATTTATCATTCTGATAAGACTTTTTTTAGCCAAACAGCTTCTTTCTTGGTAGTGGGTTTCGATTTTATTTTTTTACAATAAAATATTAAAATGTAGGGTACCTTGGATGAAATTTATATGATTTAAGCGTAAAGTATTTTTCTGACTTTTAACATAGATTCTTATGTACTGGGCATTAAAATATTTTAAATCGTTTGGTAGAAAACAGGTACAGAGCAAGTAATTAGCTCTACTTAAACTGTTTCAACCCAAATGACAAGCAAACATTTGAAGATAGCTCATCCATATTGTCATCTACCTTATTCTTTCAGGTGATGGAAGTTGTTATGTTATTCAGCAGGATCAAGATTATGTCATTGAATTTACAGGGCCTGATTGTGACCCCATTTATAAGGTACAGTATCTATATTTGATTGTTAACATTATGCATGAACATAATGAAAAATTAATTTCTCTGTGAGCTACATTTTCCATTCATGAGTATGAATGGTTGGAAAATCTGATCAGTGTTCTCAATAATGCATTAAATAGATAAATTATCCGAAATGGTCAGGACTGGGCCTATGTTTGGATAAACGTTTTTTCCGGATAACTGCTTATTTTTTTAAAAACAGCCAAGTCGCAACAGCAAATCACTTGCATCACTGTTTCAATGACAACAAACGAGGGAAGGCTTTTTAAGCATTAAAATAATGTTTAATTCTCACCCAAAAAATGCTGACTGCAACACTGCTGCCAATCACGAGACCTCCCAACCGCCACCGCCGCCGATCCCTGTCACATCCCACCACTGCCACTGATCCCGGGGTGGCTTCACTGACAAGTCGGTGTGCTCCTGTCTCCCCAGTCACCAAAGCTCCCGACTCCTGAGTCCCAACTCCGAATCCTCCCCATGACCTACTGCACAGGCACATTAGGGAGTCTGGTGTGTGGTAGTAGGCTGAGGGAAGGGTTCATTGTCAGCAATGGGAGCTGAGAGAAGGGGAGGAGAGGGAACACCACTGAGCCCAAGGTCCCGCTCCTGCCCGGGAGGACACTTTCCTTGATGACACCAGAACAAGGGATTCTTCTGACTGCTTGTGGCTGGTAGACAATGGCATGCAGTTTGGAGAGGAAAGACAATAGGGGAATGTAAAGAAGAAATAGAAAGAGAGAGGGGAGAGAGTTACCTGAAACAAAGACAATTGTCATTCTAATTTCATGTCGAGTGATTTTTTTTCAACCTGTGAGGCCAGTTCGGATAAATGAGGATTTTGGAGAATCCAATTTCAGATCATCGGAGTTGTACTGTATAGCATTAAGTATAGCGTTACAATTAGTACAATTAAAGGAAATGTTCTCATAAAGTCTTGTCAGAAGAGGTAAAATGCAGGATTCTGTGAACACCGTGGTTAAGTGAAAAAACACAAATGCTGGAGAAACTCAGCAGGTCAAACAGTGCCTTTATGTAGCAAACTAAAGGTACATCACCAAAATTTCGGGCTTGAGCCCTTCATCTAGGTGTAGGGAAACATGAGAGAGGTTTTTTGAGGTTTTTTGTTCGGATGAAGGGCTCAAGCCCAAAACTTTGGTGATGTATCTTTACCTTTGCCTCAAAAAGGCACTGTTTGACCTGCTTAGTTTCTCCAGAATTTGTGTGAGTTTTCAAGTTTTGTAAGAAAGTTTGTGCTTGAACATCTTCCATTTACTGACTTATTTCTCAATGCACTAATCTCTCTTACATGTATCCATTGCATTTCAGGTAGTTGTGAGGGAAAAATTTGCCTACACATGCTCCAGGGACAGTGTTGTTCGGAAATACCAACTTTTGGGCTTTTGAACACTTTAAAGTACCATTCACAGAAGTGTACCATAGCCAACTGCAACCTTGCATAGTCTTTCATTTACCATTACTACAAATATAAAACATTAAAAAGAAACAATTCAGGGCTTCATATTGTTGATGTTAATGCAGTGTCTGTGAATTGCTCTGTACCTCTTGCACCAGAAAATAGAAGATGATGAATTACATACAAAAAATAAATGAAGCAGATGTTTTGTTATAATTACATTGCATTATTTATTACAAATTTTTAATAGAATGGTAAAATCATTTAATCATCTCTATGCATTTAAATTCTATGAATAGACAATGGAATTAATTCACAAAATTATGCTGAGAAATGATAATTGAGACAGTAAGTTCAGTTCTACTTCCACTTCTACTTCTGATCTTGCTGAATTTTTAAAATAGCTAGGAATTGATTTTGCTTTTATTTATTTCTCATCCTTTTAAATTTTGACTTATGATCATGACAAGCACGTCTCAAACAAATCCTCAATCCCCCTTGTCTTAGTTAGACATTTCATATGAATTATGGTTTCCTTGATGGTAGCAGTGATAATTTGTAGGTGCAATGGAAGAAACAAAAGAATGTGCAATATCAACAGTGTGTTGGTTTCACTAAATGCCTTGTTGTAAATGTTATGCCATGCAGGTCAAGAAACAAGATATACTGCAGGGTTTCTTCAAGATGATCTCTCAAACCTGTGACCTCTATCACCTGAAAGGAAAGGGCAAGAAAGTGCATGGAGAATTATCACCTTCAAGTTCTCCCTCAAGTGCATGGATAGTTTCTCTCCAGCTCTTATCAATCTCCTGAATGAATCTCACACACCAGGACAATATTGTTTCCCTTATGCTCCTCTCACTGATCTCTCTCTCTCTCTCTCTCTCTCTCTCTCTCTCTCTCTCTCTCTCTCTCTCCCTCTCTCTCTCTCTCTCTCTCTCTCTCTCTCTCTCTTTCTGTATAACTTCACACTCCATTTTTACTGTTGTACTATGTACAGGTTGGCTAGCCGGTCTGCTGCAAATGAACTTTCTCACTTCCTGGTACACATGACAATAGATGAACATGAAATATATCGTGTTCTTTCATGGGTTGCTGTGTCTAACTATTGAAACTGCCAACCAAACAATGCAATAGGGGTACACTTTATGTTCACCCAAGCATGGCAGCAAGCCAAGAAGGTCTTTTATTTGTGACCGAATTGTGTTAATATCAATATTTTTAGAAAAGTTATTTTTGAGGGTTTGGACACAGGGGCACACAGATACATACAATTACACTCCAAGAGAGAAATCATTTTAAAAGTTTAAATGTCTGTTTAGCCATTGGTGCAAGCTGTGTAAACAGTCATAGAGCTGGACTGATTGTCCATTCAATTGCTAGAACAATAAATGTTTGCTGGAGAAACAGCTGTGTACACAAGGAAGCCATTTGATAGATAGCTGGGCAGACAGCCCAGAAGCATTTTGCTCATAAATGTTTTTGGAAGAGAGGAACTTCAAAGAGAGAACAGCCACTTTATTCTGGGGTTGAGCGGAAGAGGTCAACTTCAAAGTCAGGAATGATGTCATGTCGTGGTAAAAACATTTCAAGACAATAAGCATTTTTGAATAACAAGGAAGCAATTTCAAACTGAAGCCAGAAGATGCCTTACCATCCTGTAGGTAACACAGGATTGAAGCAGTTGCTTGGCCATCTTGTAAGTAATACAGGATTGAAATACAGTAACTAGAAAAATACTGATACATATTACTCCTGGTCAAAGGAAAATGCAGAATAAGTGGCTTTAAAAAGAGAATGATCACTTCTGACTGTCTCTTTAAGAGAGGGCAGTCCTGCTGTGTCCATTTCTACATGGCACTTTGTGTAACCCTTGCCTGGATTTGTGAAATCATACTGAGAAACACAGATTCTGAAACTTCCATGCAAAAGAGAAGGATTTGTGAAAAATTACTCGTATGAAGAAACATTGCTCTGCGAGTTTTAAAGAGGTCTGATGACTTGAAGTTTCAAACTACTTTGTAACTACTTTTGAGCAACAATTTAAAGAATCTGAGTTTCACAACAAAACAGACTGAACTTTAAAATCATCTCTTCAGAGTTGTGCCTGAAATATAATGTTTTTGGTTTTCGCACGCTCGCGCACACACACACACACACACACACACGTAAGAAGTGTTATTAATAATAATAAAAATAATTGTTTTGAAAATATCATTGTCTTGGTAATTACCATTACCGCTGGTTTAGTTCGTAACACATTGCTAATTAAAATTAGAAAATTAAATCCAGTGTGAATAATTTAAATAAAAAGTATCACCTGACATTTATCTATATTATTTTAAAGTTTGAAAAAAAAACAGTATGGGGTTAAGATCCATTCTTCCAACTTCAACCATTCAAAAATGGAAATTAAAAACTGCAGATGCTGGAAAAAAGAGCCAGCATTAACTCAGATTTCTTTCCACTGTTGTTGACTGACCTGCTGAGCATTTTCTGTTATTATTCCACCAACCACTCCTCTTAGGAAGACACTTTCCCATGGCAACTGCATTGGATGTAATGCCTACCCTTTATGACCTCTTTCATTCCCAATGATTAAAGGCTCAAACAGTCCCAATAAAGTAGTACTGTAATTTTTTTTCCTTTGCACTTCTGGTTTGTGAATTACATGCTGCTCTTATACTATGAAAAACCAAATGCAGAATAGGTGACTACTTTGCAGAGCTTCTCCTTTCAATTTAAGGGCAACCTAAGATTCCAGTTGTCTGTCACTTTATATTTCATATTTCCTTGAAGACATACAGTGCCCTCCATAATGTTTGGGACAAAGACACTTTTTTCCTTTATTTGCCCCTGTGCTCTGCAGTTTTAAATTTGTAATCAAACAATTCACAAGTAATTGAAGTGCACATTCCGGATTTTATTCAAGATTAATTGTATACATTTTTGTTTGACCATGTAGAAATTACAGCACTTTTAACAAATAGTTCCCACATTGCAGGGCACCATCGTATTTGGGACATATGGCTTCACAGGTGTTTGTGAGTACTTCGGTATGTTAAATTGCTCCATTAAGTGAGCTAGGAGCAAAGTTTTTGATCATCTTTGGAATCTGTAGTTGCCATTTTTCATCATGGGGACTAGAGTTGTGCCCAATGAAAGTCAAAGAAGCCATATGAGGCTGAAAAACAAGATTAAAACAGTAAGAGACATCACCCAAACCTTAAATCAACTGTTTGGAACATCATTAGGAAGAAAGAGTACTGGAGAGCTCAGTAATCACAAAGGGACTGGTATTCCAAGGAGGACCTCCACTGCTGATATCAGAAGAATTTTCATCATCTTGAAGAAAACCTTTGAATAAAATCTGGAATGTGCACTTTAATTACAGGTGAATTGCTTGATTACAAATTTAAAATTGTGGAGCACAGGGGCAAATAAAGGAAAAAAAACTGTCTTTGTTCCAAACGTTATGGAGGTCATTTGGCCCATCAAATTTATGCTAGTGTTGTGTTGCAACTTTACAAAACATTGGTTAGTCTGTATTTTGAGTATTATGTGCAATTCTGGTCACCACATAATAGGAAGGATATGGTTATGATGAAGAGACTGCAGAGGAGATTCACTGGGACGTTGTCTGAACTGGAGGCCTTAGGGAAGAGATCAGACTGGGCATTTTCTCCCCCACCCCACCCCTCCAGAGTGAAACACGAAAGTCTATATATGCTGTGATGGAGGTAAAAATACAGAAATGTTGGAGGAACTCAGGCATCCATAGGAGATGAAGATATATTTCCGCCGTGTCAGGCCTGAGCCATTTTTCTTCAAGGTATGAGGAAAAAGCAGGCTGGAGAAAAGGAGACTGAGGGGGTATCTGATAGTTACATAAAACGCCGAGGTACACAGTGCATGGTAAGGGCATAAAAAAGGCCAGGTTTAAAGTGAGAGGATGGAATTTTAAAGGGGATTAGAAAGAAAAGTAGTTTATGCAGTGTGATTGATATCTAGGTTTGTCTACCTGTGGAGGTGTTCGAGTCTGATACAATCATTATGTTTAAAAAACATTCAGACGAGCACTTGAATAGCAAGATGGAAAGATTCTGATGTAATGTAGGCAAATTAGGTTGATGTAATTGGGCAAGTGGTCGACATGGATTTGGCAGGCTGTTGTACATCTCTTATTCACTGACTCTATAAAACAGTGATTTAATGGTGATATACTGTAAGTGTTGTACCCAACAACTGAGGAGCAATACTTCACTAATTTCTGCATAGTAATTACAGTCCTTTTCCCTAATGGAATTAAAGAAATTAGGTTTAATTATAAAGATTTAAAATAATGTTCCTTCAAGCATGGTAACTATTTACGATGTGTCAGTTCCATTTAAAAATAGATTTTAAATTATTCAGGTTCGTTGGAGCGGCTCCATTTACCACAGCTATGATTTCCTTTGTAAGAATTCCAAATTTTGAGGATGTAAGTTCTCTGTAAAGATGGTGCCCAGGTAAGTAACATGCTTATATTTCAAGATATTGAATATATATTGGTACCAACCATTTGTAAATATTCCACATTAGCAGAGGTGATTTATTACCTCGGGTTTAAGGTAAGGCGTGGAAGGTTTCGAGGAAATTTGCGTCTAGAGATGTTTAGAATCTGGAAAAGACTGTCTAAGGGGATAGTGGAAATAAAAACTTTGCCATAGTTAGGAAGTAACCAGGTAAACATAAATATGTCATGGAAACTGGGTTTTGTGTATAGAGTTTTAAAATATAACTATAGGAGAAGACCATTCAGCTAGAATAATGGCTGATTATGTGACCTTAGAACCCTGGACCTGCCTTCTCTCAATACCCCTTGATTCCTTTAGCCATAAGAGTCCAATCCAACTCCCTTTTCAATCAATCTAATGAACTTTCCTCAGCGCTGTCTGTGGAAGTAGGTTTTACAAGTTCACAAGATTCTGAGTGAAAATGTTTCTCCTCAGTTTGGTAGTAAATAATGTACCCATTATCCTTAGTCTGTGAACCCATGTTCTGGATGAATATTTGATGGTTGCTTTGTATAGATGGATATTTGATGCAGTGGACTGTGGGGCCTGTTTCAGTAGTGCATTGACTGTAATCTCGTCTGTTTGTGTACATAGTGAAAACAGCATGATGAAGAAACTCAGAAAGGTACTTTATAGAGCAAAGATAGATACATAACCATTTTGGGCTTGAGCCCTTCATCATGTGGACAGGCACCCAGACCAAATGGTTGTGGAAGGGGAAGGAGCACAGTTCCACAGGGAAAAGGTGGATAAGGGAGGGAGCACACACCAGAAAGCAAAGGGGGTAGGGTGGCTCAGTGAATGGAGAAGGAAGTGGGTGGAGAGCTGGAGCAACGAAGACAAAGGGATGGGGAAGTCGATGTTAATGCCATCCGATTGGAGAGTGCCCAGACAGAATATCAGGTGTTGCTTCTCCAATTGACGCCATTTTCCTCCATATGAGGCCAAGGGCAGCATGTCAGCGCAGGAGTGGGGCATAGGATTGAAATGGGTGGCTGCAGAGCGCGTCGAAAGAACCAAAGACTTGTTGATCCAAACCAAGGCTTTTATTAACTAAAAGACTGGAGCTTGTCACAAGTAGGCCGACCAGTCCAGAATGACCTGGTCTGGCGAGGAGCAATCCTTTTAAAACCTGCCAGTAGGCGTGGCTACACTCTCAGCCAATCACAGTCTTCCTACACTACCGTCTGTACATAGACACATTGGTGATAGAATCTGTACGATCACAGTGGCCACGAGGAGATTTTAAATCAGAGTCAGAATCAGAATTTATTGTCATCAACAAGTCATGAAATTTGATGTTTTGCAGCAGTATCACAGTGGAAACATTCATATAAATCTCCTGACAACAAGTAAATCAAATAGTCCATGAAAAGTCAAAGTAAGGCAGTGTCTTTGGTTCATTGATCATTCAGGAATCTGATGAGAGTGAGGAAGAAACTGTCCTTTTGCCGCTGACGATAGTGTGGTGATTATGATTATGTGTACTAGCTGGCCCACCCTCCGGGTGTCTTCCTGCCTCGGCTCCTCCCTTAGTCCTGCCCATGTAACCCCGGGCCATAAAGGTCGAGCCCCCCTCTCCTTCCCGCTCATTCCTAGCCTTGGAACCGGCCAGCAGTCTCTAGTACAATAAAGCCTATCGTTCCCCTCAGCCTTTTGTTGTTATCATTTTTGGGACACATATAGCGGCTAACAGGTAGCAGAGTGAAGAAGGTGTGGCCTGGGTGGTGGGGATCTTTGAGGATAGAGGCTGCTTTCTTAAGACACCACCTCTTGTAGATGTCCTTAATGGAGTGAAGTCTGGTGCCTGTGATGTGACAGGCTGAGTTAACAACCCTCTGAAATTTATTCTTGTCTTGACAGTTGGCACCTCCATTAAGACAGTCATGCAACCAGCCAGAATGCTCTCTACAGTCAACCTGTAGAAGTTTTCAAGTGTCTTCAGTGACAGCTACCTTAAACACCACACTAAGTATAGCCACTAGTGAGCCTTCTTTGTGACTGCATCAATGTGGAGGCTCCAGGACAGATCCTCAGAGGTGTTGACACCCAGGAATTTTAAGCTCTTCACCCTCTTCACTACTGAGCTCTCAATGAGGACTGGGTCATATTCCACTGACTTCTTTCTGAAACCCACAATCATCTCCTTAGTTTTGCTAACATTGAGCACGAGGTTGTTGATCAATCTCCCTCCTGTATGCTTCCTCATTGCCGTTCGTGATTCTGCCCACAACCATGGTGTCATCGGCAAATTTTATTAGAATGGTATATAGCAGTGGTTCTCAATCTTTTTCTTTCCACTCGCATACCACTTTAAGTAATCCTTATGCCTTTTCCTTTGTAGTTATGAAACCATGCACATAATGAGACAATTAGGTACGATTAAAACAGTGGTTTTCAAACTTTTTCTTTTCATCCACATACTAATCCCTTACTAATCACAGAGCACCTATGGTATAAGGATCACTTAAAGTGGTACGTGAGTGGAAAGAAAAAGGTTGAGAACCACTGGAGTAGATGTTAGCGCCACTAACATGAGGCAACTCATTCTACTCTTTTTGGGCACCAGGATGATTGATGCCCTTTTGAAGCACGGGCAACTCTGACTGCAGCAATGAGAGGTTGAAAATGTCTGTGAACACTCCGGCTACTTGGTTGGCACAGATTTTCAGAACCCTGCCAGGCACGCTGTCAGGGCCTGATGACTTGTAAGTGTTCACCCTCATGAATGATGTTCTGATGTTGGCCTCAGAGTCAGATATCACAGGCTCCACAGCCTTTGCAGGGATCTTTGTAGGCACTGTTGGGTTCTCCTTAATGCGGCAGTAGAAGGTGTTCAGCTCATTAGGTATCAAAGCCATCTATGGTGTTCGCTGTCGCTTTATAGGCTGTAATGGCCTGCACTCCCTGCCATACCTGGCCTGTGTCTTTCTCCCATCATTGATGCAGATAGACCCCTCCCCTCCACCACCATTTTTAAAATTTTTTTATTTTTTATTTTTCACACTATGAATCATATCAATCAAAATACATACAAACATTTCCTTTTTAGATATACACAGTGGCATTTTCTCCCCTTCCCCCCCCACCTTCACTCCCTCCTTCCCACTCCCCTCCAAACCCATTAAACGTTCAACATATACAATACAATAAAACCATTAAACAATATCATCACACAATGAAAATAAACAGGAAAGTCGTGTCTTCTACTTTTACACACTGGATCAGGTCATTTTGTCTTTTTATCATTTTAGGGGTTGGAGGTCCAAGGCAAGCCCTCTCTGTTGTGTTCCATGTACGGTTCCCAAATTTGTTCAAATAATGTGACTTTATTTATTTTTTAAATTATATGTTATTTTTTCCAATGGAATACATTTATTCATTTCCATGTACCATTGCTGTACTCTCAGGCTCTCATCTGATTTCCAAGATGACATTATACATTTTTTTGCTACAGCTAAGGCTATCATAATAAATCTTTTTTGCGCTTCATCCAGTTTGAGGCCTAATTCTTTACTTCTTATATTACTTGGAAGAAAGATCTCTGTATTTTTTGGTATGTTGCTTTTTGTGATTTTATTTAATACCTGATTTAGATCTTCCCAAAACTTTTTCACTTTCTTACGTGCCCAAATTGCGTGTACTGTTGTTCCCGTTTCCTTCTTACAGCAAAAACATTTATCTGATAATGTTGAATCCCATTTATTTAACTTGGGGCTTGATATATAACCTGTGTAACCAATTATATTGTATCATGTGTAACCTTGTGTTTATTATATTTTGCATAGTTCCAGAGCATAGCTTTTCCCATATTTCATTTTTTATCTTTATGTTTAAATCTTTTTCCCACTTTTGTTTGGGTTTATAGCTTATTTCATCATTTTCCTTCTCTTGCAGCTTGATGTACATGTTTGTTATAAATCTTTTTATTATCATTGTTTCTGTAATCACATATTCAAAGCTGCTTCCTTCCGATAATCTCAGTCTGTTTCCCAATTTATCCTTTAAGTAGGCTTTCAGTTGGTGGTATGCAAACATTGTACCATGAGTTATTCCATATTTGTACTTCATTTGTCCAAATGTTAATAAATTATTTCCCAATAAACAATTTTCTATTCTTTTAATTCCTTTTTTCTCCCATTCTCTAAAGGAAAGATTATCTATTGTGAAAGCAATTAGTTGATTTTGCATCAATAATAATTTTGGTAGTTGGTAATTTGTTTTTTCCTTTCTACGTGAATCTTCTTCCAAATGTTGAGTAAATGGTGCAATACTGGTGAACTTCTATATTGCACCAGTTTTTCATCCCACCTATAAAGTATATGTTCTGGTACCTTCTCCCCTACGTTATCTAGCTCTATCTTGGTCCAATTTGATTTTTCCCTTGTTTGATAAAAATCCGATAGATACCTTAATTGTGCTGCTCTATAATAATTTTTTAAAGTTTGGTAGCTGCAAACCACCTTGTTTGTACCATTCTGTTAATTTATCTAGCGCTATCCTCGGTTTCCCCCCTTTCCATAAGAATTTCCTTATTATTTTCTTTAGTTCATTGAAGAATTTCTCTGTTAAGGGAATTGGTAACAATTGAAATAGGTATTGTATCCTTGGGAAGGCATACATTTTAATGCAATTCACCACCATTTTCTTTAAATGCCTGTCTACATTTTGCTCACACCTTGATGAAGGGCTCAAGTCCGAAATGTTGGTTTTGTATTTTGTTCTTTGCTATATAAAGTACACTGTTTGACCTCCTGAGTTTCTCCATCATTGTGTTTTTACTTCTGCAGATTTTAGTGTTTTATTCCTGTGTGTGTGCGCACATACTAGATTTGCGAGGGAACAATTGTAAAGGAAAACAGTAAATTCCAGCAGCAGGAGTTGCTACAAAAGTGCATGAGAGAGGGACACATTAAAATGTGCCTGGAAAAGGTGATTGAAATTAACTAATTAACTGTAGCCAATTAAAGCTTAAGTTGTGCATCCATTGTAGGAGTGGTTCAACATTGGGCATAAAGGCTGGAGAGAGAGAGAGAGAGAGAGAGAGAGAGAGACTTAGACTTGATGTGCCTATTTTTGCTCCTATTTTCAAGTTCATAATTTAGGAAATTAGAGGATAAAACAAACAGACTTGGAAGATTACAGGTTTTATTTTTGCTCTTTGCAAAAATAACATTTACTCCAAGCAGAGACTGAGGACCACAGCACCAGTGGTGAAGATGGCAAAGGGAGGCGGAGGAGTGTCTCAGGACTGCTTTGAATTGGTGGACTGTAACATATTCAAGAACTCATCCGTAGATGTGAATGAATATGCAACAGGTTCATCGACTTCATCAAGACCTGCATAGACGAATGTGTGCCCATATGCACATACTAGGTGTTCTCCAACCAGAAGCCATGGATGAATCAGAGAATCTGCAGCCTGCTGTGGGTGAGAACAAGGGCACTTAAGGCCAGGATTGGCATTTTTACAAGAAGTTCAAGTATGACTTGCAGAAGCCCATCTCTGAAGCAAAGTGACAATTCTGGAGGAAGCTAGAGACAGAGACAGGTACACATTACTGCCTACAAAGTGAAGGTGAGCACAGGAGATGACTGAATCTTCATTACCCGATGAGCAGAACACCTATGTCTGCTTTGAGAAGGAGAATCAAGCAGTGCCTACTAGAATCCCTGAAAAAGCTGAGGACCCTGTGATATCTGCCTCTGAGGGTGATGCCAGAACATCATTCAAGAAGGCATCAGGTCCTGATGGCATACCTGGCAGGGTACTGAAAATCAGTGCCAACCAACTAGCCGGAGTGTCCATGGACATTTTCAACCTCTCATTGTGGCAGTCAGAGGTTCCCACCTGCTTCAAAAGGGCATCATTCATCCCAGTAGCACTAACTTCTACTGTGATTAAATATTTTGAGAGGCTGGTCATGGCCAGAATTAACATGTACCTAAGCAGGGGTCTGGACCCACTGCAATTCACCTATTGTCACAATCGCTCCACAGCAGATACAATATTGCTGGCTCTCCACTCAGCTCTGGATCACCTCAAACAGCAACTCATATGTACGGCTGCTCTTTATCGACTACAGCTCAGCCTTCAATACCATTATTCCCTCAGTGCTGGTCAAGAAGCTATAAACTAAGCCTCTGTACTCCCACTCTGCAACTGGATCCTTGACTTCCTCATTGGAAGACCACAGTCAGTACGAATTGGAAACAATGTCTCCTCACTGATCATCAACACAGGCGCACCCCAAGGATGCATGCTTAGCCCACTGCTCTACTCATTATACACACATGACCATGTGGCCGAGCATAATTCCAATGCTATCTACAAGTTTGCTGATGACACCACAGTTGTCAGCAGAATCACAAATGGCAATGAGGAAGTGTACAGGAGGGAGATAGATCAGCTCATTGAATGGTGTCACAACAACAACCTTGTGCTCAACATCAGCAAAACCAAGAAGATGATTGTGGACTTCAGAAGGAAGCCAGGGGAACACAACCCAGTCTTCATCGAGGGCTCAATGGTGGAGAGGGTCAAGATCTATACTTTGTGAAGTGTCTGAGGAGATTCGCTCTGTCACCGAAAACACACAAACTTCTACAGGTGTGCTGCGGCGAACATTTTGGCTCATTGCATCACTGATTGGTATGGAGGTGGGACAAAAATAAACTCCAGACAGTTGTTAATTCAGCCTGCAACATCAGAGAACAAATACAAGACTGTCTTAAAAGACCAGCTCTATCTTCAAAGACCCCAACCACCCAGGCCATGCCCTCTTCACTCTGCTACGATTAAGGTTAGAGGCTATAGACAAGCACTCAACGGCACAACCATATAACCATATAACCACTTACAGCACAGAACAGGCCAGTTCGGCCCTACTAGTCCATGCCATAACAAATCCCCACCCTCCTAGTCCCACTGACCAGCACCCGGTCCATACCCCTCCAGTCCTCTCCTCTCCATGTAACTATCCAGTGCATCCTTAAATGTAACCAATGATCCCGCCTCAACCACATCTGCTGGAAGCTCATTCCACATCCCTACCACCCTTTGCGTAAAGAAATTTCCCCTCATGTTTCCCTTATCATTTTCCCCTTCAATCTTAAACCATACCCTCTAGTTTGAATCTCCCCCACTCTTAATTGAAAAAGCCTCTCCACATTTACTCTGTCTGTCCCTTTTAAAATCTTAAACGCCTCTATCAAGTCCCCCTTCAATCTTCTACGCTCCAGAGAAAAAAGCCCTAGTCTGCACAACCTTTCCCTGTAACTCAAACCTTGAAATCCTGTCAGCATTCTCGTGAACCTTCTCTGCACTCTCTCTATTTTGTTTATATCTTTCCTATAATTTGGTGACCAAAACTGTACACAGTACTCCAAATTTGGCCTCACCAATGCCTTGTACAATTTCATCATAACCTCCCTACTCTTGAATTCAATACTCCGATTTATGAAGGCCAACATTCCAAATGCCTTCTTCACCACACCATCTACCTGAGTATCAGCCTTGAGGGTACTATTTACCATCACTCCTAAATCCCTTTGTTGCTCTGCACATCTCAATAGCCTACCATTTAATGCATATGACCTATTTAGATTTGCCTTTCCAAAATGTAACACCTCACACTTATCTGTATTAAACTCCATCAGCCATTTCTCAGCCCTCACCTCCAGCCTTCCTAAATCACCTTTTAATCTATGGTAATCTTCCTCACTGTCCACAACACCACCAATCTTTGTATCATCCGCAAACTTGCTTATCCAATTCTCCACCCCTACTTGCAGATCGTTAATATATATAACAAACAATAGTGAACCGAGGACCGATCCCTGAGGAACTCCACTAGTCACCGGCCTCCAATCGGACAAACAATTTTCTACCACTACTCTCTGACACCTCCCATCCAACCATTGCTGAATCCATTTCACTACCTCCTCATTTATACCTAATGCCTCCACCTTTTTTCCTAACCTCCTGTGGGGAACTTTGTCAAAAGCTTTACTAAAGTCTAAATAGACAACATCGACAGCTTTCCCTTCATCAACTTTTTTTGTAATCCCCTCGAAAAACTCAATCAGGTTTGTCAAGCATGATCTACCCCTGACAAAACCATGCTGATTACTCCCTATCAATCCCTGTACCTCCAAATATTTGTAAATACCATCCCTCAGAACACTTTCCATCAACTTACCCACCACAGACGTCAGACTCACGGGCCTATAATTCCCAGGTTTACATTTGGACCCTTTCTTAAACAGCGGAAGTACAGCTTTTTCGCCACTGCCATCAGATTCCTGAATAATCGATAAACCAAAGTCACCACCTTACTTTATGTTCACTACTTAAAAAAAAATTTATAGTAATGTTGTAAGACGGTTATAATATGAATGTTTTCACTGTGACGCTGAATTTTACGACTTGTTCCTGACAATAAATCCTGATCCTGGTTCATATTCTGAAATGACAAGAAGTTTTCAATCGCTATTCATCAATCAAGAAAATTATTACATATCCATTTAGTCTTTGTCATTGGGCCATCCCTCCATCCTTGTCAGTCAAAAATACTTCTACAAGATTATTACTGAACCAAGTACCTGAGGGTTTCAGAAAACATCGGGAGCTAACAACTTAGTTTGCCTGCTTGTATGCTTTACTAAATTAGAAAAATAATTGTGAAGAACCTTTCAATCAAATTCAGAAAGAAGTTATTGAATTTTTCATGGTGAAGATTAATCTATTTAAATCTGCCAGCTGCACTTGAAAACTTGGCTGAATGGCGCACCAACAACTTTGCACTCAATGTCACCAAAACAAAGGAGCTGATTGTCGACTTCAAGAAAGGAATACCAGAGGTATGTGATCCAGTGATCATTGGGGGAAATCAGAGGTGGAGAGGGTGAGCAAATTTAAGTTCCTGTGAATCACTATCTCGGAGGATCTTTCCTGGATTCAGCACACTAATGGAATCATGAAGAAATCACGCCAATGCCTTTACTTCCTCAGAAGTTTGCGGAGGTTTGGTATGATACCAGAAACCCTGACAAATTTCTATAGATTTGTGCTAACCGGTTGCAACATGGTCTGGTACAAGGACACCAATACCCCTGAGCATAAAGCCCCCAAAAGGTAATGGACGCAGCCCAGGACATCACAGGCAAAACCCTCCCCACCATTGAGAACATCTACAGGGAACACTGCCATCGGAGAGCAGCAGCAATCATCAATGATCCACACCACTCAACACACGCTGCTGCCATCAGGAAAGAGATATAGGTGCTGCAAATTCAGGAACAGCTGCTACCCCTCCAGTATCAGGCTCCTCAACATCAAACTCAATCAGAGACTCATTTAAGGACTTTTACTTGTGCGCTTCATTGATTTTCTTTTGTTCTCTCTGTATTGCATGGTCACTTTACATTCGTTATCTGTTTACATCTCTTTATTTGTTTAAATGTCTACAATTTTTTTGCACTACCGATTAGTGGTAATTCTGCCTTGCCTGTAGAAAAAATAATCTCAGGGTTTTATGTGATGTCATGTACATACCCTGACAATAAATCTGAGAATAAAAACAGCTGTTTTTTTTAATCTTGGATGTGATGTTTCATTTGAGGTTGATGATCACTTGCTACTTTTCCATTTTTGAGAGTTCTGATACAGTTGCTGAAGCCAATGGAGGATTTGCAGATTCTGCCATAGTGGAGAAAATGCTTGACAGAGTGAAGGTCACACTTTTATCAGGGCATCAAAAATTTCACCTGTTAATTTTTTGGGTTAATTTATTGCATCTGGTGCTCCCGATACGGCCTCCTCTACATCAGGAAGTCTAGATGCAGATTGAGCACTTTCACTCTCTCCACTCCAATAATAGGGACCTCCCAGTGGCCAACTGTTTTAATCTCCCGCATGAATGTTGCAGTGACAGGGCTGTCTGTGGCCTCATGCTGCTCATTTTTCCACCTTGCCAGGCATCTGCTGATTAAACTTGAACCTGGTTTTAAAGTTAGTACATCTGCAGCTAAAGTCGATCTTAGCGGGTCGAGCAGTGTCAGCGGTGGGGGTAAGGAATGGCTGGCGTTTTGAACTGGAAGACCGTAAGACATGGGAGGAGAAATAGGCTGCCTGTCATTTAATCATGAGCTGATCCATAGCCCAACTACCTGGCCTTCTCCCCATAACCTTAAGGCCACCCATAAATTGGAAGAAAAGCGCCTTGTATTCTTTCTTGGGAGTCTCCAACCAAACTGACCTCCAATTTCTGTTATCCCCCTCCCTCATTCTCTCTATTTCCCTACCCCTCTGTCTCTTTTCTCCAGCTCCCCACCTCTCTTTGTACATACTCCTATTAGAGAGCAACCTTTCTTAACCCTCCGCCCTCTCCTCCGTTGCTTCTCAGCTTCTTTCTCTTTTACCTTCCCACTTGTATCCACCTTTGACCTCTTATCTGTTAGCCTGTGCTTCTCCCCCTACCCCTTCCTTCCTCGTCTCCTCCTCCCCATCTCCCAACTTTTATTCAGGCATCTGCCTTTTTTCCACATTCCTGGCAAAGGGTTCAGACTCGAAACATTGGCTGCTGTTTTTTGGATGCTGTATGACCTGCTGAGTTTTTCCAGCACTTTTGTGCACTGCTTTGGGAGAAGATGGTGATTTTGCTTTAGTTATACTCCCAGCACATTTGGCAGGCTTTTCGGAGCCAACAGTGGTAGTATCCCTTCAGTGCTTTGAAGTGCCTGCTGCAAGTAGTCTATAATCTCAAAAGTAAATAGGAGGATGAAATCTGCTTGTTAGGCAGTGAGATTTGTGCTGGGTTTGATGTCCTGATGTTCTCATACTCTTTGCCTTTAATGGCCAAAGGCATTGGAGATGGAAGACAACTTCATCATCACTGTTGCTGAGAGGTGGCTCCTAAGATGTGAGAAAAAATGGTCTCTGTTCCCAGGATTTCATTGACCTTTATTGTGAGGGCAGTGTAGTGCAGGGGGAGAGGTGGGTAGACAACCTTTGTTTTGCAGATGTTTAATACAAGACCAGAATCTCATAACCCTCAGTGAATGAGGTGACAATTATAATTACTTGTTCCTCAGCCTCCAAATATTGAAATACATTGCCATTTTTGTACATAGAACACTACAACACAGTACAGGCCCTTCAACCCTTAATGTTGTGCTGACCTATATATTCCCACTAAAATAAAACTAAACCCTTCCTACCTCATAACCCTCTATTTTTCTTTCAACCATGTGCCTGTTTAAGAGGCTCTTCAATGTTCCAGCCTCCATCACCACCCCTGATAAGGCATTCCAGGCACCCACAACTCTCTATGTAAAAAAAAAACAACTTTTCCTGGATGTCTCCCCTAAACTTTGCTTTGTACAAATGTCCTCTGGTGTTTGCTGTTCCATTCCCGGGAAAATGTGCTGGTTGTCTACCCTATTTATGCCTCTCTGAATCCTGTAGTCCTCTATTAAGTCACCTCTCATCCTTCTTTGCTCCAGAGAGAAAAGTCCTAGATAAGGTAACCTTGCCTCTTTTAAATTTATTTTCCAATTCAGGCAACATCCTGGTCAATCTCCTCTGCACCCTCTTCATAGCTTCCACATCCTTCCTATAATGAAGTGACCAGAACTGAACATTTCCAAGTGTGTCTCATTAGAGATTTGTAGAGTTGCAACATGAACAATTGACTCCTGAACTCAATCCTCCAATTTATGAAAGCCCAGCATCCCATAGGCCTTCTTCACCATCCACAACTCCTTCAACCTTTGTATCATCTGCAAACTTACTGACCCATCCTTCTACTTCTTCATATAAGTCATCTATAAAAATCACAAAGAGTAGGGGTACCAGAACAGATCCCTGCAAAACTCCACAAGTCACTGACCTCCAGGCAGAATGGTTTCTGTTCAAGATTACTCTCTGCTTTCTACAGGCAAGCCAATTCTATAGCAGCTTATGACTAGGTTTGAATAACTTTGTTTCAACACTAAAAAGTTTGACAATTTTCCATTCATTCCGTTGATTAGCTCCAGTGGGATGCATGTGGTAAATGAGGCACAACATTGTAGGAAGAAAGGTTCTGAAAAATATTGGAAGGGTTAAAGAGAACATTGATTAGAATGATGGCTTGCGCACGTTTGTATAGCAGATATAAAACTGAGATGAATTTCTGAGAAGGATTCTCCACAATCCCTCTCAATTGAGAGTAGAAGGCTATTTCATGGCCAAAAAAAGGGCAAAAAAAATGCAGATCTTGACATTCATCTTGAAGTTGTCACACAGCAAATACACCTGTGTGGTCATTGCAATCAAATTTGCCTTCTTTCTTGAAGACAGTCATAAATAAAGTTTCTTTGAGGGCCTCTGCCAGGACCAACCTTTTAAAGATTGAAAGATAAAGCACTCATTTTGATGTGTACATTTAAATTAAACTTATTTTTCAGTTTGAGCATTAAAACACATGGATTCTACACAATAATCAGCGAATTACACTGGCTAAACCCTTACCTAAACAGCAGGATAAATTTTTTAAAAGTTGCAATGAAAATAAAACACTGGTCTATTCCGATGATGAGTGCTGAACTTGAAACAGACCGTAACTTTTCTACCCTTTCCACAGAAGCTGGTTGATCCACTGAATATTTCTTGTTTTTATCAGCATCTTTTCAGGTAAAGCTTAAGTGGAAAAAAAAATTATTATATTCGATCCACATGTTGTAAAACTCAAACTGAACAAGAAGCTTAATTTAGTTTTCCGAATCCAAATCAGAGTTGAATTAAACAGTAAATTGTCCTGTTTCAATTAGTAGAATGGTGAATACTTGAAGACTTTTACTGTTTAGTACTTTCTAAAGCTGGCATCTTTAAAACATAACAAAAAATAATGAAATATATTAACAAGTGTTTGCTAACAAATTTAAAAAGGTAATAGAATATGAAATAATTTTACAATTGTATTCTTAGCACTACAATTCCCAGAAGGCCTTGCAGTGGTAACCATGGTTTCTGATCCTGCGTCATCATCTTCTAGGCCAAGCCGTTGCTGAGGCAACCGAGGTCTGCTGGGAAGAAAACAGAAGTGAGGAGGCCCACTTCATTCAAGTCTAAAAAGTGTGAAGATGGGACAGGATTACTACAGCATACTGGGCATTATTAGAAATGCAAAAGATGCGGATATTAAAAAAGCGTGAGTTTTTAAAAGATCACGTGCTTGTACAACCATGTGTATAGACTCTTGTGATCATTTAAGGTGAGAGGAGAGAGGAGGGACAGCTTTCTTCCTTTAAAAACTGCTTTATGCCTTTTATTTCATATTATCTGCCATTAGTTTAAGGGTCTGAAAGTTCTCCATGTAAAAGTTGCCAAACAGGGCAAGGACATACCCAATGATTATGTGACCCTCACCTTGCTGACCACTGTGGTGTATGGATGCATCAAGCTGTGTGTGGAACCAAAGTACAAGGGGTCCATGCCACTATTTGCTGGGTTCTGCCTGCCCCAGGTGTTGCCGTGCAATGTCCCAGTCAGCTGGACTTTGCCACTCCAACTATCCCTCATGGAAATGGTTTCCTGACAAACACCTTTGACTACAAGGACATCAGGCAGTGGTCAGCACGGAATATCCTGCAGAGAGTGGGAGGTGAGGACTTGATGGATACTGTAGGATGTTTCTTTGAGCAGACCACTCTTATGGTCCTGTGGATTGATTTCCAATTCATTTCTCTGCAGCAGCTGTATCACATTGTGATGCAGCTGGCCAGGACACCCTCGACAGAGTGGCAGTCCTGGTCATCTGGCAAATGCCTCATTGCCAGTGCCCACTAACAAGCACCAGGATTTGGCCTGGCTGGCGATGAGAGGATCCTTCCCAGTCAAATCCTTCCTGTACAATAGGAACATTAACCACAAAGCATGTTGTCCTCAAGATGGCTGTGGTGGACTGGAGACAGTCTACTACCTCTTTGCAGAATGTGAATTTGCTCAGAGTGTGTGGAGAAGGATGCAAGGGTCCTTGCATGGTTCATCCCCAGTTGCCGCATGACAGAGGACTCTGTGATCTATGGGCTGTTCCTGGGGACGTGCACGCCGACAGACATCTAGAACTTCTGGAACCAATCAACTTGGTGAAAGGCACCCTTTGGTTTGCTCGAAACTTGTTGGTCTTGAAGCACATGGTGAGAGAATGCGACAAGAGAATGTACTGAGGGAAGCACTGAGGTGCAGCCAACATGGAGGTGCTATGGGGAAGGACCACAATCTAGAGTCCTTTGTCACTGGGCATTGAGGGGCTGAAACTGAGGAAAAACCCTTCAAACAACAGAGGGGAGATGCTGCAGTGGTTGCAATGGTGTAAATAGAGAGTGGACCGACATGGCCTGTTTCCGCGCCGTAAATGGTTATATGTTTATGGTTATATGGTTAATGTATAATAATGGAAATGTATGGATATGACGTATGAAGAGACTTTGAATGGTTCCTTTTTTTGTAAATAATCTATTGTGAATGAAGTCTATTTTTGAAAAAAAAAACCTTAAAGTTATAATGTAAAAATTATTACAATTCAGAGGTTTTTCTTTGTAAACACAATGGGATATTAGGAAAGGGATATGAAAGATGACATGTAGTTTTAAATATAGGTATACCCCACGTTATACAAATTCACTTTTACAAAGAAATTTGAATGGTTTTTGCTTTTACAAAAATAGCTTTCAATAGTAGTGAATTGGTCTTTGCTTTATTCCATTTTGGCGTACGAAAAGTTTCATAGGAATACTCTACTTTTGTAAAGTGGGGTAAACTTGTCTTAAAATCAGCACGGCACAATGATTTTTCATGAATTGCATTCATTAAGCATTCCTTTAGGCTTTCCATTTTTTTCTCTCTTCTTGCTTAAAATGCATTTTTCGACTGTAATCCTATTGAAATTTATTGAAAACTTATTCAACAGTCCTTCCACCAGCTTGCTACTTTCTCTCAGTATCCTTTTTAACTGTCCATATTTTGCCATGCACAAGTTTCTTTGATAACACTGGACAACAAATCTTTTCAATAGGTTTGCTTCCTGAAAATAAATTAAGGATTATGATTTGCAACTCCAAGCTGAATACAAAGATAATTTTAGATTTGCTGCATCACGCACCTTAGGGCTGTGTGCTCAGCCTGTTCCTGTTCACACTACTGACCCTCGACTGCATCACCAGATCCAACTCCAACAGTGTCATCAAGCTTGCAGATGACACAACAGTAATTGGCCTCATCAGCGACAATAATCAGTCGCACTGCAGAGAAGAGGTGGAAAATCTCATGAAATGGTATGAGAGAAACAACCCAAGTCTCAATTTGGCAAGACAAAGGAGATGATCGTGGTCTTCAGGAGGAGCAGGAATGACCACCCTCCATTGCACATCAATAACACTGTAGAAGAGAGAGAGTAGAGAGTGCTAAGTTCCTTGGAGTTCACTTAACTAGTGACCTATGTCAACCTTTTATAGGAGCTCTATCGAGAGTGTCCTGGCCAGCTGCATCACAATGTGGTACAGTTGCTGCAGAGAAATGGATTGGAAATCAATCCACAGGACCATAAGAGTGGCAGAGAGGGTCACTGGAGTCTCCCACCCACCCCTGACCCCCCCCCCACAGACGTGATTTACCAGGTTCATTGTCTGAAGGAGGCCCCTTCCACCTTCCACATAGCATCTTTCATGCTCCCATCGGGGAAGAGATACAGGAGTATCAGAGGCGGCACCACCAGACTGAGGAACGGCTTCTTCCCATGGGCAGTGAGGATGCTGAACGACCAAAGGAACTGCGCACACTAACTATCCCAAGACTCTCATATTTACAAAACAATATTTATTGATATATTTGCAGAGGTAAAATACTTGTCTTGCGTATGTATTATTTGTCTGGTTGCATGTCTGCAAGTTTTGCATTGAGGAGCGGAAAATGCTATTTTGTCAGGTTGTTCTTTTACAATCCGATGACAATAAACTTTCTTGTCTTGAAGTTGAAGAAACATTAAATTCAATTTTATTGAATTTAAGATGTTTAATATCATAATGATGGAGTCAGATTGCATTAGTTCAAATGACCTAAAAATGCTTTTCATTTGTACTGGGATCCGATGCCTCTCACTTCGGTGTCCAACAATAGTCGGCCAGCATTGATGGATTCTAATACCCTGATGCTGCATTTCCATGGTCAAAATGTCCTGGTGAAATCTTTCCCTGTGTTTGTCTCTGACTGCACCAAGATCAGCAGGGGAGAAGTCCCAAATGCGAATGTACAACATTAATTTTCAATGATATGTTGCACTTCATAGATTTAAATGCTTGAAGTAGACTTAAACTATGACAGGAAATAACAAAAATGGGTGATATTTAAAAAATAGCATGCAATAGGAAAATTTTACGGTGATTTTCATGATCAGGAGCCCGAAATCCATAAAATACACCTAAAAGTCTTCATTGTCCAGTGTAACCAATTAAATATAAGCTCATATTGTTTTCCAAGTATTGATCACATTGTAAGTTTGATAAATGCACAAGATATTTGAAAATTCACAGATCTATTTTAAAAACAAAGGAACTTTGAAGCAGCGTCGTGGGCTTGGCCTTTATTTTGTGAATAATTTTATGCATTTTTTTTCCATTGAACAATGTTGAGATTTATTTAGTATGTTTTGTCCTTCCTTCACAAATGGATGGATAGTGAGAAAAATCTTATATTTTGCTGAGAGTGTGATTCTGTCCTTGCAGGTACCGAAGGTTAGCCTTAAAGTATCATCCAGACAGAAGTACAGATCCATGTGCCGATGAAAAGTTCTTACAGATTGCAGAAGCCTATGATATTCTCAGTGATTGTGAGTATTGTGACTTTTTGCATGGTTTCACGGCCTACAATAGTAAAAAAAATCAGCTAAAAGATATTTAATGCTTATTTATGTTTATCACACCATGTAGCATTCATTGGTTTTGACACTGAAATGCAAATTAATTTAAATCCTTTTGTGATTTTTGCAATACCATTTAAGCCATTACTAAATTTTAATCCTCCAGTTCAACATGGAAATTTTTCCATGCATTTCTATTGAGAAGAAAATATATTTTTTTGTGATGGGGCAGTGTTATTAAATCAAATTTTTAAAACAGTGCTGGGATTGGAGAAAGATCCATTATTCCTATTCATAGCTATACACTGTCACAGTATACAGTTTAGTTTCAAAATAATGCTGTGTCTTCTGCCACCTGAATTACCATCATGGTCAACACAACAGGAAGATCGTCACAACCAGAATAAATAAATAAATGTCCAATTGATGAACTTTACTCTATTTTTGATTGAGAGTAAATGCTTGACCCTGACATTCCATGAAACTATTGGGTTAGATGCCTATGCTTTCCTTTGTTAGAACCATAAAACCATAGAAGATTTCAGCACCAAAAACAGGCCCTTTGGCCCTTTTAGCCTGTGCTGAACTATTATTCTGCCTGGTCCCACTGACCTGCACCCAGTCCATAGCCCTCCATACCCCTCCCATGCATGTACCTGCCCAAATTCTACTTAAATGTTAAAATGAGCCCGCATTCACCACTTCAGCTGGGAGATCATTCCACGCTCCCACTAATTTCTGTGTGAAGAAGTTCCCCCTAAATTAAACCTTTGCCTTTTCACCCTTCACCCATGTCCTCTGGTTTGTCTCTCACCTACCCTCAGTGGGGAAAGCCTACTCTGTCTATTACCCTCATAATTTTGTGTACCTCTACCAAATCTCCCCTCGTTCTTCTATGCTCCTGAGAATAAAGTCCTAACCATTTAACCTTTCCCTGTAACTCAGTTTCTGAAGACATGGCAACATCATAGCAAATCTTCTTTGCCCTCTTTCAATCTTATTGATATCTTTCTAACACAAAATATGGCCTCACCAATATCTTATGCAACTTGGCCGTAACAACTTAATGCCTATACTCAGTACTTTGATTTATGAAGGCCAATGTGCCAAAAGCTCTTTTTACAACTCTATCTACCTGGGACACCACTTTCAAATTATGTATCTGTATTCCTAGATCTCTCTGTTCCACTGCACTACTCAGTGCCCTACTATTGTCCTCCCTTGGTTTGTCCATCCAAAATGCAACACCTCACACTTCTGCATTAAATTCCATTTGCCATTTTCATCCTATTTTTCTAGCTGACCCAGATCCCTTTGCCAGCTTTGACAGCCTTCCTCGTTGTCCACAATGTCTCCCATCTTAGTGTCATCTGATCTAATTTACCACATTATCATCCATATCATTGATTTAGATGACAAACAATAATGGCCCCAGCATTGATCCATAAGGCACACCATTAGTCACAGGGCTCCAGTCTGAGGAACAATCTTCCATCACGACTCTCTGGCTTCTCCTATCCAGCCATTGTCGAATCCAGTTCTCTACTTCACCATGAATACCAAGTGCCTGAACCTATGTCTCCTCTCGCTGAATATTGAATTCCATTGTTAACCAGCAGAACCACCCTATCCCCTTTGCCTACCTTCTTGTCCTTCCGATACACTGTGTCTCCTCAGATATTTAGTTCCCAGCTGAGGTTATCTTTCAGCCATGACTCAGAGTTGGCCACAATGTCGTACCTGCCAACTTCCAACTGTTCTACAGGATAATTGTGATAGGAAGAGGGTAATTGATGAAGCAGCTAAACATACTGAATCTGAGAACCAAGTGGATTAATATTCTGATTCTAGGAAGTGTTTACTCATTGGTGTTTATTAATTTAAATTTTACCTTGACTTCTTGATGCCACACTAATTCAAGTTGCCTTTTGCTGTCCATTGACTTCAGCTTGGTGTTTAATATGATCATTCTTCAGAGACTGTTGGAAAAGCTGTCCTGGACTTCCTAACGGAAAAACCACAGTCTGACCGGGTCGGTAGCAGAATATTGAGCAGTGTCACACTGAGCACTGGCGCATCTCAGGGCTGTGTGCTCAGCCCACTTCTGTTCATGCTGCTAACCCACGACTGCATCGCCAGATCCATCTCCAACAGTCTCATCAAGTTTGCAGGTGACACAACAGTAGTTTAGCCTCTTCACCAACAACGATGAGTCGCCCCACAGAGAAGAGGTGGAAATCTCATGAAATGGTGCCAGAGTAACAACTTGAGTCTCAATGTGGACAAGATGAAAGAGATGATCATGGACTTTAGGAAGACCAAGAATGACCCCCTTCATGACACATCAACAACTCTGTAGTAGAGAAAGTGGAGAGCACCAAGTTTCTTGGAGTTCATTTAACTAGTGACCTATTGTGGACACTCAACATGTCCTCACTTGTCAGGGAGGCGCAACAGTGACTGCACTTCCTAAGAAGACTGAAGCAGGCAAAGCTATTGGCCTCCATTACATCAACTTTCTATCAGAGCTCTATTGAGAGCGTCCTGGCTGGATGCATCACAGTACAGTTATTGCAGAGAAATGGATCGGAGATCAATCCACAGGACCACAAGAGTGGCAGGAAGGATCACTGGAGTCTCCCTTCCCCTCATCGATGTGACCTACCAGGATTGTTGTCTGAAGAGGGTGCATTGAGTACTCCTTCCACCCTGCACACAGCCTCTTTCAGCTGCTCCCATTGGAGAAGAGATACAGCAGGATGAGAGCCAGCACCACCCAATATAGTTTATATTTTACATGCCCCTCACCACCACCACACGCATGTTGCGGATACAGGTTGTGAGACTCCAATATGTCTTTACCCCTTCCATCCTCTTGTTCACTGAAAGCCCACATTCTGGCAATGGAAGTCTGTCAGAAGTTTGTTTGCTGAGTGGGACACGGGGCAGAAGGCTGGTCTTCACACCCATGCTGCTTGCCCGGAACTGATTCCCCATTTATTCCCCGCACTAAACAATCCAATCAACAACCCGCCACTTGACCCCCCCCCCCCCCCACCCCTTCCTCATCCACTGACCTGCACAGACACCAGCCACCCCCATCATGCCCCAAAGAAACTGGCTGGCTTTCATCTCTTGGCAGCTCCCTCCAGGTAACAATCCTCCTAGAAGCCAGCTGTTCAGAGTGGAAAGCAAGCTGCACCAATGTGCAAGCTGCAGGGAGATCAGTACGGCTATCTGCGTGAGGTTGGGGCGGGCTGTGACAACCCCGTTGGCCACCCGGCTTCTAGCACTACACCATTCGCTGGGCAGCTGGCTCCTCCTGGCAGCTGCCAAGCTTGAGGTGCCGCAGCCAGCTGTCTGCACCAGCTAGCGTCAGCTCATCAAGCTGCGCTTGGCACGGTTGACCCACGAGTGTGGTGCTCCAGTTTGTTTGTAAGTAAGTATTTTATTGTTGTGTAAGAAAATGCAAAGTCACAAAAATCCCCCAGAATCCGTGTTATTATTTTTGGAAAGCTTAATTGTAATGAATTTTTGTAACCCCACTGCAGTCTGATTTAGATGCCATCTTCTAAACTATAAAACTAATTGATGCTTATCTCAGTCTATGTGAACAATAACATTGATAATTAAAAATTATATGGGTTCATTTGTGAAAACACCAAGATATGGATTAAGTTCTATGTACTCTTTGTGTGTGTCTAAAATGTGCTCTTGTGTATATTCAGTTGAAATTTTAACAAGATTGTTTTTGTTTTGGTGCCAAGATATTCAAATAATTGAGAAATATATAACCTTATCACTTTTTTTTCAGTGAGGAAAAAAGCTACTTATGATAAATTTGGTGAAGAAGGCTTGAAGGGAGGCATTCCCCCTGAATTTGGTGACACCGGTGCTTGGACCACTGGATATACTTTTCATGGCAATGCCAACAAAATCTTCAGAGATTTCTTTGGAGGAGATAATCCATTTGCAGGTACATTTGTTACATTTTGAAACAGCAATGTGTAAAGTGATATGTACCTAGAACACAATGCTACTTCTATCTGTAGAGTCATGAACAAACTGCTTGTTTATACTTGCCAGCTGGAAGAGACTGCCAATGTGTGAAAGCAAATGTTAACAATCAAAGGTGGACTGTATTTGTTTCTTGTAAAGAAAGAAAATGTACTTTTGTATCATTTGCGAGTTTTAAACTTTCCATCCATTGGCTTCTGGGTGGAAGTAAAACACAAAAGTCGGCAGACACTCTCATTGAAGTAAAAACACCAAGCTGGAGAAACTCAGCAGGTCAGACAGTGTACTTTATGTGGCAAAGATTAAGATACATAAGCAACATTCTGGGCTTGAGCCCTTCAACAAGGCATGAACAAAATGTGGACAGGCTCCCAAACAAAATGGTGGAGGGCAGGGCTGGGGGAGGAGCAGGAGGTGGATAAGGGAGTAAGGGCACACCAACAAACAAGGGAGGTGATATACCATCAATAATTCACAAAAGGCTGAGTAGTGAAACAATTAGGCTTTTAATAGCTAAAGACCAGAACACTATCAAACAACCATCCCCCTCCTTGACTGATCAGAGCAAAAGTGAAAGGGTAGCATGCAAGGGACTATGGGCAGGATCAGTCTCTGGAGGTGTGTCCAGTTGGTAGCAGCCAATCATGGTATAACAGTGGTTTACCACTGGAAGGAATATCTCTGTAAATGGAGAGAGAAAGGTTTGAGAGCTGGAGGGAAAAAGAGAGATGGGGAAGAGAGTTAGAACAGGGAGTAGGCTAGCAGAAACCGGAGAAGTTGATGTTAATGACGTCAAGTTGGAGAATGCCCAGACCCCCTTCCCTCCCCATTCACAGAGCCATCCCACCTCCCCCTGTTTTCTCTTGTGCCCTCCCTCCCTTATTCTACCTATTACTTCCTTCTTGTGGCACTCCTCCCCTATCCCTCCTCCCCATCATTTTGTTCAGGCATCTACCCACATTTTGTTCATAACTTGATAAAGGACTCAAAGTCGAAATGTTGCTTATCTATCTTGACCTTTGCTTTGTAAAGTGTACTGTTGACCCACTGAGTTTTTCCAGCATTGCGTTTTTGCTTCTCGGTGGTTTCATATTTTGTTGATGAATGTTTCTCCAATAATACTCATGACTCAGAAGTTAACAATGGACAATAGCTTTACAACTGCCTCCAGTCTTGAATGCCTCGGTTGTGACTCTGACTGTAATTGCATGTACCATTCAAGCAGAGGCCTAGAGAACTGTCAATTCGATCACTACTTCCTTGACTTGTAAATGGTTGTTTTAATATGCTAGATAATAAGTCACCTTTGTGTTATGTGGGTGGATTTCCAGATTCCATTTGAGTGTTCTTGCAACTGTCTTGCATTATTATACATAATTCGAATACTCTAAATAATGAAAGAGAGAAATGGGGAAAAAAAAGGAAATTCTGGAAATAGTTAAGAAGACCTGCCCTCCTATGCATCCATAGAATGCATAGATAAGCAACATTTTGACCTTGAGTCCTTCATCAAGGTATGTTGAGTTATTAGAAATAGAGAGAGGAAAAAGAGACTAATATTACAGATTGACAATCTGCAGCAGAACTGGGCAGTTCGGGTACAAACAGAAAGAAGTTATCTGAAATTTTAGAATTCAGTACTGTGCACAGAAGGCTGCAGTGCACATGGGCGGAAAATTAAATGCTATTCATCGTTTACATTGGGTCCATTATGACAGTGCAGGAGGCCTGAGATGGATAGATTTTTAATTTTTTTTTCCAGATATCAAATATACTAATTGATTTCAAACAAGATGATATTACTCCTTTCTACAACTGGTATCCTTTATCTATTTGGAACCTAGATTATTTAAAATAATGCAAGATAAAAACAAACATTTTTATTTCTAACTTGTCTTTTGATGCAGTATTACCTAAAGAAATCTCTTGGTGCCTGCCACATTGACCACCGCCAGTGGGCTGATATCGCCTCAAACCGTGCATCTTGGCGCCTCACAGTTTGGCGGGCAGCAACCTCCTTTGAAGAAGACCGCAGAACCCACCTCACTGACAAAAGGCAAAGGAGGAAAAACCCAACACCCAACCCCAACCAACCAATTTTCCCCTGCAGCCGCTGCAACCGTGTCTGCCTGTCCCGCATCGGACTTGTCAGCCACAAACGAGCCTGCAGCAGACGTGGACTTTTACCCCCTCCATAAATCTTCGTCCGCGAAGCCAAGCCAAAGAAAGAATAGAACATTCAGTAAGCCAACTGCTGACCCCCATTTAAAAAGTATGAAGTTATCGAAAACAGTCCTTCTGATTTGATCCTTTGCAGTAAGGCCCCGAGTCTTACTGATCAAATAATTTCTAACAAAAGACATTTTTTCTTACTTCTCCAAATCTTGAGACTATTTTGATAATTGGGATTTTTATGTAGACCTCAAACAAGAAGTGAGACAATAATTTCACAAATAATTCAAAAGTGATCTGCTAAAACTGCATTCTTTCCTCAGACCCAACCTTTTGACTCAGAAACAAGGGATCGACCACTGACCCAAAACTGGCATTCCTGCTGTATTTTTTTCCCCCCAAATTAAAGGCATAACTTTAATGTGATAACAGCAATGTACCAGTAATGTTATTCAAAGCCAGTTTTCTTACTGGAATATTGAGGCTCGAGGTTGAAAATGCATCTTATAAAATGATTTTAGGGCTACCTTGTGGGCATCTTCTGTAACTTCAATGTGGTGGTTCATTTAGCAAAGCTAAACAGGAAATTTAAATTTTTTAAATTTAATTTTAATTTGGACATTAACAGGCCTAAGAGCCCATGAGCCTATGCTATTCAATTACACTCAATTAACCTACATCCATGCACGTTTTGAATGCTGGTAGGGAACTGGAGATCCCAGGGAAAACCCACGCAGACACGGGGAGAATGTACAACAGCACAGGATTTGAATCCTGGTCACTGGCACTGTAATAGCTTTGCACTAATCGCCACGTTAACCATGCCACCCTTAATGCCTATTGAACCAGAGAATGGATTCTGATAAATCAACATTAGGGGGTGAGCCAGTGCCACAGCAGGTAGTACTACTGCCTCACAGTTTTAGTGACACACATTCAGTCATGTGTGCTGCTTGCGCAGCATTTGCACATTAACCTCAGAATCAGAATTTATGTCATGAACATGTCACGAAATTTGTTATTCTGTGGCAGAATGGCAGAGCAAACATTTCTATAAACCACATTTCAAAATAACAAAAATAATGCAAGAGAAAGAAAAAGACAAAATGAGGTAGTATCAGTGGTTCATTAATCATTTGGGAATCTGATGGCAGAAGGGAAGAAGCTGTCCTTATATCACTGAGTGTTTGTCTTCAGCTCCTGTACTTTTTTCCCAATGGTAACAGAGTGAAGGGGGTCCTTGAGGATAGAGGCTGCTTGTGGCCATGTGGATTTTCCCTGATGCTGTCATTTCCTCCCACATCTCATAGATCGGCTACATTTATTGTTATTGTAGATCTGCCAAATCAGACCCAAAGACGTATGACTTTATGAGTCTTCAAGTGTACAGGCAGCGCATAAAATAGTCACCATCAAAAGTTCAAGGTTCAAATTTATTGTTAGAGTACATAGATGACATCACATACAACCCTGGGATTCTTTTTTCCTGCAGGCATGGCAGAATACCACTAACTGTGCAAAAAATAAATTGTACATAGTGTAATCATAGAAACAATTAAAATAACTGTAAACAAAGTGACCATGCAATACAGAGAGAACAAAAGAAAATCAATGAAGTGCACAAGTAAGAGTCCTTAAATGAGTCTCTGATTGAGTTTGATGTCGAGGAGCCTGATACTGGAGGGGTAGCAGCTGTTCCTGAATTTGCAGCACCTATATCTCTTTCCTGATGGCAGCAGCGTGTGTTGAGTGGTGTGGATCATTGATGATTGCTGCTGCTCTCCGATGGCAGTGTTCCCTGTAGATGTTCTCGATGGTGGGGAGGGTTTTGCCTGTGATGTCCTGGGCTGCGTCCATTACCTTTTGGGGGCTTTATGCTCAGGGGTATTGGTGTCCTTGTACCAGACGATAATGCAACCGGTTAGCACAAATCTATAGAAATTTGTCAGGGTTTCTGGTGTCATACCAAACCTCCGCAAACTTCTGAGAAAGTAAAGGCATTGGCGTGATTTCTTCATGATTCCATTAGTGTGCTGAATCCAGGAAAGATCCTTCGAGATAGTGATTCACAGGAACTTAATTTGCTCACCCTCTCCACCTCTGATTTCCCCCAATGATCACTGGATCACATACCTCTGGTATTCCTTTCTTTTTTTTTGAATTGTTTAATTTTTTATTTTTCACACCATAAATCACATTAACCATGATACACACTTTTTCCTTTTCACACATATACAGTGCCATTTTCTCCCCCACCCCTCCCTCCTCCCATCCCACCCTCCCTACCTCCCCCCTCCCGTCCTTTTAAGGTACAAAATCTAGGATACATTAAACCAGTCATTCAATAAAAATACACCAGAAATTCCACTGAGTCCATTCTTTTCATTTCCTTTTCCTTCCGTTAACTTAGGTAGTGATTGTCCCCAGTAGGTTTTCGCTATTGTGTTTCATGTAAGGCTCCCATATTTGTTTGAATATTTCAATATTATTTCTTAAACTATATGTTATTTTTTCTAATGGAATACATTTATTCATTTCTATATACCATTGTTGTATTTTCAAATTATCTTCCAATTTCCAGGTTGACATAATACATTTTTTTGCTACGGCTAGAGCTATCTTAACAAATCTTTTTTGTGCATCCTCCAAATCAATTCCAAATTCTTTGTTTTATATGTTACTTAGGAGGAAGATCTCTGGATTCTTTGGTATATTGTTTTCTGTTATTTTATTTAATATCTGATTTAGATCTTCCCAAAATTTTTCTACTTTCGCACATGTCCAGATTGCATGAATTGTTGTTCCCATTTCTTTTTTACATCGAAAACATCTATCAGATACTGTTGGGACCCATTTATTTAACTTTTGAGGTGTAATGTATAGCCTGTGTATCCAGTTATATTGTATCATACATAACCTCGTATTTATTGTATTTCTCATCGTTCCAGAGCATAACTTCTCCCATGTTTCCTTTTTTATCTTTATATTTAAATCTTGTTCCCATTTTTGTTTAGTTTTACCATTTGTTTCCTCATTCTCCTTTTCTTGCAGTTTAATATACATATTTGTTATAAATCTTTTGATTATCATTGTATCTGTAATCACATATTCAAAGTTACTTCCCTCTGGCAAACTCAAACTGCTTCCTAATTTATCCTTCAAGTAGGATCTCAATTGGTAATATACCAGCACTGTATCTTGAGTTATATTGTATTTATCTTTCATTTGTTCAAAGGATAATAATCTATTTCCTGAAAAACAATTTTCTATTCTTTTAATCCCTTTTTTCTCCCATTCTCTAAAGGAAAGGTTATCTATTGTAAAAGGGAGTAACTTGTTTTGCGTCAATATTAGTTTTGGTAATTGATAATTTGTTTTATTTCTTTCTACATGAATCTTCTTCCAAATATTGAGTAGATGATGTAATACTGGAGAACTTCTATGTTGTACCAATTTTTCATCCCATTTATATAATATGTGTTCAGGTATATTTTCCCCTATTTTATCTAATTCTAATCTAGTCCAATCTGGCTTTTCCCTTGTTTGATAAAAATCTGATAGGTATCTTAATTGTGCGGCTCTATAATAATTTTTAAAGTTTGGCAGTTGTAAGCCTCCTTGTTTATACCATTCTGTTAATTTATCTAGTGCTATCCTCGGTTTCCCCCCTTTCCATAAAAATTTCCTTATTATTTTCTTTAACTCCTTGAAGAATTTCTCTGTCAGTTGTATTGGCAATGCCTGAAATAGGTATAATATCCTTGGAAAAATGTTCATTTTAATACAGTTTATCCTTCCTATTAGTGTTAGTGGTAAATCTTTCCAATGCTCTAAATCGTCCTGTAATTTTTTCATTAGTGGATAATAATTGAGTTTATATAGTTGGCCAAGATTTTTGTTTATTTGTATACCTAGGTATCTTATTGCTTGCATTTGCCATCTAAATGGTGATTCCTTCTTAAATTTTGAGAAATCCGCATTATTCATAGGCATTGCTTCACTTTTATTTACTTTGATCTTGTAACCCGACACTTCTCCATATTCCTTCAATTTCTTATATAATTCTTTTATTGATAGTTCTGGTTCTGTTAAGTATACTATAACATCATCCTCAAATAAACTAATTTTATATTCCTTGTCTTTTATTTTTATCCCTTTTATATTATTTTCTGTTCTTATCAATTCTGCTAGTGGTTCTATAGCTAACGCAAACAATAAAGGTGATAGTGGGCATCCCTGCCGTGTTGACCTGCTTAAGTTAAATTGCTTTGATACATGTCCATTTACTGTCACTTTCGCTAATGGTCCCTTATATAATGCTTTAATCCAATTAATATACTTCTCCGGTAAACTGAATTTTTGCAATACTTAGAACAAATAATTCCATTCTACTCTGTCAAAGGCCTTCTCTGCGTCTAAAGCAACTGCTACTGTTGGTGCTTTATTCCCTTCTACTGCATGAATTAAGTTAATAAATTTACAAATATTGTCTGTTGTGCGTCTTTTTTTGATAAATCCAGTTTGGTCTAGATTTACCATTTTCGGTACATACTCTGCTAATCTGTTTGCAAATAGTTTAGCTATTATCTTATAATCTGTGTTAAGTAAAGATATTGGTCTATTTGACGCTGGTGTGAGTGGATCTTTCCCTTGCTTTAGTATTACTGTAATTATTGCAGCCTGAAGAAAACTGAGGTCCTCCATCAGCCAGCTCCCCACCATGATTACCAGCCCCCCCACATCTCCATCGGGCACACAAAACTCAAAACGGTCAACCAGTTTACCTATCTCGGCTGCACCATTTCATCAGATGCAAGGATCGACAATGAGATAGACAACAGACTCGCCAAGGCAAATAGCGCCTTTGGAAGACTACACAAAAGAGTCTGGAAAAACAACCAACTGAAAAACCTCACAAAGATAAGCGTATACAGAGCCGTTGTCATACCCACACTCCTGTTCGGCTCTGAATCATGGGTCCTCTACCGGCACCACCTACGGCTCCTAGAACGCTTCCACCAGCGTTGTCTCCGCTCCATCCTCAACATCCATTGAAGCGCTTACATCCCTAACATCGAAGTACTCGAGATGGCAGAGGTCGACAGCATCGAGTCCACGCTGCAGAAGATCCAGCTGCGCTGGATGGGTCACGTCTCCAGAATGGAGGACCATCGCCTTCCCAAGATCGTGTTATATGGCGAGCTCTCCACTGGCCACCGTGTCAGAGGTGCACCAAAGAAAAGGTACAAGGACTGCCTAAAGAAATCTCTTGGTGACTGCCACATTGACCACCGCCAGTGGGCTGATCTCGCCTCAAACCGTGCATCTTGGCGCCTCACAGTTTGGCGGGCAGCAACCTCCTTTGAAGAAGACCGCAGAGCCTACCTCACTGACAAAAGGCAAAGGAGGAAAAACCCAACACCCAACCCCAACCCACCAATTTTCCCCTGCAACCGCTGCAATCGTGTCTGCCTGTCCCGCATCGGACTTGTCAGCCACAAACGAGCCTGCAGCTGACGTGGACTTTTTACCCCCTCCATAAATCTTCGTCCGCGAAGCCAAGCCAAAGAAAAGAATTATTGCTGTTTTACATGAATCTGGTAAGCTTTGTGTTTTATCAATCTGGTTGATTACTTCCAGGAGGGGCGGAATTAATAAGTCTTTAAATGTTTTATAGAATTCTATTGGGAATCCATCCTCTCCTGGTGTCTTATTATTTGGTAATTTTTTTATTATCTCTTGTATTTCTACTATTCCAAATGGTTCTGTTAATTTATTTTGTTCCTCTATTTGTAGTTTTGGTAGCTCAATTTTAGTTAGAAATTCATCTATTTTCCCTTCTTTCCCTTCATTTTCAGTTCGGTATAATTGTTCATAGAATTCTCTAAAGTTTTCCTTAATTTCTTTTGGATTATATGTAATTTGTTTGTCTTTTTTCCTTGATGCCAATACCATATTCTTAGCTTGTTCTGTCTTAAGCTGCCATGCTAGGATTTTGTGCGTTTTTTCACCTAGTTCATAATATTTCTGTTTTGTCTTCATTATATTCTTCTCCACCTTATATGTTTGTAGTGTTTCATATTTTATTTTTTTAATCCGCCAATTCTCTTCTTTTAGTTGTATCTTCCTTCATTGCTAATTCTTTTTCTATATTTACTATTTCCCTTTCCAACTGCTCTGTTTCCTGATTATAGTCCTTTTTCATCTTGGTTACATAACTTATTATTTGCCCTCTAATGAATGCTTTCATTGCATCCCATAGTATAAACTTATCTTTCACTGATTTTGTATTTATTTCAAAATACATTTTAATTTGTTTTTCAATAAATTCTCTAAAACCTTGCCTTTTAAGTAACATGGGGTTTAATCTCCATCTATACATTCTTGGAGGGATGTCCTCTAACTTTACTGTCAATATTAAGGGTGAATGGTCCGATAGTATTCTAGCTTTATATTCTGTTTTTCTTACTCTATCTTGCATACGAGCTGATAACAAAAATAGGTCTATTCTTGAGTATGTTTTATGTCTAGCCGAGTAATATGAATATTCCTTTTCCTTTGGGTGTTGCTTCCTCCATATATCCAAAAGTTGCATTTCTTCCATCGATTTAATTATAAATTTGGTTTCTTTGTTCTTTCTGTTAATTTTTTTCCCAGTTTTGTCCATATTTGAATCCAAATTCAGGTTGAAATCCCCTCCTATTAATATGTTCCCTTGCGTATCTGCTATCTTCAAAAAGATATCTTGCATAAACTTTTGATCTTCTTCGTTAGGTGAATATACATTGAGTAGATTCCAAAACTCCGAATATATCTGACATTTTATCATTACATATCTCCCTGCTGGATCTATTATTTCCAATTCTATTTTAAATGGCACATTTTTACTAATTAATATAGCTACTCCTCTTGCTTTTGAATTATACGATGCTGCTGTTACGTGTCCTACCCAATCTCTCTTTAATTTCTTGTGCTCCAATTCAGTTAAATGTGTTTCTTGCACAAATGCTATATCAATTTTTTCTTTTTTCAGTAAATTTAGCAGTTTCTTCCTTTTAATTTGGTTATGTATTCCATTAATATTTAAAGTCATATAGTTCAACGTAGCCATTTTATACTTTGTTTATCTTCCCTTTCCGTTTCTCCATCATTACCTTTCCTTCTTATCCATTTCTGTTTTCTTGTTTTGAACCCTTTATAAGACAACATTCCTAAAACATCAAACATTTTCCTTATTCTCCTATTTAAAACTTCTTTAGCCCCAATCTCCCCTTCCCCTCCTGAGTTGTCCTTTATCCCTTGTTGGACAACCACATCTCTCCTCTCCATTTGGATTTGCGAATTCACTCGCAAGCGTCAGCTGATTTTGCAGTGACCGTAACTCCTCCCCACCCAGCCCCCCCAAGAAAAGATTTCACTTTTCATATGTAACAAAGGTCACTCTTTTAATTCCCTCCTTATTCCCTCTATTCCATTTCCTTCCCTTATTAATTCTTGTCTATACTATCTATATTTTCCTCTAAATACGGATACATTCATGTATGCACATTATACATATACACACATATACCTCTTTACCCACATACATATAAATCGTGTTCATTTTTACTCTTATTACATGTCTTCATCTCTCTGTTTGTTTTGTAGTTGTTCTGCAAATTTCCTTGCTTCCTCTGGATCCTAGAATAGTTTTTTTCCATAAGATCGTTTTCACTGTATTGAACTCCTTCCTCTTCTTCAGGAGTTCAAAACTTATGTGTCTTTTTAGTTCGCAGTCTTTTGTACTCTTGTTACACGTCTTCATCTCTCAGTCTATTTTGTAATTGTTCTGCAAATTTTCGTGCTTCCTCTGGATCTGAGAATAGTCTGTTTTGCTGTCCTGGAATAAATATTTTCAATACCGCTGGATGCTTTAGTATAAATTTATACCCTTTCTTCCATAAAATCGCCTTTGCTGTATTGAACTCCTTTCTCTTCTTCAGGAGTTCAAAACTTATATCTGGATAAATGAAGATTTTTCGCCCTTTGTACTCCAATGGCTTGTTGCCCTCTCTTACTTTTTCCATTGTTTTCTCCAGTACCTTTTCTCTTGTAGTATATCTTAGGAATTTTACTAAAATAGATCTTGGCTTTTGTTGTGGTTGTGGTTTAAAGGCCAATGCTCTATGTGCTCTTTCTATTTCCATTTTTTGCTGTAGTTCTGGACATCCTAGGGTCTTAGGGATCCAATCTTTTATAAACTCCCTCATATTCTTGCCTTCTTCATCTTCCTTAAGGCCCACTATCTTTATGTTATTTCTTCTGTTATAATTTTCCATTATATCGATTTTCTGAGCTAACAGCTCTTGTGTCTCTTTAACTTTTTTATTAGATTCCTCTAATTTCTTTTTTAAGTCCTCTACCTCCATTTCTACTGCTGCTTCTCGTTCTTGCACCTTGTCCATTCTTTTTCCCATTTCTGATAAGGTCATATCTATTTTATTCATTTTCTCTTCTGTATTGTTTATTCTTCTTAAATCATTAAATTCTTGTGCTTGCCATTCTTTAAATGACTCCATGTATTCTTTAATAAGAGAAAGTATATCCTTTATCTTGCCTTTCCCTTCTTCTTCTATTTCACTGTACTCTTCCTCTTCCTCTTCTTCTTCCTCTGGGTTGGCCATCTGTTGTTTCTTTGTTGTCCTTTTCTTCTCTTCTTTCTTGTTTTCGTTGTCTTCTATGTTCTCCTCTTGCTGCAGCTGTTCTGCAGCTGTCATTGCCGGCTGTGGAGATCGACTCCCCAGCTGGTCACCCCTCCCGTCGGTGTGTTTTTTTGCATGCGCGGTTGCGCACTTTTACTCAGCTCAGCGAGCCATTTTTGTAGTCCACTTTCTACCAACCTGAGGGAACGGGTTTCTCTCTCCACCGCGGGCCTCTTCGAACAGGTAAGGCCTTCTCCTTCTTCTTCTGTTGTCTTCTCTTCCTCTCTTCTTACCGTTGGTTTCGATTTTTCTTTTTTCGTCGCCATCTTCTTTCCACCTTTATACTCACTTTACTTTAATTTTTATTTTTGTGCCTTTGTGTTTTCCTTTGTTTTTTCCGACTTTTCTGGAGAGGGCTGGAGTTCACCGTCCGGCCACTACTCCATCACGTGACTCCTCCGGTATTCCTTTCTTGAAGTCGACAATCAGCTCCTTGGTTTTGGTGACATTGAGTGCAAAGTTGTTGGTGCGCCATTCAGCCATGTTTTCAAGTGCAGCTGGCAGATTTAAATAGATTAATCTTCACCATGAAAAATTCATTAACTTCTTTCTGAATTTGCTTGAAAGGTTCTTCACAATTATCTTTCTAATTTAGTTATGCAAACAAGCAAGTAAACTAAATTGTTAGCTCCCCATATTTTCTGAAACCCTCAGGTACTTGGTTCAGTAATAATTTTGTAGAAGTATTTTTGACTGACAAGGATGGAGGGATGGCCCAATGACAAAGACTAAATGGATATGTAATAATTTTCTTGATTGATGATTAGCAATTGAAAACTTCTTGTCATTTCAGAATATGAATCAGAATCAGGATTTATTGTCAGGAACAAGTCATAAAATTCAGCGTCACAGTGAAAACATTCATATTATAACCATCTTACAACATTACTATAAATTTTTTTAAAATAGTGAACAAAAAGTAAGGTGATGTCTTAAACTCCTGAGGTAAAAGAGGCACTGGTGTGCTTTCTTTATGATGCCATTGGTGTGTTGGTCAAGGAAAGATCCTACGAGATAGTGACTCCCAACAACCTAAATTTGCTCACCTATGATCCCTGAATGATCACTGAATTGTATACCTCTGTCTTTCCTTTCATGAAGTCAACAGTCAGCTCCTTAGTTATGGTGACATTGAGCACAAAGTTGTTGTTAATGCAACATTCAGCCAAGTTTTCAATCTCCATCTAATATGCTGTCTCATCCCACTACTGTGGTTTTGTCATCAAATTTGTAGATGGTGTTATTGTAGTACCAAGCTACACAGTCGTAGGTGTAAAGCAGGGGGCTAAAAACATATCCCTGTGGTGCTTTGGTACTGATGTAGATTGTGGAGGAGAAGTTCTTACCAATCCTCACTGATTGTGGTCTGGAGGTGAGGAAATCCATGATCCAATTACACAGTGGGGTGTTAATTCCCAAGTCTTGGAGTTTTCTGATCAGTTTTCAGGGGATGATGGTGTTGAAGGCCAATCTGTAATCAATAAAGATCATCCTGATGTATACATCTTTGCAGTCCGGGTGTTTCAAGGCTTTGTGTAGAGCCAGTGAGATGACCTCTGCTGTAGACCTGTTTTCACAGTGTCGACCTGTTTTCACAGTGTCAGTGATCAGACACCGGACTGGGGTTTGAATCCTACGCTGTCTGTAAGGAGTTTGTACATTTTTCCTCTGTCTGCATGGGTCTTCCCCAGGGGCTCTATTTTCCTTCCACTATTCAAAACTTACCAGGGGTGTAGGTTAATTGGGTGTAATTGGGCAGTACGGACTTGTGGGCTGAAATGACCTGTTACTGTGCTGTATGTCTAAATTTAAATTTTATTTAATTTTAACAGCCTGTCCTGTGTGGCATGGATTTATAATGATTGCTGCTGCTCTCTGACGCAACAATCCATGTAGATTTTCTCATTGGTTTGGAGAGTTTTGCTTGAGATATATTAGGCTGTGTCCACTACCTTTTGCAGGGTTTTCTGATCCAAGGTATTGCTGTCCCCATACCCGGCCATGATGCTGCCGACCAGCACACTTTCCACCTCATGTATGTAAAAAAATTGCCAAGGTTTCCGATATCATCCCGAATCTCCGCAAACTTCTGAGAAAGTTAGAGAATTGTGTATTAGATCCACTATTAGGAAATATTATTACATATTATTTTTTTATCTTTATCTTACTTTACAACCAACCAGTGGTGAATTAACCATTAGGCTGATTAGGCTGAAGCCTAGGGATCTGGAAGATAAGGGGGCCCGTCAGAACCACAGGTACTCCAATGTAACCCACAATATAGACTCTAGTTAGTCCTGGGTCCACATGTCAATCAAGGGTCGCAGAAATACTACATTCACCTGTCAATCAGCAGCGGGATCTCGGTCCCATCTATCAATTTGGGCTCCATTGGTCCCATTGCTACTTGTCAATCAATGCTCGTGTTTGTATGCGCGTGCGAGTCTGAAATCTACCTCCTGCAGCAGAGCTTGATTCATGCAGCGACGCTCATGCAAGGTTTACCTTTTTAAAAAGACTCTCCCTTCTCCTGTGCTATTTTGTATCGAGACTGTTTTAGAATTGATTTTATTTCTCCTTTTGTAACTAACAGACTTTTCAAATTATTCTGGGCTTGCAGACGGCTTCTGTAAGGTAAAGTTTGGTTCGCTTTTAATGAAATTTTTCCTCCCCTCCTCCAACCAAACACTAACTAGTGTATTCCCAGCACATACCTAGTGGATAAATTTGGAATTGTGAGGGCATCATGCCCAAAGTCTAATAAATGGAAGAATTTCACTTTATTCCATTCAATGAAGAGTGGGGGCCGTAGGGCAGGGGGGCAAGGTCAAGGGGCCTTACTAAAGCTCAGTTTAGGGTCCAGGTGGTAGTTAATCCACCACTGCAACCAGCCAGTGTCCTTTGTAGAGGAGCCACTTCAACATTCAGCCTAAGTACGTACCCTCATTTTATACTTTCTTAAAGTTTCTACTCATGATGGCCATCAACAACTTCTCTTTCAAGCTTTACTACGTTACTTTCTAAATGCAAATTCCAATTTTTTATTCATTCATTAGCTTAAAAACGCACCTGTTAAAATGATTTGTTGCGTGATTTGGAGGTGGTAGTGATGGGTGGCACATGATTTATAACCAAGTCAATTGACATAATAAACTGACTGTGCAAAAAGCAGAGGAAATAAAGTACAGTGGCTTCTCCAAGTAAAAGCAAGACAATTTATCCTAAAATCTGTTGCATTTAAATTATTGAATATAATATTGTCCATCAAGCTTGAAAAGGGATTTATTCATTCATCATTGCTCCAGCTGCTTAAGTGTTGCTGCCTAATGCATGTTTAGTTATTTATTATCAAATTATTTAATGAATTCATTTATAATTTAGACTAACTTTTCAGTTCAGATTTTACTGGAGGGAGGTATTTAGCTTTGCACATATTTAGATAGACCATTTTTAAAAAAAATGACAAGATTTATGGAAAAATAAGCTGTCAACTCACAGTGAATAAATCAGAGCTCTTGATAAATAAGGAAACAGATTTCCTGCTTCTAGCTTATTCCTTGAAGAAGGGCTCAGGCCTGAAACGTCGGCGATGTATCTTTGTCTCCAATAGATGCTGAAAAGACCGGCTGAGTTCCTCCAACATTTCGGTGTGTTTTTACTGCATTCTTTTCTGTTTCATTCAATTCAGTTGATCCACTGCAAAATCTCTTCAAGGGATGCCTACCTTTCTTCGATTTTTGTGAGAGTGTCTCTCACTGCTCCCCCATCTGCACTCCCTGCTGCTCTCAAGCTCTATGACCATGTTCTTACCCAGACTCGCTTCCACAACCATGTGTCTTTCCTGGCTATATGCCTCCACCATCATCTGGTAGCATGTGGACTCCAGCTCCAGTTCCAAGCCTTCCATTTTAACCCCCACCAGGATCTCAGGTACCTGCTCTGCATTGACTCCTGTTCTCTTCGCTTTTCCCACTGTATCCTACAGACTACCCTCACCTCTTTGTACAGGTGCCAACGGACCCTTGCTCTCTCGCTACCATAGCCCCATACCTCACTCGCCATGATCTGCCACGGACCTCTCCCACACTTCATCCTCCACCAGATCCACACATTCAACCCCCAATTCTACGCACACCTGGCATCCATCAAGGATTGGAAGCTCACGTTCCTGGAGACTGCAGCCTCGGTGACCTCACTCACAGATCTCCACTCTGGCCCTAGAGGTTTATAGGATGGAGCTCCTGATGCAGGCCTCCACCTCAGCCCCTGTGACCTACAGGATGGAACGCCTGATGTGGGTCTTCACCTTTGCCTGGTGACCTACAGGATCAAGTCTCTGACATGAACTTTCACCCTGAACCTGTTGGCCCACAGGACCGTGCTTCACACATAGGTCTGTGTTTTGGGCCCCGGTGACCTTTAGGATAGAGCCTCTGATGTGAATTTTCACCCTAAACTCGGCAACCTACAGAATTGAGTTTTGGACAGGGGTTTCCACCCTGTCCCCTGTTACCTACAGGACCAAGGATCCATCGTAAACTCCCACTCTGGCTCTGGGAGCGCATAGGCCTCTCTCTCTCCACTCTCTGACTTTCCCAAACCTCCCTATCTTCCTTTGGACCATTCCCTCCACCTACTGATCCACCCCATCCTCCTTCCCTTCCTGAAACCCTCCACCACATTGATCCTCCCCCTAACCCCTGACTGGTCTTCACCATCCCCTCCGACCTTCCCCTCCGACCCTCCCCTCTGAGAGCTCTGTCCTCAGTGGAGGCCTCACCTTCATCTCCCTTTGTCCACACCTTAACGAGTTTCTCGCACACCATGATGCTGAATTCTTCCATCGGCTCTGTCTACATGCCTACTTCCACAACCACGATTCTCCACCCCCACTACAAATCCCTTCTCCTGCTTTAAACTTTCTTCCTCCTCCTGGACACCTTGTTTTGGTCTTCTGCTTGCTCTGGACCTTAGTATTTCCACCTAATGCTGTGATATCAACTGTATCAACTTCACTACTCCCCTCACTCATTCCAATCTCACCCACTTGGTTTGCCTGGCCCTCCACTCCCTCTGAAACAGTCTGAGCCTCACCATTGAATGTGCAGACAAGGGTGGCACTGTAACGGTCTGGTGCACTGACCTCTATGTGGCCGAAGTCAGACCACAACTCTCAGACACCTCCTCTTACTTACCCCTCCAACAAGACCCCACCAAAGCCCATCAAACCACTGTATCACGTACCATCTGTGAACTCGTCACTTCCAGTCACCTTCCTGGCACAGCCTCCAATTTGTACTGCCCATTTTCTACCTCCTGCCTAAGATCCACAAACCCAATTGTCTCATCAGACCCATTGGGTCCACATGTTCCTGCACCATCGAATTGATCTTCGCTTACCTTGACTCTTTTTTTCCACCCTGGTGCAGTCCCTTCCCACCTACATCCAGGACACTTCACTGCCCTCCATCACTTCAACAACTTCCAGTTTCCTCAACTCGATCGCCTCATGTTTACCATAGATATCCAATCACTATAATATCTCCATCCCTTGTACTAAAGGCCTCAAAGCCCTTTATTTCTTTCAGGAAAATAGAACCAACCAATCCTTCCACCACCACCATCACCCTGCTCCAGCTGGCAGAACTTGTCCTCAATAATTTTTCCTTTGACTCATCCCACTTTCTCCAGGTTGAAGGGGTAGCCATGGATACCTGCAAGGGTCCTAACTATGCTTGCCCTTTTCTTGGCTATGTGGAGCAATCCATGCTACAAGCCTACACAGGCAAGGCCCCTCAACTCTTCCTCTGCTACATCAATGATTACTTTGGTGCTGCCTGACTCAGTGATGAGCTCAGTGACTTCATCCACTTTTCTGCCAACTTCCAGCCTGACCTTAAATTCACTTGGTCCATCTCCAGCAACACTCTCCCTTTCCTCAATCTCTCTGTCTCCATCTCAAGAGACAAAGTCTCAACAGACATCTTCTATAAACCCACCAATTCCCACAGCTACCTCAACTACACCTCTTCCCACCCTGTCCCCTGTAAGGATTCCATTCGATTCTCTCAATTTCTCCATCTCCAATGCAACTGTACCAAGGATGAGAACTTTCACGCCAGATCATCAGAGATGTCCTCCTTCTTCAAACAACGTGGCTTTCCCTCTAATGCCATCAACTTAGCACTCAGCCACATATCCTCCATTACCCGCACATCTGCCTTGGAACCCCCATGCACCTCCACATCCAACACATTCTCCTCCACCATTTACAACATTATCCCACCTCTAGAGACATATTCCCCTCTCTGCCTTCCGCAGGGACTGCTCCCTCTGTGACTCACTTGTCCACTTCTCCCTCTCTAGTGGCCTGCTAGCTGGGACGCGACCTGGTACACAAGATGGCCGATGACTGCGCAGACCCCATGGGGGTCATCGACCTTCATCCCAGGTAAACACCTGCTTGGCAGGAAACAATGAGCAATAGTGGGAGCGCCGAACAATCTGAGACTGGTGCTGCTGTGACATCACTCCTGTCATCAGCAATGAGGAGAGAATACAAGCAGAGCTGCCAGCGCAATATATCAGTCTTCGACTTCGACTTCTTGGGTGTGTGTCATTCTTTCCACATTTTAACAAAAAAAAAATTTGCAGTAGGAGCTTGCAGGTTCCCACATATCACCCAAATAATTTCCATTGCAAGCTAGATGAACCATTTCTTTTTTTTCAATTTTTTTATTTTTCACACTATAAACCACATTGATCAAGATACATACATTTTTCTTTTCAAATATATACAGTGTCGTTTTCTTCCCCCCCCTCTTCCCATCCCACCCTCCCTACCTCCCCTCCCATTCATTTAAAGTACAGAATCTAAGATACATTAAACCCATCAAACAATATTGTCATTCAATAAAAATAAACAAGAAATTCCACTGAGTCAATTCTTTTCATTTCCTTCTCTTTCTGTCATTTTAGGTGGTAGATGTCCCCGGTAGGTTTTCTCTATTGTGTTTCATGTATGGCTCCCATATTTGTTCAAATATTGCAATATTATTTCTTAAATTATATGTTATTTTTTCTAATGGAATACATTTATTCATTTCTATATACCATTGTTGTATTCTCAAGTTATCTCCTAATTTCCAGGCTGACATAATACATTTTTTTGCTCCAGCTAGGGCTATCCTAACAAATCTTTTTTGTGCACCATCCAAATCAAGTCCAAATTCTTTGTTTTTTATGTTACTTAGGAGGAAGATCTCTGGGTTTTTTGGTATATTGCTTTCTGTGATTTTATTTAATATCTGGTTTAGATCTTCCCAAGATTTTTTCACTTTCTCACACGTCCAGATTTCATGAATTGTTGTTCCCATTTCCTTTTTACAACGAAAACATCTGTCAGATACTGTTGGGTCCCATTTATTTAACTTTTGAGGTGTAATGTATAGCCTGTGTATCCAGTTATATTGTATCATACGTAACCTCGTGTTTATTGTATTTCTCATCGTTCCAGAGCATAACTTCTCCCGTATTTCCTTCTTTATCTTTATGTTTAAATCTTGTTCCCATTTTTGTTTAGTTTTACCATTTGTTTCCTCATTCTCCTTTTCTTGCAGTTTAATATACATATAAATCTTTTGATTATCATTGTGTCTGTAATCACATATTCAAAATTACTTCCCTCTGGTAACCTCAGACTGCTTCCCAATTTGTCCTTCAAGTTAGATGAACCATTTCAATGCATGCCTACTGTTGTCCGAAATGACAAGTAATAATATCATTTTTAGTAAAAATAATTATAATTTTTCTCATGGAAGATTAGTATTTTGTTTCAATTTGAGTAATTAGAAGTTTCAGTTACTGAGGGAAAATGACTGAAAAAGAAACCCAGTATCCATGTTTTACACCAGCAGTTGGCCATGCATAAAGCATGATGTTTGAAAGATTTTTACTTTCTTCCAACTTGAAGCTTCTTCCATTCTTTATCTGGCTGCACCAGTTCTGCAGGTTCTGAGATAGTTAACGAGGGCAATATGGGACCGGCAGACTGCTGCAGGTGAAACAGGAGGCACTTGACAGGCCAGACTGATGATTAGTTTGGGAGCTGATGCATTCCTTCCATTGTTTACACTGGGCCTCCGTTGTTCCCAACAAATGGATGCGAGGTTCACTTTGCCATCTTGAATGATGCTTCTCCATTTCACTGATGATCTGGGGAGTCAGTCCTCTGGTGTGGATTGAATAATAATCTAGAGTTTATAATCTTAAGAGTTTTGCGATATTCATCTGCCTTCGGCAGCCCGTGTCATTCACAAGCCTAACATCTGACCTCTGAAATGGGCACTCTATTCCCAGCTCTTTCATTGGAAGAAAGAATGAAGTAGATGGAGGGATGAATTTAAGAATGCAGTCAAAGCTTTTTTTAAAGAAAATGCAGCATCCCCAATGACTCCATAAAACGGAGAATGAGCATTTGGGGAGGTTTTGCAAAGCCTGAGTTCATGCATCAGAGATACACAAGAAGCCTATGCAAACATCAGAAGAAACACAACACCTCACAAACTACTCACCTCCTCGCACCTTCAAGCCCTTCCTGCACCACACAGGATTTATAAAATGAGAGTGAATCCTGAGAGACTAAAATGAAGATATTTTCTTCATCTTTTCTTTAAATTTAATCTTTGCACTTTCCTGCATTATTTGTCCCAACAACTACAACAATTGGGTCTACAACAACAATGTCTAATCAAAGCAGTTTGAGATGTCTCTCAACCTTGGCAACATATCTGCCCGTCTAGGTCTGCCCTCCCATTATGGAATACTCCTGTACTACAACATTGTTCTTTAGGCTTACACAAAACACAATAAACATTGGAGGCAAGTGACAGCAATTCTTTCCCTTTGTGAATCAAATTTCCAGGGGCAATTTTTAGCTTTTACTCTGTTTAAGAATCTTTTATTTAAGGCTCTTCCCTGAGATCCTTTCTCCCAATCGTTCTGGTTATATATGAGACAAGTGGAACATTTTCAGAAATACAGTTTTGTTTTATACCTTAAGGTACATATTCTGGAAATGTTAATACAGAATTTAATATGAATATATAAAATGAAGTATTTCTTATTTAAATACACAAATGGTAGAACTATCACTATGCAGGGTTTATATGATCCAGATAAATCTTGGAGAGTATTGTGATTTGGGTATTTGGATGAGAATTCAACTTACCAAGGCATAAAAAACCTAGGGCTAGTAAACCAGATTAGTGTGGATGGGTAATTGATGCTTGGCATGGAGCAGGTCAGGCTAAATTCATTTTGGTGCTATGATGAAGGAATATAAAATCATCAAAACTGAATAGAAAAGAGCTGTTTCCTTTAACAGGTAATAGATAAAGGACTTAGATTTATATTTATTATTTGAAAAGTAGGATATTATTGAGAAAAAATATAATTCACTCTAATAACAAAATAAGGGTCTGGATCTAATGTGGTAAAAGCAGAAACATTTATCAATTTAAGAAGTAAAATATACTTGAATGAGAACTTGATGTTTTCTTACCTAGAAAGATGGATAGTGGATTTGACTGGGAAGTTCTTTCAGACTGATATGAATTCCATTAGCGAAATACCTTCCCATAATGCAATATATCTCTGTAACTTTATCATTCAAAAGTAAGTTGCTTTCGATATTCAGACTGTGATACTGGAAAACAATTCACTAAGGAAACAGATGTTGGAAATATCTGGCAATATCTGCTATGTGCAGAGCAGGTAAGTTGACTTGATGAAGATTCACTGTTTGCTGCATATCTGCATTAAACTGATGGAATCCATCTTACTATCTCCAAAAGATATTTTCTGATGCCATATTTCATTTACAACAGAGGATGTCTTTAATTCTGCAATAAAATCATCTGACAAACTGCATTAATTCTACTACGTTGTTGCTAATCAGAAATATACTTCTTTCTTTGGCTTGGCTTCGCGGACGAAGATTTATGGAGGGGGTAAAAAGTCCACGTCAGCTGCAGGCTCGTTTGTGGATATACAAAGTTGCATTAAATGCCTATAGTTCTGCTTCTGTTCTGCATTCCTAAAGATTACCACTCTTTTCTTTCATTGCAGATTTTTTTGACACAAAAGGAGAGATAAATCTGGGATTTGGGGGATTACGAGGATGTGGAGTTAAGAAGCAAGATCCTCCTATTGAACGGGAGCTGCATTTATCTTTGGAAGATTTATATCATGGATGTTTGAAGAAGATCAAAATCACACGCAGGGTATAATGCTTTAGTTCACTGAACAAGTAGAAATATTATAGAGCTGTATTTTGTTATATATATTAGTTGAAAATATATGGGAGCAATTTTTTAAAATTTAGAGTTGCAGCATGTTAATAGCCCCTCCAGGCCCACAAGCCCTGTCTCCCAAATACACCAATTAATATACAAACCCTGTACGTGTTTGGTGAATGGGAGGAAACCAGAGCACCCTGAGGAAACCCATGCCGACATGGGGAGAATGTACTAACTCCTTACAGAGAGCACTGAATTCTAACCAGGGTCACTGGCACTGTAATATCATTGCACTATCCATTGTGTTAACCATTGCATCCTCTAGAGGTGCCATCCTCTACACTAATCTAATTATGTTCTTCAATTGAATAATGATGAAATTCTATTTCAATTCTTGCAGTTAAGTACTGGAAGTAATACTTAACGTTAGAGTCTTTGGAGTAAATATCTTGGAAAAAACATTATCTTAATTGACACTGAAAGATGGAAGAATAAAGTACGTATTGTTCTTTTTCCCTTTTCATATAGGAACTTATTTCCTATAAAAACAAAATAGTAATAATGCTAAAGCTGTCTGTGCCAAGAAATAGGAAAGACCATGATCTGTTTGCCAAGTGTGCAGGTTCCTGGTGTTAGATACTTGGCCAGGACAAGATTCAAAATATGAGGCTTTTTAACCTACTGTCCAGAAAGTCAATGGTAAATGCCTTTTCACAACTGGCCCAAGATCATCTGACTCAGGATAGATGCTTTAGCCAGTTTTTCTACCTGCAGTCATTCCATTCTTCCTGCTGTGGTACAGAGACTGGAAAACCATGTTTGATAAAAATTGTCACATAGTTTTTATGTTACTGGGTGAATAACATGGAGGACTAATCATCCAGAGATGATTATGAATCCTAACCTGCAACAGGCAATTTAAATTCAGCTAATTCACCTCGGCTGGTACGGTTAGTGTAGTGTAAGGGTCTCCAAAGTGGTCAGTATCAACCCCCAGTGGTCAATGGGACAGTCCAGGGGGTCGATAAATGCCATGGGGTAGATAAGGGGTCTCTAACACATGAAATAGCATTTCGCTTGCCTATTTTAACATAGCTGCTGCTGCCCCCCCCTCCCCCTGGTCCAGCACAGCTGCCCCCCCACCCCTCCAACATGGAGTGGGGAGGTTTACCTGCCAAGAACCATGCCTCGCCATCACACTTCCCCCTCATTGTGTATGCGCCAGCCGGCAGCGCACAGCCTGCGGACCCTGGGATGTTGCATTTAACAGGCAAGTCCACTTTATTGGCCCTTAATTTGTCTTCTTCCATTTGGGGGTGTAGCCCCTACACTCCCAAATAGAAGAAGACAAATTAATGTCTGGCTTGAGGTGCCACCAGATGGAGGATAGGGAACTCAAAAGCCAGGCTGTCCGGCCTAGTGCCCCCCTGTCCAGCCTAACCACCCCCATCCAGCAACTCATGTCCAGCACCTGCACCATCCAGCAGCCCCCTAACTGTCCAGCGCCCCCCCCCCCAGCCAACTGCTCCCCCATGTCCACACACCCCCTCCTCCATGTCCAGCTCCGGGATTCCATAACTGGGGGTCAACGAGAGACCACGTATTCCCTGAAGGGGTCGATGGTCTAAAAGGTTTGAAGAGCCCTAGGTAGCAGTTAGTGCAACACTGTTACAGCACCAGCAATCAGGACTGGGGTTCGAATCACACTCCTACCATGTGCAAGCCAATTGTAGAAAACTTGACCGTTTCACAGTAAGGGGGCTCATGAATTTTGAGCAGAGTCCTGGATGTGTCTGTGTGTGTGCGTGTGTGGTGGTGGGGGGGGGGAGGGGGCAAAGCCAAAAAAAGGTAGAGAATGGCTACCGTAGCCAAATATTTCCATTGCATCTACCATTGTCACTTTTACATGACAATGTGGAAAATTGTCCAGTAGCTCCTCTCTATAACAAACATTTCTCACCCTTCCTTCATTTCCTGTCCCTTCCTCCTATCGTACAGTCACCTTGAGTCGACTTGGAATCATCGCCAAACTTCTCTCTGTCATAAGGTCAGAAATGGGGATGTTTGTTGATGATTGCACAATGCTCAGGTTTTTTTTTTAAATCTTTTTTTAAGATACAACACGGTAGAAGGTCTTTCCGGCCCATGAAACCCAAACAGCCCAGTTACACCTAATTAATCTCCCAACCCCGCTGGAGCACCCAGAGAAAACCCATGCTGGTCATGGTTTTAAAAAAAAAGTGGAAACTCATTACATATTGTAGATTCGAACTTGGTTCACTGGTTGCTGTAATAGCATTAACTAACTATAATGCTAGCTGTGCCACCAATTTTTATGACTCAACAAGTAAAGTTCAAAACCTTGATAAGCAGCATTTTGTCTGCCATGCACCAATATGCTAGCGGTCTCCAAAAATGTAACTCTTTCTTTGGCTTGGCTTCGCGGATGACGATTTATGGAGGGGTAAAGTCCACGTCAGCTGCAGGCTCGTTTTTGGCTGACAAGTCCGATGCGGGACAGGCAGACACAGTTATATGTAACTATAGCAGTCACATCAACGCTATGATAAAACATCAAATCAGAGACTGTGGAATTTCCAGAGAGTGATTATTATAACCTGTCCTTTTAAAACCTTTTCACCAATTACAGTCATTCATGCAACACCATGCATCTGAAAACAACATGCATGATTGGGCCACCCCATCCCACCACCCTAAATATTCACTTCCTCCAGCATTGGTGCATCTTTGCTGAAATCCACACCATACTGCAAAATACACTACAGTAACCTGCTAAAATTTCTTCAATATCTCTTTCCATACCTGTTAACACTATCAAGAAAGACAAGGGCATTGGCTGTAAATTCCCTTGTAGTCATAGGATCACTGGAGTCTCCATCCTCCCCCCATCGACGTGATCGACCAGGATGGTTGTCTGAAGAGGGAGGGCAAAATCATTGAAGATTCCTTCCACCCTGCAGCACAGCATCTTTCAGGTCTCCCTTCGGGGAAGAGATACAGGAGGATCAGAGCCAGCACCACCAGGCTGAGGAACAGCTTCTTCCCACGGGCAGTGAGAATGCTGAACGACCAAAGGAACTGTTCACACTAACCATCCAGGACTCTCGTGTTCATGAAACAGGATTTATTTATTTATAAAGATGAATACTTGTCCTACATATATATTGTTTGTCTGTAGGTGTGTTGTGTCTGGTTGTGGGTCTGTGTGTTTTGCGTCGCGGACTGAAGAACGCTGTTTCGTTGGGTTGTACTACTAAGAATCCTTTGTTGTTGCACAATTATCCCCATGCCATCTTCAGTACCTAAAGAATATGAGCCACTACCAACGTGTAAAAGCTGTAAGGGAAGAGCAATAAATGTTGACATTGCCAAGGAGGTCCATATTCAGTGAATAAAGAGTTTCTGTAACGTGATCGGTTGTACTTGGAAACTCATGAGGAGCTCAAACATGCTTTTATTAGCCAGTACGGCCAGTATTTACAGAGGTCTTCAGGTAAATCTGAGGCAAGGTAGGTTTATATCAGGACTGACGGGGACAGAGCCAGGAGGAGAGGTTGGCCATCTAATCTACACACAGACAGTGAATTCCAGTTCACTCCATTCATCCCTTCCATCAGAAAGGAACCTGCGGGTGAAAACAGAGACCACGTTCAACAAAAAAAACATGTACAATTATTTACAGGTTGAGTCTGTCAAGAGGCCTGGTTATTCTGGTCGAGCGCCTTAGCACTGGTGGACTTTGCTCTTCCAGAACTTCCTGGTTCTTGGATAATGGGACTCAAAGGGGGACTCTGAGGTCCCGGATCCAATGGTAGCTCCGTTGGAACCTTGTATGGTGAGTTTGGGGGTTCCAGGCCTATTGTGGGCATTGGGACTCGGTTCCTGAAGGTGCCAGATCTCTGATTGAGACTGTGTCCTCCCTGTCATCTGGATACGCTACATAGGCATACATTGGATTTGCATGCAGTAGGTGCACTTTCTCGACCAGCGGGTCCGTTTTGCTTCTCCTCGCGTGCTTTTTCAGCAGGGACTGGTCCTGGTGGTGTTAGAGTGATCCCTGACATGGATTTTCTTGGGAATGCAAACATTAGTTTGTGAGGAGTCGCATTGGTTGAGGTGCAGAGAAGCTACCTTATGGAGTGGAGTGCGGTGGCCAGAACTTCTTGCCAGCATTAGTCTGGAAGGCCTTTAGACTGGAGGGCCAGTTTTACAGACTTCCAGACCATTGCGTTCTCCTTTTCAATTTGTCCGTTCCCCGGTGGTTGTAGCTAGTCATCCTGCTTGAGTTGATGCCTCTTGCGAGCAGGTACTGGTGTAGCTCTTCGCTCATAAACTATGAGCCCCGGTCGCTATGAATATAGCTGGGTTACCCGAACATGGAGGAAATGGAGAGCACCGCTCTAATGACTGTGGTGGTGAAAGTGTCTGGGCAGGGAATAGCAGACGGAAAATGTGAGTGCTCTTCAATAATGTTAAGAAAGTACACATTTCTGTTGGTGGATGGAAGGGATCCCTTGAAATCAACGCTGAGTCACTCGAAGAGGCAGGAAGTCTTTATCAGGTGTGCTTTGTCAGGGCGGTAGTAATGCAGTTTGCACTCAGCACAGACCTGGCAGGACCCGGTCATTTCCCTGATGTCTTCAATAGAGAAGGGCAGGATGTGTGCCTTGATGAAGTGGGCATGTGGATGATGGTGGCAGAGTTTATCGTGAAGGGACCGCAACTGGCTGATGTGGGCAGCAGCACAGCTTCCTTGCGATAGGGCATCTGGATGCTCATTGAGCATACCTGGCCTGTACACTATCTGATAATTATAGGTGAAGAATTTGATCCTCCACTTTGCGATCTTGTCATTCTTTATTTTGGACCTGTTCATATTATTGAACATGAATACCACAGATTGCTGATCTGTGAGCAGAGTGAATTTCCTACCTGGGCTCTCCATGGACTGTTGCTGGGTTCAATGATTTTTTTCCCTTAAGCAGCCGCTGTGTTTCGTGTGAGGGGGCGAAAAGCCCAGGCTAGTGATTGACTATAGCTAAACTATTAATCGCTTCACACTCATGGACACATACCCTCTCCCCCGAATCTCAGACAGAGTGAATGAAATTGTGCAGTACTGGGTCTATTCAACCATCGACCTGAAAGTTGCATATCACCAGTTACCAATCCGCTCCGAGGACCATCCCTACAATGCATTTGAGGCTTTATCTGTTTCTCTGGGTCCCTTTCAGTACTGTGAATGGTATCTTGGTCTTCCGGAGGCAGATGGATGAAATAATAGCATCAACTTACCAGAAAAGTTCGGGCTAAGGGCTATATTGCCCTATCTCGACATCATCGCCATATCCTGGAAGACCATGACGCCAATCTCCAGAAATTTCTCCACACAGCCAAATCCCTGGACCAAACAACTAACTATCCTGGGCTATGTGGTGGAGAACGGCATCATTGGCTTAGAGCCTGAGCGTATGAGCCCCCTCTTAGACCTCCCTATCCCTTGGACCTTCTTCTCATACTATGCCCATTGGGCACCTCATTACACTGACAAGATCCGCCCCCTCTTACCGTATCCTGAGCACATGGAGTTTCTCGTGGGGCATCTGATGTGGGGGTGTTTGGCCTGTCCACAGATGTAGCACCCCTGATCATGTGTGGGCATGGTAGTCGGTACCTGGGGCAGCTGTGCACCACAGGCCTGGCTTTCTGAGAAGGCGCCACTTTCGTTAGCGAGGTGGTCCACTCCCAGTAGGGCCTGTTCAAGGGATTTCACTAGATTTCACTGGCAAGGTCCTTCTTTCCACAACTCAATAGTCACTGCCTCCCTAATCTAGAATTCACTCCAGCCATGAGAGTATCCCGGACTTGTTCTTCTTCTTCCCTCACCCAGGTTGAGACCGCCTCGTAGAGGCACTTTCTCATCAGCGTCCATAGTTCCAAGACATAGTCTTCCAGCGATTCATTGTGAGAGTCGGATTCTCGCCAGCACATCATTCTGGGGCCTCATGTAGTGGGCCTTCAGGCCTTTGATGGCCGTCTCATATGTTGCACAGTCTCTGATGACTGCACATCCCTTGGGGCTGACTCAAGAGAGGAGGGCCAGTCTCGGGAGGCCATCAGAGTGAAAGATTTCTTGGGTGGCCACTATGTAGGACTGGAAGCACTCCAACCAGTAGGTGAATTCCTCCAGGGCCTCTGGGGACAGAGGGTTGACCTGGAATATGCCAGGCTTCAAGAGGGCTTCCATCCCATCTTCAAAAGCAAGCTAATAAAATTGTAATGTGATAGACAGTACTCGGAGACCTGTGAGGAGAACAAATGCGCTTTTATTGCCTTGCAACTAATGGCCAATATTTACAGTGGTCTTCAGATAAAACTGAGGTAAGGTGGGGGGGGGGGGGAAAGAGCATTTATATCAGGACTGACGGGGGCAGGGCCAAGAGGAGGGGTTGGCCGTCTAATCTACACAGACATTTAACAATTGGCCATGGATAACTTGAATTTTTATAGCCCTGGATGTATGTTTACCTTTGACTTAATTAATTCTAATCCTATTTCAAAAATATTTTTGTTGAATAATAATGTATTTGGTTTGTTATTATTAAACAGGTTATGAATGAAGATGGTCACACTTCAAGTATTAAGGACAAGATCCTAACTATTCAAGTTAAACCAGGCTGGTTGTCAGGAACCAAAATCACATTCCCAAATGAAGGAGACCAGGTACTTTAGGGTCATTGCAAATAAAAATAATAGCATCAACTTACCAGAAATGTATAGTCACTAATTGCTGGGTAGTTGGAAAGCAATTTGGAGTAGGATGCTAATAACATTATAGACTGAGTCATAATATAAAACACCCAATTTATATTGAGACATACATGACAGCAATAGGCCCCCAATTATCTTATAATCCCCATATGTTTTTGAAGGGTGAGGGAAAACCGGTGCACACAGAGGAAACTCACACAGACATGGGGAGAATGTACAAACTCCTAACAGACAGTGCCGGTCACTTGCACAGTAATGGTGTGGCAGTAACTGTTACCCACTTCTATATTTAATACAGGTGTGAAAAAGGGTCAGAACTTCATCATATTTTGGGAACTGAAATGGACAATTAGATCTGTAACTGAGTTTGGCGTCTCTGAATATCTGAATACCCTGTTTTTATATCTTGAACCCTGGTTGCCAGGATTTCCTCTAATTCAGGAAACCCAGCAACTGAAGGGAGGGAGATATTATTCAAAAAACATGCACTACCTTTCTCCCTCCTACCCTCACTCACCCCCTTTTCCTTAATTCACCCTATTGGATTTTCCCACACATCCAACCCCTCAAAGGGGGATTAGACTCCTGCACCTCACCCAGCAAGCCCCCAGGTCACTTTCCAGTAGCTCAGTTCCATAGCAAACAAATTGCCTGTGGCCAAGACTTCCCTCCGAATGCTTTTCGCCCAACTGAAAGTCAAAACTGTCCAACAGGTTAATATCTAGCTGGAGCACCGTCACAAGAAAAGTACATGCTCTCTGCAGGATTCGAGGTACCATGGACTTCTACTTCCTCTATCAGAAATTCTTCCCACTCTTCACCACTCTTTTAAGATTAGGAATAGGGTTTCAGCAGTTTTATTATCTTCTTGAAGCTTTAGCATACTTACATTCCCATCTTCCACAAAAAGGATGATTAAATTAATTTTGGAAAGGGTTGAGATTATGAATTCTACCCATGGCACTTTGTTAATTCCAATGACTGCTTGCATGAAACTGCAGTATTTGGTATGCTACAATCTGACCCAGTACTATCTTTAAAAAAAACCTTGTATTCATAATGGTTTCTTTGAGAGAGCAAGTTGAAAATGTTGCTTTGCAATCTTTGTTTTATTTTATTTTTGATGTTTGTTTCAAAACTATACATAGTAACATTTTAAATATACAATGTATTAAACATTTTCTTACAAACACAACAAACAAAAACAGTCTCCCCCATATATTACAAATACACTCGCCGTCAGAGCTTACATAATTTTAAAATATATAGAATATCATTGGGGAAACTACATTTTTGTATCTATAATAGTTACTTTTATACTCTTAGTTTGTTCCCTTTTATTGTTGTGTCTGGGTCCCTATGTGCCAGACCTTTACAAAAGTGTTATATTTGTTCTTTAAGTTATATGTGATTTTTTTTTCCATTTCCATAGTTTATCGTGCTATGAGTAGAGGAGAGTCGGACTTCCCAAGTGATCATGATACATTTTTTTGCTACCACCAGAGCTATTTTTATAAATTAGATTTGATATTTGGTCAATTTATGCTTATTTCCATAAAATTACCAAATAGATATAGCTCTGGGTCGCCCATGAAGGCCATTCCTGTTATCCTGGTTAATTTTTCTGCGATTTCTTGCCAGAATAGCCTCACCTTCACGTGGCACGTGGAAAAGTTCCTGTCTCAATCCCATATCTGAAACACATCTCTGATATTTCTGCTTTTGATCTGTGTAACTTTTGTAGGGTAAGATATAATTAGCATAAAAAATTATACTGAACCAATCCATATCTTGCATTTATAATTGATGTCATGCTGTCCAGCTTCTATCTGAAATCCCCATACCCAAGTCCGACTCCCATCTGACCCTTGACCTCTGTAACTCTGGTTTTGTACTTTCGTTCTGAAGAGCATAGTACATTTTTTATATAAATTTGGGTGTATTCCTCATCCAGACAGTTTGTTCAGTTCATTAATTTCAGGTGGGGTCAATGTGGGGTCCCCAACTTTCTGATTATTTGTTATTAATTTAACTTGTGGTTTATGGTATAAAGTTTTTATCCAATTTATAAATGTTCTGTCTATACCAAATTTTTCCACTGTTTTAAATAAAAAGGGCCATTCCAAACAGTCAAATGCTTTTTCCACGTCTAGGGAGACTGTAATTTTTGGATTTCATTCAGATTTCGCCATGTGTATTATAGTAAATAATCTTTATAGACTATTTGAAGAATTTCTTCCTTTAACAAATCCTGCTTGATCCATATGTATCAGTTTTAGCAAGTATTGCCCTAACCTATTAGCCAATGCTTTTGCTAGTATCTTATAATCAGGGATATTGGTCTATATGACGATCTTTTTAGTGGGCCCCTATTCTTTTTTTGCAACTCTCTAATAATTGTGGTTGAGAATGATTCTGGGAGGGTCTTTGCTTCCACTGCTCTCCAGGACATCCATTAACAGGGGCATTAATAGTTCTTTGAATTGTCTATAAAATTCAGGTGGAAATCCATCCTCCCTTAGTGATTTATTAGCATGCAGAGTGCCCAGGGCCTTTTCAATTTCTTCCCTTGTGAAGGGTATATCTAATTCTATCATTTTTCTCTCTTCTAGCTTTGGAAGTTTGACATTGACCAAAAATTCTTCCATTTCATTCTCACCTCCTAATAATTGTGATTTGTATATTTTCATATACTATTGTCTAAAAATGTCATTAATTTCTTTTTGCTTATATACTAGGGTATCTGTCTGTTTTTATAGCATTTATCATTCTTAATGACTCTTCTGTTTTAATCTGCCAAGCTAAAACTTTGTGCACCTGTTCACCCAACTCATAGTACTGTTGTTTAGTTTTTAATATAGATTTTATTTTGTCGTGTATGTTTGTATTGTATCATATCTTATCTTTTTTTCGCCAGTAATCTGTATTCTTCTTGTAGTCCTTTTCTTTGATTTTTTTTTCAAATTCTTTATTACCTTTCTCCAAACTGTTTACTTCTGCCATACGCTCCCCTTAAGATTCTTTATATAGGACATAATTTGTCCCCTTAAATATGCTTTGAGCATGTTCCATATTAGAAAACTATTATTAGTAGACAGCAGATTTGTTTCACAAAATATTTCTATTTGTCTCTTTATAAATTCACAGGTCTGTTCATTTAAGCAATGTAGTATTGAGACGCCATCTGTATACATTCTCTTTCTTTTCCATTATTTCTAAAAGTTAATATTAATGGAGAATGGTCTGATAGAAGCCTCACAAGGTATTCTGTTTTTATCACTCTATTTTTTGCTTTGCAATAATTTTAAAATCATTTGCCTATCATCTGCCAGTTATTCCTTTTCTGCTTCAGTCTGCTTTGAGATAGTGCTGGAGAAACAGGTCATGCAGTATCTATAGGAAGTCAAAGGAAACCAACGTTTCAGGCCTGAGACCTTCATCAAGGTATGAACAAAAAGCAGGAAGGCGTCTGAATGAAAAGGTGATGGGAGGAGAGGAGGGGGAGGAAGGATCTGGGGGAGGAGTACAGTGTGACAGGTCATAGATGAATATGGTTTGGAGGGTAAAAGAGAAAAAGGCTGAGAAGCGATGGGGAGGGGATTGCTCTCTGAATGGAGAGGGAAGGGAGTGAGGAACAAGGAAAGGAGACAGAGGGATAGGGAAGGAGAGATTTGGGGGAGAGGTTTAACAGAAACTGGAGGTTGATGCTAGTGTCATTTGGTTGGAGAGTGCGCAGTCTTTAGGTGTTCCTCCAATTTGTGGATAGATTGGTAGAACATGAAGCCATGGATAGACATGTTGGTGTATGAATTGTGTGTGGAATTAAAATGATTGTCCATTGAGAGGTCCCTGTTTTTTGCAGTAGACAGAGTGAAGACGCTCAATGAAACAATCACCCAGTCTATGTCCATTCTCTCCAATGTAAAGGAGGTCACAATGGGAGCACCATATGCAGCAGATGCCCCCTTCACATTCACAAATAAAGTGTTGGTTAATTTGGAAGGGCTGTTTGGGGTCCCGAATGATAGAGAGGAGGTGTGGGCAGAAGTGCTTCATTTCTTGCTGTCTCAGATGTAGGTACTGAGGTGTCGATTAGTGGGAAAGGGTGAGTGGACAAGAGAGTCCTGGAAGGAGTGGACCCTGCTGATAGCTGAGAAGGGGAGAGGAGGAGAAAATGTTTCTGACGGTTGGATCACGTTACAGGTGGCGGAAATTGCAGAGGTTAATATTTAGGATGCAGAGGCTGGTAGGGTGATAGGTAAGGGCAAGGAGAATCCTGCCCTTGTTATGTCTCTCATAGTCAGATAGTCAGGCATGATTATGAGCCTATCCTTTAATTTTTGCTTGCAAGAATTTTCAGCTATATTTAGTGATTTTTTTTGGTCAATGGTTAAGGCTTCATTCAGACTTTTTATAAAATAATAGAGCAATGAACTCATGTACCAGCAATATGGCTGTGACATTTCAAAGTGCAACAAATGAAGGGAACCCTGTGATAGTACAGATCTATCACCAATGTACATAGTGTATATAGTTACTGTATCTAGACTGTGCTTACAGCGATTGGCTGAGAGCTAAGCCACACCTATTGTTTGGGCCTTAAAGGGTTGTGTCCCTAGCCAGGTCGGATCATTCCGGACTGGTCGGCCACCTGTGAAGAGCTCCGGTCTTTTGCTAATAAAAGCCTTGGTTTGGATCAACAAGTCTTTGGTTCTTTCGACGAGCTCTACAATTTTATTAGCAAAAGGAATTTTTTTTGAAAGGGATGGAGCGTTTAACTCGGCCAGAAAAACTTGATATCGACCCACAGTCAGCTACAGCCTTCAAAGCCTTTAACTTCTGGCTGCTGAACTTTGAAAACTTCCTGAGATTCATTCAGGTGGAGGAGGATAACCAGCGTCTAACAGCATTGCTGTCTATGGTGTCCTTGAGAGTCTACGAGAACATCCAGGATGAGACCACTTACACCGCAGCCATAAAGGTACTGAAAGGACTGTATGATCAACCGGTGAACAGAGTTCATGCCCGGCTCATGCTTGCGTCGAGGAAACAACAGCCCGGTGAGTCCAGCAGGGCATATTTACAAGTACTAAAGGCATTGGGCAAGGACTGTAACTGTGTGGACAAAACTGCTGCCGAGATCACTAGCGACCTCATCCGGGATGCCTATGTGGCTGGGCTCCGATCGAACGAAGTGAGGCTGCGTTTGCTCGAACAAGGGGTAGAAAAACTAGAGGACGTGGCCCGGATTGCAATCACAATGGAGGATGCAGCCTTAAAGTCCACCGAGCTCTCTAGGGACTGGACCCCTCGTTCTGATGTGAGTAAAGTGCCCTTCTACCCTACCCCTGACGGCCTGTCGGCTGCTGCTACCCTGCCCCGTGCGAACCCGAAATGTTATTTCTGCGGGAGGGACAAGCACAGCAGGTCCCAGTGCCCAGCAAGAAAAGCCAGGTGCCAGAAGTGCCTTAAAAACGGCCACTTTGCTGCAGTCTGTAGGTCTAAAATGGCCGCCAGCAAACACAGTGCCTCGTGTGAAGCCCAACCGCCACTATCCCATTCAAACTCTTCTTCCCCAGAGCTCTCGTCCAATGAGAGCGAGGGCTCCCCTGCACGGCAACGCCTGACGTCACGGAGACGCCGAACCCGGAAGGGGCAACCCACCGTCGCAACCATGGTGATGGCCTGCCTCTCGCCCCCGTGCGGAACACTTGACACTACCGCCGCTGCTGCCGCCGCCACAGTCACCCCCGGGGCCGACGCTACCGCCGCTGCTGCCACCGCCACGGACACCCCCGGGGCCGACGCTACCGCCGCTGCTGCCGCCGCCACGGACACCCCCGGGGCCGACGCTACCGCCGCTGCTGCTGCCGCCACAGACACCCCCGGGGCCGACGCTACCGCCGCCGCAGCCACCCCCGCGGCCAACCAGGTGCTCACCCTAGCATCCATCGCTGACGACCGCCAGGGCCCGACCACCGATCACGAGCAACTACAAACCCCACTACTTACCATTCACCCGCCACAACAGCACTTCCGGGAGGTTCTCCAACCTGCTCCTCGAGCGTTGACTACGTCATCCCGTTGCGTGACGTCATCCCGTTGCGTGACGTCATCCCGTTGCGTGACGTCATCGCGCAAAACTCGCCTGTCAACTGCTTCAATAACATTAAACCAGCAATGCTCTCATCCCCTCACCAGAGCAATGGAACTGATTAAAGTGCATGGACACTACACCAATTGCTTATTTGACTCTGGGTCAACTGACAGTTTTATCCAGCCAGATCTGGCCCTCCGTTGGGGACTTGACATTATCCCCACTACCCAGAGGATCTCATTAGCGACGAGGTCGCACTCGACTGGGATAAAGGGGTATTGCATCGCCACGCTGGAAGTACAGGGCGTGACGGTCACCCACTTTAAATTATTCGTCCTTCCCCAATTGTGCGCCCCAGTGTTGCTGGGATTAGACTTCCAGTGTCAGTTCCAAACGGTGTCCCTACACTTTGGGGGACCCCACGCCCCCCTCTCGGTCTGCCATCGCCATCGCCCCACTCCCGAAGCACCCGAGCAACCCGCCCCCGTGCCCCGGGGCCAATCCTGCGGCCTTTCCACACTCCGGATTGCCCCGCCAGCACTCTTCGCAAACCTCACCCCTGGCTGGAAGCCTGTGGCCACCAAAAGTCGGCAATATAGTTACGAAAACAGGCAATTCATTAGGAGTGAGGTGCGTAGATTGCTGGATGAGGGCATCATCGAACCCAGTTCAAGCCCCTGGAGAGCCCAGGTGGTGGTTGTCAAGAATGGGGAAAAACTACGGATGGTGGTCGACTACAGCCAGACCATTAACCGCTTCACACTCCTGGATGCGTACCCCCTGCCACGCATCACGGATGTGGTGAACCAGATCGCCCAGTACCGCATTTTCTCCACTATTGACCTACGTTCGGCCTACCACCAGCTCCCGATCCGCTGCGAGGACCGACCATTCACGGCCTTTGAAGCGAATGGGCGGCTATATCAATTTCTCAGGGTACCATTCGGGGTCACAAATGGTGTCGCGGTCTTCCAGCGGGAAATGGACAGGATGGTGGACCAGAACGGGCTAACCGCTACCTTCCCGTATCTGGACAATATCACCATCTGCGGCCACGACATGCAGGACCATGACGCCAACCTAGACAAATTTCTTCAAACTGCCCGTCAGCTAAACCTGACTTACAATTTGGACAAGTGTGTTTTCCGGACCACACGACTCGCTATTCTAGGTTGTGTGGTGGAAAACGGGATAGTCATGCCAGATCCTGACCGCATGCGTCCCTTAATGGACTTACCCCCCCCACATACCCAGAAAGCTCTCAAACGCTGCCTGGGCCTTTTCTCTTATTACGCACAATGGGTTCCAAACTACGCCGACAAGGCACGTCCTCTTATCAAGACCACCTCTTTTCCCCTCTCGACCGAAGCCACAGCGGCTTTCGATCGAATCAAATCTGACATCGCTGCTGCGACGCTGCACGCGATCGATGAGTCTGTCCCGTTTCAAGTCGAGAGCGATGCATCCGACTTCGCCCTGGCAGCCACCTTGAACCAGGCCGGTCGGCCTGTAGCCTTCTTCTCCAGAACCCTCCAGGGTCCGGAGAGTAGACACTCCTCGATCGAGAAGGAGGCCCAGGCCATAGTTGAAGCGGTACGTCGTTGGAGACATTACCTCGCTGGGAGGCGCTTTACACTGTTGACTGATCAACGCGCGGTCTCCTTCATGTTCAGCAACACCCAGCGTGGTAAGATAAAAAACGACAAAATCGCCAGATGGAGAATCGAACTCTCCACCTTTAACTATGACATCCTGTACCGGCCTGGTAAGCTCAACGACCCGCCTGACGCGCTCTCCAGGGGGACGTGCGCCAGCATACAGATGGACAGACTACGGAAACTCCATGAGGCGCTCTGTCATCCAGGGGTCACTAGGTTTGCTCACTTTGTCAAGGCGCGCAACTTACCCTACACAATTGAGGAGATCCGCTCCATGACCCGAGCCTGTTCGGTGTGCGCCGAATGCAAGCCCCACTTCTTCCGTCCGGATAACTCCCACGTCATCAAAGCCACCCGCCCCTTCGAGCGTCTTAGCGTAGACTTTAAGGGACCCCTACCGTCGACCAACCGTAATACCTACATCCTTACGGCCATCGACGAATACTCCCGCTTCCCATTCGCTGTGGCCTGCCCAGACACCACTGCCACCTCAGTGATACAGGCCCTTCACAGTATTTTCACCATCTTCGGGTACCCCAATTCCATCCACAGTGATAGGGGGTCCTCATTCATGAGTTCAGAGCTGCAACAGTACCTTCTGGAGTGTGGCATTGCTTCAAGCAGGACCACGAGCTATAACCCACGCGGTAATGGCCAGGTCGAGAGGGAGAATGCCACCATATGGAGAGCGGTTACACTGGCTCTCCGGTCTAAAGGTCTCCCCACCTCTCACTGGCAGGAGGTTCTCACTAGTGCCTTACACTCCATCCGCTCCCTCCTATGTACTGCAACAAATGCCACCCCCCACGAAAGGATGTTCCTTTTCCCGAGGAAATCCGAATCGGGAACCACTGTACCGGCATGGTACACCGTCCCTGGCCCCGTCCTTTTGCGACGCCACGTCCGGCACTCAAAGAATGACCCCTTGGTCGACCGAGTGACTCTACTCCACGCGAACCCACATTACGCATACGTGGAGTTCCCAGACGGGCGGGAGGACACTGTTTCGGTGCGGGACCTAGCTCAGGACGCGGTAGACCCAGCAAACCCCTCAACTCCTTATGCTCCAGGCCCCGTGCCGCAACAGATGGACCAACAGCACCCCAATGACTCGGGCCACCCTGCCGACAAAACGACTGGGGAATTGAGCGACGGAGCAGTCGCACCCGATGAGCCCGCTGGTGACACCACTCCAGCGACCCCAATCCCGGCACCACGGCGGTCACGCCGGATGGTCAGACCCCCTGACCGCTACAGTCCTTGACCTACCCCTTCCTTTTCATTCTCTCCCTCGTTTTTGTTTTTTTTTTTCCCCGGGTCAATTCTCCAAGAAGGGGTGAATGTGATAGTACAGATCTATCACCAATGTACATAGTGTATATAGTTACTGTATCTAGACTGTGCTTACAGCGATTGGCTGAGAGCTAAGCCACACCTATTGTTTGGGCCTTAAAGGGTTGTGTCCCTAGCCAGGTCGGATCATTCCGGACTGGTCGGCCACCTGTGAAGAGCTCCGGTCTTTTGCTAATAAAAGCCTTGGTTTGGATCAACAAGTCTTTGGTTCTTTCGACGAGCTCTACAAACCCAAAATGCTAATTTGTGTTCTCTGGTTGCCATTGTCAGACTTTAGTAGTATTACGATTATTGTAAAATAGAAGAGGATAGTAGAGTGAGTACAGAACCCTTTGAGAGCAGAACTTGTGAATTAATAAGAGGGAATGCTGTTAAATTAATATTTTGCATCAGTTTTCACATTGGAAGCCATTACCAAAATCCCAAACTGTTTAATGGGAAAGTTTAAAATAGTAGAGTTTGTAACAATGTTATGCCATTCAAATAATGGAAGTTCACCCTTATGCATTTCACAAGTCACTACCCAAAATCTTGAGATACTGAATAAAATTCAGATTCATGGGATTTGTCGGAGAATAAATAAATAAATAAACATAATTTTTATTATTTTCAACTTGAATGCTTTAACGCATGCATGGTTGATGTGGATTCACGTTCTGTAAAATCAGAATACAACTGTTTTCTAGGACCAAATGTCCTCCACCTCATGTTATGTGATGGAAAAATGAATGGGACTAAATGCCAAGATACTGGAGAGTTTAAAAGGAAACGGCTGCAGAGATAGTTGATTCATTGAAGTTTTAAAGCCCACTGATTTCTGGCAAAGAAACAGTAGACTGGAAAACTGTAAATTGAGCTCCATTGTTTAAGAAAGGAGGGAGACAAAAATAGGTTTTTTAGCTTAGTATCTGTTATTGGCAAGATACTGGAGTCTACAATCAGGGAAAAAACAGCTAGTCGTTTAGAGAAGCTGAATGTATTCAACAAAGCCAATATGATTTTATGAAAGGCAAATCATGCTTGAGAAATTTTCTTAATTTGGATGTAACCATGCCCCCATGATTCTCGGCCCCCGCCAAAAGCAGAGTCATTTGATTATCCAGAAATTGGACAAAATGCACACTAAAAGCTGGTGCACAAGATAAGAACACATGGTATTGAGGTAGGTGTGTTAGCATGGACTGAAACCAGAGACAATAGGGAGTGAAAATAAACAGGTCTCTTTCAGTTTGGAAGGACATAACCAATGAAGTGCCCCAAAGATTAGTTGTTAGCTCTCATTATTTATAATTTGTATTAATGATCTCATTAGAGGGCAGAGTATTAGTTGTCAATGACATTAAAACTGGTGGGAGTGCATGTTGCAATGAGAATAGTTAATCTCAGGATGTTGAGTAAGTGCATGGAAACTTGGCAAACGGAGTCCAATGTGGGAAAAATGTCAGTTCCTGTAATACCAACAATGGTGGTCCAGTTCAGGCAATATTAGCAAAGATGGGTCGACCTACAGACAGGAGGTTGAGAGGCTTGGTGCAAGAGCAACAACCTGAGTCTCAATATGGACAAGACAAAGGAGATGATTGTGGATTTCAGGAGGATGAACTACCCCTCCCCACTATGTATCAATGTCTCTGTCATAGAGATAGTGGGGAGTACAAAAGTTCCTTGGTGTCCATTTAAAGAATGACCTATTCTGGACCCACAACCTCCTCATTTGTAAGGAAAGTGCAGCAGTGCCTACACTTCCTAATGAGTTTGAGGAGGGCATGGCTTCTGGCCACCATCCTAACAATGTTCTATAGGAGCACATTAGAGTGTCCTGGCTGGCTATATCATAGTGTGGTATGGTAGCTGTAAAGCATCAGATTGGAGGTCAGTACAGGAGGTGATTAAAACTGCTGAGAAAATCACTGGGGTTTCTCTTCCCTTTTGATGATATCTAAAGGGAGCAGTGCTTAGAGGGCTCAGAGAATCATTGAGAGCCCTTACCATCCATCCCGTAGTATCTTTATGAGACTCTATCTCCAAGGAAGAGGGACAGGAGCCAGGATGGGAAACAGGCTTCTTCCCGCAGGCGCTGAGATTGTTAAAAAATCCTAGAAACCTGTAAAGTCTTTTTATTTATATTGATCTTGGATCACTATGTGTATATATATATATATATATATATATAGGATGTACAGTATGTGAGCTATGGTCTGGAGATACTGTACAGCTCTGTCAGAAAAGTGCTCCAGAATTTCAGTAGGTCATGCAGTGACTATAGGGTGCAGAGGTAAAACTAACTTTTCGTGTCTGAGCCCTTCATCAAGGTATGAACAAAAAGCAGGCAGGTGCCTATCAGTTCGTGGACTTTGGTAAGAGGAATCTAAAGGTCGTCTGTTATCTAAATGGAGGAAGATTACAAATGAGCTAAGTACTAAATGATTCAGATATTATTTCATATGGATTGCAAAAGGTTGCTGCAATTAAATGGCATATTGACATTGCAAGAGGATTAGAGTTTAGAAATAAGGAAGTATTATCAAAATTGCACAGGGTACAAGTGTGATCATAACTGGAATACTGCATCCATTTTTCTCGTGCCTTATTTAAGAAACGTTACACTGGCATTGAAGTAAGCAGTGAAAAAGAGATTCACTAGGTCAATTCCTGGGACGAGAAGGTTGTTCTCTCTTGAGCAGCTAAAATAATTGGGTATATTCTTTGGAGTTTAGAAGAATGAGAGATAGCCTGAGTGAAATATACAAGATCCTAAGGAGTCATGACAGGGTAGATGTCAAGATGTTTCCACGAGTGAGAAAATCTTGAATGAGAGCATACAATAAAGATCCCTGCTATCTGGCATCCGCAGGGATTGGTAGATGCCATATAAGTGAGTTTTCTGGTTGCTTGAGACTGCGCATTGTGTGAAGGAAGAACTAACAGCGAGGCGCATCAGTTTTGAACCTACATTTTTTTTACCCATTTATTTTCCACGATTTTTTTTGCCAGTTGCTTGAGTTCCGGATAACAGAAATTTTACTGAGTACACTTAAAAGATCAAGGGGTGATCATTTAAAACTGATATGTTCAGTATCTTCTCATAGAAAACTGTGAAGGTGAGATCACTGAAACTGTGTAAAGAGAAAGCAGATAAATCTTTGAAGAATAAAGCATCGAGGGCTATGAGGAACGAGCACAAAAAAGGGGGCAAGGCCGGGGAAGATCAGCTATGATCATATTTAACAGAGGGGCAAACCAGGAAGTTGAGTGCCTTTGTTCCTAATTTCTTAATCTTATGTTCTGCTAAAAAATTGATGCAATCAAATGTCTGATTTTATACATTATTCAGTAACTGCACCACATATGCACTGCAGAATAGTTGACTAAATTCAATTGACCTAAATTTTTGTAATTTTTTAGACACTCGAAAATGTAAGCCTGCTTATATTGGAAATGGTGTTCACAGGTTTTGCTCTTTTATGCCAGGTAGTTCATTGACATGTAATATTTTCCAATTATCACAATGCAATGAAAATAAATGGTGTATTTTTTTGCAGCCATGAGGAGAATCATCCATTCCTAAAATAGTTTTCTCAAGTGTCAACTAACTGTGATGCCAGCCACATTCGCCTTTTGCTGCTAAGCTCGAGAGGATATTGATATTCATCCTTGGTAGTCACTGAACCTGTCATTCATGTGCATCTAATGTGTGCAAGCTGAAATTCATGGTTTCCGATTTCTTGCAGTATTAAGCAAATAATTTTTTACCAATTTTGCATGTTGTTTATTTTTCTCTCCTCCTGATTCTCATTCTTCCTTTCCTCTCCACTTGTCACTGTGGAACTTAATGCTCCTCATGCCACTATCTTCTTTTAAACTGCAGCTGCGATGTCATTTACAGCTTAGTTTTCATTCCATTGATGTATCAGGGAAGTAGCCAAAGCTCTCTGCTGTAGAAGGAAAAGCTAAGTTTCTCTCCCTATGAATTCAGTGAAGAAGCAGAACCAAAGAAGCTTTACCTACAGAACACTTTTCCCTTCTGTGAAATTCCATAGACCTCACCCATATTTTGTTGGAATATGTGAGAGACCGCAGATGCTGGAATCTGGAGCAAAACACAATCTGTTGAAAGACCTTAGCGAGTCGAAACGGTTAGTGTAGCAGTTAGTGCAATGCTGTTACGGTGCCAGTAACTGGGGCCAGGGTTGGAATCCCACCCTATCCATAAGGAGTTTGTATGTTCTCCCCACGTCTGTGTGGGTTTTCTCTGGGTTCCTCCTCCCATTCAAAGCATACCAGAGGATGTAGGTCATGTGGGTGTGATTGGGTGGCACGGGCTCGTGGGCTGAAAGGGCCTGTTACTATACTGTATGTATGTACAGTGTGCATCAGAGGGAGAAAAAGAGTCGTCAATGTTACAGGCCACCACGCACGTTGACAATTCTTTTTTTTTCCCACTGGTGCTATTTGGTTCACTCAGTTCCTACAACAGATTGCATTTTGCCCCTCATTGTGTGGCATGATTCCCACTACCCCCCTCCACCCATTCAACCTTCCTCTCAAGACCAGCATCTTTGTGTGTGCATTGTGTATGAACATATGTGTACTGTGATCCAGAAAGACATCTTGTCTGAATGAATGTACCTTTAGATGATAATAAACTTGAGCAAACTTTATTAATTGAAAATAATTCAAGTCCTTCAACATTCAGTGACACAAGAGAGTACTGTTCTAGAACCTGGAAGAAAAAAAACCAAATTGCTGGAGCACCTCAGCAGGTCGAACAGCATCTGTGGAGGAAAGGTATTTGTTGATGTTTTGGGCTGAGTCCCTGCATCAGAAGTGAATGTTGAGAGGAAGAATAGCCTTTATTAAGAGGAAAGGGGGATAGGTAAGACAGGCCTACAAGGGAAAGGAGAAAGAGGCTATTCTGCCCATCAAGTCTGCCCTGCCATTTAATCATGAGCTAATTCATTTACCCACTCAGCCCCACTGCCTGGCCTTTACCCTATAAGCTTTGATGCCCTGACTAATCAAACCTATCAAACTCTGTCTTAAATACACCCAATAACCTGGCTTCCACATCCGCCAGTGGCAACAAATTCCACAGATTTACCATCTCTCACTGACTGAATCTTTAGGAGGAACTTGCAATTAATAAGTATTCAAATAGTGCAAAAAAAAATGTAGATCAGTTCATGTCAGTATATTTAACTCTGAGGTGAGTTAATTCTTTTTGCTCGCTAAGAAGTGATCTACCAGGATTGTTGTCTGCAGAGGGTGCACTAAATCATTGAGAATCCCAACCATTCTGCACATGGCATCTTTCAGCTTCTCCCGTTGGGAAAGAACAATAGGGGGTATCAGAGCCAGTGCCACAAGGCTGAGAAACAGCTTCTTCCCATGGGCTGAATGACTAAATGAACTGCTCACACTAACCATCCAAGGTGCTTTTATTGAACAGTATTTATTTATATATGTCCTGTGCATGTATTGTGTGTCTGTATGTGTGTTAATTTGGTTGTGTGTTTGTATGCTTGGCACCAAGGACTGAAGAATGCGGTTTCTTTTGATTTTTAAAAAATTTAAAATTCACACATACAGCACAGTAACAGGCCCCTTCAGTCCATAAGCCCAAGCCGCCCAATTGACTTACAACTCTCGTATGTTTTTGGAAGGTGGGAGGAAACCTGAGCACCCAGAGTAAACCCACACAGACACAGGGAGAACATACAAACTCCTTACAGAGAGTGCCAGATCCAAACCCCAGTCCTGTGTCATTCGCACTATAACAGCGCAGCACTAACCATGTCACTATTCCATCGGGATGTATTTCTGCAATCGGATATTAAATATACATGAATTTTGTATGTGCCAGTCAGCAGCGACAGAAATTAGCCCAGTGTTATATTCAAAATAATAATTTTAATTATTAATTAACAATGGTATAACACCTTATCTAACTTATTTGCACTTATCTAAACTTAACCCCCAACTATGCACGAATATACTGGTGCGTGTGTCTGTGGAATACCCCAAGCCACAACAGCTCAAGGCCCAGTTCTTGAAAGGCAGTTCAAAGTTCAGTTTTGGAAATTCGCTATTGACTTGTGGGCTTGAAATTGAGGCAACACAAAAGCATTAGATGAAATTAGAAGTTCATGAAGTGGTGAGAGAGACTCTGGGTGACAGAATGTTTATTTATTCATAAAACCCTTGTTGAGGTGCTTCCAGCAAGATATCCTTTTTAGACGAGTGACAACCAAAACTTCCCCCTTCTTTGGCATAGGTGACATAAAGCGAGTGATGCTCACAAAGCTTCCAAAACCCTTTCCGTGGTCAGCCGAACAAAGTGACTTTAATCTTTTGGTCACTGAATGGTATTCTCATCCCCCTATAATCTGTAGGAATCAGACAAGATGTCTTTAACCACACGAGGTCAATCCAGCACAGTATTTTTTCTAAGAGCTCCTTGCTCCTGTACTGTCTCTTTAAAATGGCCTCCTGAACAAACTGTACACTGCTTCTTAAATATGCTGGTCACATGGTCACTGCACCTGGGATTTCTAGGGCTTCTTTCCTCACTCTGCAAATGTATTCAATTTAGGAACATGGTTTTTCAAAACCTGCTGCCAGTTCAGTCACTTTCCAAAAGCCTCCAGGGCTGTGCAAAATTTATTCTGTTAAATTCACAGTCCACATAAATTTTTAAAAAACCTGAAAAATGGGGGGATGGAACAACTTGAACTTGTATTAAGAGGAATGGAGCAAAATAGAATTATTTAATAAGTAATTGTGATTGAAAAACTCCTCCTGTTCCCATCTTCCAGTGTTCTAACATTTCTGAAATGTCATAGATGCTAGGCTTTTGACTGACCACTTGAGAGATGTCTTCTTTCACTTGAGATCTTGCCACTCATTTGCAGGACTCACTAACCCACCAAGTCTAGCCTTGGTGTCTGGTCTAACCAAATTGGAAACTCTAGAGGCAAATGCAGTTAGTGGGCCTCATTCTGGAAAATCTAAGCTAATAGATTTGGCTATCTAAGTGGAGTCACCTCAGCAGACATAAAACCACTGGTATTCTGGCATACATCTGTCATCAAAATAAGTTTACCTCATGAGATGTATATGCTGCATGGGACAATACTAGCAGAGATGAAATGCAAGTCTAAATCAATGTACTCCTACCTTACGGTAGTCAGGTGTTAATGCCATTTGTCTGAGTGACCTGTATTTGTAAGTATGACTGCGTGGGTGAGTGTATGCCCACGTGTGCATATCAGGTGTTCCCCAACCAGAAGCCCTGGATGAATCACCGGATTTCCAAACTGCTGATGGTGAGATCAAAGGCATTTAAGGCCAGGGATCTATACCTCTGCAAGAAGTCTGTGTATGACCTGCGGAAGGTCATCTCTGAAGCAAAGTGGCAATTCCAGAGGAAGCTACAGATACATGCCAGCTATGGCAGGGAGTGCAGCTATTAAAGCCTACAAAGTGAGGATGAACACCATAGATGCCTGTGATGCTTCATTACCTGATGAGCTGAACACCTTCTATGCCCACTTTGAGAAGGAGAACCAAACAGTGCCTACTAGAATCCCCGAAAAGACTGAGGACCCTGTGATATCTGCCTCTGAGGATGATGTCAGAACATCATTCAAGAAGGTGAACCCTTGTGAGGCGTCAGGCCCTTACAGCGTACCTGACAGGGTACTGAAAATCTGCACCAACCAACTAGCCAGTGTACATGGTCATTTTCAAGCTCTCATTGCTGCTGTCAGAGGTTCCCACCTGCTTCAAAAGGGCATCATTCATCCCGGTCGGTGCCCAAGAAGAGTAGCGTGAACTGTCGCAATGACTACCTCCCAGTAGCACTAACTTCTACTGTGATGAAATGCTTCGAGAGGCTGGTCATGACCAGAATTAACATGTAATTAAGCAAAGGTCTGGACCTGCTGCATTTTGTTTATCGCCACAGTCGCTCCACAACAGATGCAATATCACTGGCTCTCTACTCGGCTCTGAATCACCTGGAAAACAGCAACTCGTACATATGGCTACTCTTCATTGACTACAGCTCAGTCTTCAACACCATTATTCCCTCAGTGCTGGTCAAAAAGCTACAAACTCTAGGCCTCTGTACCCCACTCTGCAACTGGATCCTTGACTTTCTCATTGGAAGACCACAGTCAGTATAAATTGGAAACATCATCTCCTCCTCACTGATTATCAACACGGGCTTATCCCAAAGATGTGTGCTTAGTCCACTGCTCTACTTATATGCCCATGACTGTGTGGCCAGGCACAATTCCAATGCTATCTACAAATTTGTTGATGACACCACAGTTGTCGGCAGAATCACAAACAGCAATGAGGAAGCGTACAGAAGGGAGAGAGATAAGCTCGTTGAGTGGTGTCACATCAATATTGTTAGCAAAACAAAGGAGATGATTGTGGACTTCAGGAGGAACTCAGGAACATGATCCAGTCTTCACCAAGGGCTCAGTAGTGGAGAGGGTCAAGAACTTCAAATTCCTGGATGACAAAATCTCCGAGGATCTGTCTTGGGGCCTCCGTATTGATGCAATCACGAAGAAGGCTTGCCAGCGGCTAGACTTTGTGAGGTGTTTGAGAAGATTCGGTATGTCACCAAAGACACTCTAAAACCTCCCAGCTGGTTACATCACTGTCTGGTATGGAGGCGACAACCTTCAGGACAAAAAAACTCCAGAGGGTTGTTAACTCAGCCTTCAACATCATAGGCACCAGACTTCACTCCATTGAGGACATCTACAAGAGAGTGATGTCTTTAAAGAGCCTCTGTCCTCTACCCAGGCCATCTCCTTTTCACTCTGCTACCATTGGGCAAAAGGTGCAGGAGCCTAAAGACGAGCACTCAGCCACACAAGGACAGCTTCTTCCCCGCTGCCATCAGATTCCTGAATAATCAATGAACCAAAGGCACTGCCTTACTTTTTCATGCAATTTTTAAAAAATTTATTATTGTATGGTGGTTTATGTGAATGTTTGCACTGTCATGCTGCCACAAAACATCGAATTTTGTGATGTTTCTGATTCTGAATAAAAAATATAATAATTTTAACCCAGAAAACCTTTTAAAAGCTGTGAACAATAATTCATGTTTTAGGTTCATTAAAAATGTTTGTAAAAATTATGAAATAATTATGAATCTTAACTGCTTTTTGTATTAGTTAATGAGACACTACTTTTGTTTCATGCAGGGTCCAAATAATATTCCATCAGACATAATATTCATCGTGAAGGAGAAACCACATCCATGGTTCTGTCGCGACAAAAATGATCTAATTTTCTCTGCTTCTATACCATTGGCAAAGGTACGGACATTGTTCTGGTAGATTTTAGTGTGAATGTGGAGCCTGCATTCTGACCAGAGATTGGGTGTATATTGTTCACATACAGAATAAGATTGTACAGATTATTTCAATCAGTATTCATGATTTCAATTAATTTCAGTAAACGTTAATGGTGCTTTTCAGCAAATACATTTTAAAAGACTTTGCCATTCAGCATCTCTGATTTGTGTGGAATCCTAAGATCCAGATGAGTTTTAAAATGGCACCTTTGTTTTAATATACTGCCAATGGTGCAGAGGTTCTCAGCTGTTACATAGACAATAGTCCTTCTCTAAAGATAATCTACAAGTAGGAATAGTTATAAAAGAATTAGGATCAGAAGTAAGCCACTTAATCCCTCAAGTCAGAGTGTCACCAATCAATAAAATCAGTTATAAACTATTCCTGGTAACTTTTTACTCCCTTGCTTATCTACAATCTACAGTAAAAACCCTCAGTATCTGGCACCTATGGGGATTGGTAGATCCCAGAAAAGTGAATTTTTCGATTGATTGAGATTGTGTGTTGTGTGACTGGCAAATGAAAGATGATTTTAAACTTATGTATTTTTTACCTATTAATTTTCCATTATTTTTTTTTTTTTTGCTGGTTGCTTGAGGCTGCAGGTTGCTTGAATTCTGGATAACAGGGATTTTACTGTATATATCTTTGCCTTGAAAATATTCAAAGAATCTGTTTCCATTGTGGTTTAAAGAAGAGTTGCAAAGAGTCACAACTCAGAAGGAAAAATTAATCACCTTGGTCTTAAATCGGTGAACCATTACTTTTAAAACTGTTTATTTTAAACTAGGTCCTCCAATAAGAGGAAACAATTTCTGCACATCCATTCTGTCAAGACCCTTCAGGTTCTTAAATTTTCAATTGTCTCCTTTTATTCTTCTAGCCTGTGCAACCTTGGCCCAAATTAAAATTAAGGCAATAATTTTTAGCCTATATCAGTAGATAGTTGTAATGTTATTTGGGGGAAAATTAAGAAATTTCGGTATGGCTTTTTAAAAAGGATAACCAATTTTGCCAACCTGAAGCGATTACAATGTTGGTGAATGGCAGATCTCCAAATGGGTACTTCGATCTTCAGAAAACTCATATGCTAGCACATTAATTGTATAGCTTGATCAATAAAGCAGGTGACTGAACTAAAGGGCCACATTTCTTTGGTTGGTTATCTCCAGGCTCAGAATCAGAATCAGAATTTAATGTCATGAATAAGTCATGAAATTCGATGTTTTGCAGTGGCATCATAGAGCAAACATTCATATGATGAATCATCTGACAACCATGAAAATAACAGTGCACAAAAAATAAGGCAGTGTCTTTGGATCATTGATTATTCAGGAATCTGATGGCAGCAGGGAAGAAGCTCGTCTTTAGGCTCCTGTACCTTTTTCCTCCAATGATAGCAGAGTGAAGAGGAGGTGGTGGGGGTCTTTGAGGATAGAGGCTGCTTTTTTGAGACACCTCCTCATGTAGGTGTCCTCGATGGAGTGAAGTCTGGGCCTGTGATGTCGCAGGCCAAGTTAAGTGATGCAACCATCTAGAATGCTCTCCACGGTACACATAGATTTCAAGAGTCTTCAGTGACATATTAAATCTCTTCAAACACCTCACAAAGGATAGGTGCTAGCACGCCTTCTTCATGATTATAACAACATGAAGGCTCCAGGACAGATCCTTGGAATATTGACACCTAGGAATTTGAAGTTCTTGACCCTTTCCATTACTGAGCCCTTGATGAGGACTGGGTCATGTTCCCCTGACTTCCTCCTGAAGCCCACAATCATCTCCTTGGTTTTGCTAATGTTGAGTGCAAGGTTGTTGATGTGACACCACTCAATCAGCTGATCTATCTCCCTCCTGTACACTTCCTCATTGCTATCTGTGATTCTGCTGACAACTGTGGTGTAATTGGCAAACTTGTAGATAGCATTGGAATTGTGCCTGGCCACACAGTCATGGGTGTATAACCAGTACAGTAGTGGGCTAAGCACACATCCTTGGGGTGGACCTGTGTTGATAATAAGTGAGGAGATGTTGTTTCCAATTCATACTGACTAGTCTTCCAATGAGAAAGTCAAGGATCCAGTTCCAGAGGGGGGTACAGAGGCCCAGAGTTTGAGCTTCTTGACCAGTATTTTTTTAAAATATAATTTTTTATTTTTCACACTATTAACCATATCAACCAAAATATGTACATACGTTTCTCACTAAATTTACACAGTGGTCTTTTTTTCCCTCCCTCCCCTCTACCCATCCCCCTCCAATCAATACCCATAAAATATTCAACTTATACAATACAATAAAACCATAAGACAATATCTTCACACAAAGGAAAATAAACAAGAAAAATGCATCATCTATTTATTACACTGAATCTAGTCATTTTGTCTTCTTATCATTTTTATTCTCATTTTAGGGGATGGAGGTCGTAGGCAAGTTCTCTCTGATATGTTCCATGTATGGTTCCCAAATTTGTTTAAACATTGTGACTTTATTTTTTTAATTATATGTTATTTTTCCAATGGAATACATTTATTCATTTCCATGTACCATTGCTGTATTCTCATGCTCTCTTCCATTTTCCAAGTTGACATTATACATTTTTTTGCTATCACTAAGGCTATCATAATGAATGTTTTTTTGCCCTTTATCCAATTTGAGGGCTAATTCTCTACTTCTTATGTTACTTAAAAGAAATATCTCTGGTTTTTTTTGGTATGTTATTTTTTTGTAATTTTGTTTAGTATTTGATTTAATTCTTCCCAAAACATATTTACTTTCATACATGCCCAAGATGCATGTAATGTTGTTCCCATTTCCTTCTTACAGCGAAAACATCTATCCGATAATGTTGAATCCCATAATTTTAATTTTAGAGGAATAATGTATACCCTGTGTAACCAATTATACTGTATCATGCATAACCTTGTGTAGCTTCTTGACCAGCATTGAGGGAATAAGGCTATTGAAGGCTGAGCTGGAGTCAGTGTTTGAATTGCTGTTTTTGAGATGATCCAAAGTTGAGTGGAGAGCCAGGGATATTGCATCTGATGTGGAGCGATTGTGGAGATAGGCAAATTGCAATGGGTCCAGATCTTTGCTTAATTTCATGTTAATTCTGGCCATGACCAGCCTCCCAAGGCAATTCATCACTGTAGAAATTAGTGTTACTGGATGATGGTCATTGAGGCAGCTCACACAGCTCTTCTTGGGCACCGGGATGATTGATGCCCTTTTGAGGCTGCTCCTTGCCTCATTCAGTCTCCATCCAACCTTGATAGTCAGGATACCAGGCCAGTTTCACTAGCAGAAACTGCAATTTCAATGAGCTCTTTCCCAGAGATGTTTTATACAAGATGCAGTGTTGGGTTCTTTGTACTACCATCTCTGCTCAGACTTCACTCCCTGATTTTACACTTATTACAGGGAGGCACATGCTTGTGAATGAGTTATTTTATAAAACCAATGCCCTGGATACAATAGCATTTGGGTGCACTCAGAGGAAAAGTGCAACTAAGCTTCAGCAGATACAAAGACCTCATCCTGAATCACAATAATGTTATTTGATGAAATGCTGCTCTCAAAGGCCTATTGAACTATTTTAATTGTTTTTGATGGTCAAGTGCAGTTAAAAATATTTACTTAAACTAATTAAAATGATATTATTAAATATGTATTCATTAAATAAACCTATTATCATATTATTATGATCTAGTAGCACAGCTAGAAGTTTTCAGGGGTGATATTGTGGTCATCACTGAGCTGTGACTGCACGATCATAGCTGGGAACTAAATATGTGGATACACAGTGTATCAGGACAGGAAGGTAGGCAAAGTGGGTGGGATAGTTTTGGAAAAGAGAGGGAAGGGGATGGAGAACTGGAGTAAAGACAGAGGAAGGAGAATGGCAAGTAGGCCAGCAGAAACTGGAGAAGTCTATGTTAATGACATCCGGTTGGAGAGTGCCCAGATGGAAAATTAAGTGCTGCTCCTCCAATTTACAGATAGTCTTGGTGGGACATTACCTGACATCATGGACAGATACGTCAGTATGGGAGTGGGGTGTGGAATTGAAGTGGTTGATATCAAACCCAGAAAAGGAGAGCTAGTCTTTTATGGAAAAAAAAGCAGGCATTTAATGCGTCAGGTGGCAAATTGGTTGCATTCACAAGACCAAAGACAGAGATTAATGGTTGCACATCTAAGCTGGAGACAAAGTATGCAGTGCTGTGGGCTGCAGCACTTTTATTCAGCACTTGAAGACATTGAGAGAATGATACACAAGTTTTATGGTGGCAACAAAAATATGTATGGTTAAAAGAGCCCCAAACAAAATAGACTGGTCCATACCACAGAAAGAAACAAATAATGACTTAATCAGGCAATGGTGTATTTCCATTGCTACTCCAGCAGTCAGTTAGGAATTATTGATGGTTCTCAATCCACATTGAGACCAGAGCAGGGAATACAACAGATTTCCTTCCCTGACAGGTATTTGTGAAATTGATGGATTTCTTTTATAGCACTCTAATGTGTGAAGAGTCACAATGATTATTAATACAGGCATTTTAATTCCCTAACTGGCTGCCCTTGTGAGCTCCATCTTCAGATCTCAGAATACATTACTGGGATTACTCTGTTACTGCACCCTCAGTGGGGCAAATATTATTCAATGTGGATTAGTGCATTAGTGCCAGAGTAACTCCCAACATGCAGTATTGCCTCCTCAGCTGCTGAGTCATTGATATATTTGGGTTCTAATTAAGGCAAGATATCTTATCAAAAACTCTTGTGAAAGCAGGCAGACTGTCAGAACTATAGCCATAACAGTTAAATATAAAACTAGAATTGAAATTCTTATCTGCTGAAATACTTTTTGAAATGGCCAGAATTTTGTCCCATTTTTAAAATAGTCTTTTGCAGCAGGGAGATATCAAAGCAAGACAATTTTATCTCAAAGTCCAAAGGAAATTATGTTTTCTAAACTGATTTTATCCTTATCTCTTGAGGCACATAGAGAGCAAATTATCATAGCTCCCCAATTCTTATCCTGCAATACTATTAACAATGTTTAGATGTCACATAAGAAAAGTTTCAAATTCAGCTGCAAAACAGCCTAATACCCTGTCAATTATTTGATGGGGCATGCATGCAAAGATTGGACTGTGGAACTGGAGGATAGGATCTATGGAACTTGCTCCAGCGTTAAAATACAAATCAACTTGCTAATAAATCACACTCTTTGAATACTGCATAGTGTTCACAATTTTAGGTTGTGTACAATCATACATTTTAATAATTTACAGTAAATTTTGATTTTTTTTTAAGGCCTTAACAGGTTATACTGTGGAAATTGAGACACTGGATGACAGATTTCTCAGCATCCCAATCAATGACATTGTTCAGTAAGTATTTGGTTTGTTATTTATCTGCCTTTTTAAAATGTCAGTTTATTGTGCAATTGCTTGGTACCATCTACATGGTTTACAACCCCCCCATCCCAAAATTGTGTATCCTTTAACAAATTTTGAAATTTTGTTCTGTATTTCAATTTGCAAGTCAATTATGTACATCAATACAAGTTAACTCAAACCTTAGGAAACATCATCAAATACTCCAGTATGAGACCAAACATTTACCCCAACTTGCTCTTTGCTAATTGCTCATTGATTTTTAACAGGGCTCAATTTCAATAACTGGCCTTTTGTGAAATAATCTCAAAATTCATCTATTAAATATCTACTCCATTCTATTGACCTTGCATGTTACTTCATATTTAGTCAAATACGAACTGTTTATTACAAAGCTAATGCTCTCAAACATATTCAAATGCTTTTTTAAAATATTTTTTCCATGATTACTATCTTCTCGGCCACCAAGTTCAGATGTTCCAGAAACATTATTCATTGACCCCCACCACATTTTACTGCATGATCAACGTGACAGTAAATGTCATCATTTTCTCATAGCCAGTCTTCACTTCCCCTTTTGCCACATTCACCCTTAGTTTATGACATGCTTCATCCTTTTTTCTATTTCTCCATTGGAATCCATGGAGGCCTAGTTTCAGTTCACTTTCCTTCTTGTGAGAATGTCCCCTCCCATTGTTCTGATTTTCTTTCAATTATTCCTTCCATCTTAATCTGACTGGATCCATTCTCGTCACATTCAAATCAAACATAATCTAGGTTGAATTGCATTTCAGATTATTTGTCCATCTCAATCACTAGTCTAAAAAGTTAGCCCTTTTTAAAAAAAAAAATAACACCCTGTTAAGGTAACATTTAGTACTACAAGCAAGTTATGTAGAGAACTGTGGACTCTTTAATTGATATTATAGAAAATGTACTATGCTTTCAACTTCTCCCCCCATTTCCCCCCCCCCTCCTTTCTTAGTCCTAAATACACTAAGGTGGTTGCAGGAGAAGGAATGCCTTTATCCAAGGATCCAGTACAAAAAGGAAATCTGGTCATCCAGTTTGACATCAGATTCCCAGATAAACTCACACCAGCAAAGAAGAAACTGATAAATCAAGCATTAAATGGTTAAAGTCAACACTGCAACAAGAAAGTCAATGGCATGTCAAGATTGGAAGAAAACCTTTACCAATTCTTGTGTATTAATATACAAATATTACAATTATACCACTAAAGCATGTATTTACAAGTTAAAAAATTTCCAAAGAAAAACTCATTTATACTCAAAACATTTCTGACAAGTAATTATGTCAAATTGTATAGGACTGGAAAGCAGGTTTCATACTCCAGGAGTTCAAATAAATTCACTGGTCAAGAGGAGTGAATATTTCATCAGATACTATGTCTTAATGTGGAGAAAGATCTCATCCCTCTAACAAAATACACCAACACTAGAATTAAAGAGTTTATTAATTTGAAACACATTTAGACATTTCAAGGTTTAAAAAAATGCATAATTTAATAAAATCTATAATGTGATTCCTGACTAGATTGTAAATCTTGTCTGAAAATGTTCCTATTGCTACTTGATTTTTAACTAAAAATAGCTTTATAATAAATAGATTCTCATTATTAAATTTCTAACTTTCATTGGAGAAAAAAGTTAAAACAATTCCATAGTATATATGGTCCCTGGTAAAAAAATCTTTAGTAGCTACTCGAGGCAGTGGGATACAGTGCCCAACGACAAGGTGGAAATCAGAAAGAAAGACCACACAATAGAACCTTAGCTTTTGCTTGAAATTATTTTTAAAACTATGCATTATGTTTGTGTTACAGATAGGGGTGCAGTGCTTTTTTTTTTAAAAAAAAGATGCCACAGCTCACCAAAAATGGTGATAAGGAGGTGCTGGAGCAGCACTCCGGTGAGCTCGAGAAACACAGCACCACTGGTTAGAGATGATTCTTAAACTCTGGCAATCATCATGGCTCTCTTCAGCTGTTCATAGGTAATAAACATCACGATGTTCCATGACCCCAGGCGTAGAAATGATGGCATAAACCTGGAATATTATAAGCATGGACAAACAAGCACATTTGAACAGTTTATCACTTTACATAGCAAATTATAAAAATGTCACATTTCAACATTAAATCTGATGAGTTTGAAGATTTCAGTTTTAAACCGATGAGGTCATGAAATTTTCCAGCCTTAAATGAGAAGTAGTTACACAAGTACAAACCAAAAGTAGAGTTGCACAATGAAATTTAAGTTAGTTTTGCTCTCCAAAAAGATTCCATTGGCTCAGCAATTATTTAGCTGCTCAACAGCAGCCTTCATACTCAAGTTTTCATTTCACTTGCATGACCCTCCCCAGTCATGGTTTTACAAGAAAAACTGTGTCCTTTCAGTTTCTCTTCACAGCAGCTGCACAATAGACTATTTGCACTAAAAATCCTAAATTGGATCATATTTTCAGATTAGGTTTCAGATTTATTGTCTGAGTACATACATGACATTACATACAATCCTGAGATTCTTTTCCCTGCAGGCCAGGCAGATTTAGTGCAAAAAACTGTACACATGTAAACAAACAAATATAAACAACTGACTGCAATTCAAGAGAGAAAAAAGTGCACAAGAGTCCTTAAATTAATCCCTGACACTCAGACAGGATGAAGGCAAGCATGCAAAAACATCAGCTTCATCAGTCAGGGCAGTGAATAGAAGAAGTGGAGTGTCAGCTTTCACCCGTACAAAACATTGGTGAGACCGAGTATTGTATGCAATAGTTTCCCAGCTATTAGGAGATATGCCATTAAGTTAAAGTATGCAAATAAGATTTGCAATGTTAGTTGGATTGAAGGACTCAAGTTACAAGAGACTTTAATTTGTTTCTCCCCCCCCCCCCTCCCAAGAATGTACGAGCACAACCATACAGTATGTATAGAAAATATGAGGGGCACAGAGAAGCTGAATAGCCAGAGTCTCTGTCCATCTCTCCCCCCTCCACCCCACCTCTCCCAAAGTTGGAGCCTAAACTAGAGGGCATGGTTTAGGCAAGAGGGGATTTTTATTTTAAAAAAAGGACCCAAGTAAATGAAAGTTGTCAAGCCAGATACAATTATGATTTAACATATAGGTACATTGATATGAAGTTCTGAGGTGGTGGGGGGGGAAATGACATGCTACCCAAGAGAAGCACTCACCCTTTGTAGAAAGCTGTAACACCTTCTTTTGCAAACATGGTCACTGCACAGTTTAGGGCACTCTTGTATTGGCCAGGGACAGAGTTCATGTATCTTGTCTTCACTACATCAACAGGCGAAGCAATAACAGTTGTGCAGAATCCAGCACCAATAGCAGAAGAGAAGTGACATGGAAGGTTATCTGCAAGCAAGACATTAAAGCATTGATTCTCTCAGTAATTTTGGACAACCCGAATTGTTTGAACCTTAGCTTACAGGAACATTAGAACAAGAGCAGAAGCTAGCCAATTAGCCTGTAAAACCTGCAGCACCATTTAATATCATGGTGGATCAGAGGAACTCAGCACACTTACCACCCACCCCCACACACTTTATCCCATAAGCCTCAATTTTTTTTACTATGCAAAATGTCTGTTGTAACTATGTTCAATGAGGCAAACTTTACAGTTTCTCCTCTCCCCCCCCACAGGAGTGAATTCCAAATTCACCTCTCGGGGTGGGGGGTGGGGGGAAGATCTACTCTCCTTGTGGGGAGAACAATTACAGCACCAGTGACCCTGGTTCAAATTTGGCTCTCTCTACAAGTTTCCTCCAGGTGATCCAGTTTCCTCCCACATGAGTGTATTTGGGTGGTGCAAAACTGAGCCAGAAGGCCCTGTAACCAGACTGCATCCTCTGGCTTTGTCCCCTAGATCTAGTCTCAGTCATGTCAACAAACTTCCCAAAACAAGTTTTAAAACCGGATTAAAACAATAGTAGATTGTAAGTGACAATCATGACCTTTTTCAGGAGCTTTAATAGTTATTCTGGAAATTGGTTGCACCAGCACCTTTTCATTTGGTTATGTTTTTAAAAACTAAACATGTACATTGTAGAGAATGTGAGCAAGAGGTTTTGAGTTGGGATGAAGTAGCATGGTGATGGGTATTTGAGTTGTGCCAGCAGGACTGTGGTGTGGATGAAGATGAATCTTGTTGCTGTCAGGATCAAAGGGACAAATCATGATCACAAACTTGCAAGGGTGGAGAGAATGGAACAAACCAACAGAAACCCAGATTACTACAATGTCTATTTAACTAATTTTCATTATACCTCCAAAGGCCAACTACTCAAATGTTTATTTTAAGATGCATCTCAACAGGAACGATTTGGTAATGTACAAATACCAAACAATTTCAACAAGAGAAATAATCTTTTACAAGGATTTTCATGTAAACTTCAGAAGATCACTTCAATGCAAATTACATGCACTAAAGAGAATGCAAACAGTGCAATCTTGTAACCTCACCTCCCCAGATTGAGGAACTGAGCAAACACTTTACGTCAATAAATTTCACAATTGACTCAAATTGAAAATGCAGTCATGGTTTAACTCTCATGTACAAATCATTCAACTATCACCCAAAACTTACCAGTCATGAGACCATTCTTAAGCAAGAAATCTTTGATCAGATCGTAAGTCACAAGCTCTGTGCAGTTCACAATGGCATTACGGGCAATATTTGGTAGGGTACCTAAAGAAAAAAAATTAGTCTTTATTAAATAATCCATAGTGTTATTCACATAGTTTCCCTCTCCCTTGGCACATCTATCCCATATTAACAGGAAAGTTTAGATCCATTTCTTGATGCTGACAAAAAAAGGGAAGTCAGCTCTGAAGCTCAAATGCGATTATACATTTGATCATGTCTAAAATGGAAAAATAATTTTACTTCCCCTAAAATTAAGTATACAAAATGTAATATCAACTCAGTGATAGTCTATTAAAGAGTTCCCAATCTGTACCCAAATATAAGCAACTGAGATAGAAATCAGTTATGTAATGATGTACAAGCTCTGAGACGTGACTTCCAATGAAAGAATGCTAATGGACGTTGTTCTCGAAAGTATTCACAACTTTAAAGCAAATTCTGAAGTTGATACAGAATTATGCAATGAGCAGTTTATAGAAACAAATGGAACTGTAGCCTTGAGCAGGACCCAAAGCTTTTGTTAGAAATGTGATTCTCACTGCAAGGTAGCAGTAGCTGACTCCTTAGATTTATACAAACTATTGCATGAACCTTTATCTGCGTTTTATTACTTTGAGCAACTTGTGCCAATTAATTAAAAGCAGGAGATCCTCTAATATCATGCTTTTAACTGAAATTCAATTGCTATAAAAGAATCAAGATCACTAGAAGATTTCTTAATGAAAACCAGGTGTAATCAAATTTTTCAAGACTATACTGCCATTTAAGCAAAGCATTCAGTCAAAAAATATCGATGGCAAACAGTGGAACCCGCACTGTCCCTGTGGCACTACTTTTCACAGGCTTCCTAACCAGAAGAATCCTTTGAAGGAGGAGTCAAAATAGAGTAATCTTCCACTCTCCTGAGATTTCATTTTTTCTTGCCATGCCTGTAACCTACTAATTTATGGAAAGATGAAAAATCACAATAAAATACAATTCCAAGAGTAAAGATACAAACCTTTCCATAGTCCCCGAATACCTTCCTCCTTAGCAATGGTTTTATAGGCTTCAATGGTGCCATTGTATCTTCTGCTTGGACCAGGTTTATTTGCTTGAGCTTGAAACCTTACTTTCACTACATCAGTCGGTTGGGCAAATGTTACAGCCATGGCTCCAGTGGTGCAGCCAGCAAGCAGTCTGCTACCAATGCCAACATCTAAAGAAATTAACCACTTATAAAATTATGGACATACAAGCAAGAATCTGTACTGTGTTTTATGAATTATAGGTCAAAAGACTTAATTTTTCCCCACTTTGCCCAAATTTTAAATATCAAGAACCAAATTATTTAATCAATGCTACCAATTGCTGTGATTTTTTTTTTTTTTATAAATTGCATGTGCCAGTGGGTTGCTATCCTTCACAACCATTTGTCACCCTAATGTATGAATCTGCCTGAATCTCTCTCTCACTCAAAAGATTCACAGCACAAATGGTCCACATCAATAAAAAACAGCAATCTGAAACCAGCAATGAGAATGAAAAATACGCTAGTCTGCTCAGCAACCAATTTTCCCCGATTTGGAACTGAGCATTATTCTACAACTAGATCATACACAAATAAACTGGAGGACATCAGTTGGTCATGGAGCATCTATAGGAAGTAAAGGGTAATCAACATTGGAGGGAGGTGGGGGTGGGGTAGTAAAACACAAGTCTCCAGTCACCATGGTTGAAGTTCAAACACAATGCTGGAGAAACTCAGCAGGTACTTTGTATAGCAATGGTGAAAGTACATAACCAACATTTTGGGATTGAGCATTTCAAGGTATGACAAAATAGGAGTGCCTGAATAAAATGGCAGGGTGGGAGAACCATTCCACAGGTAGGAGGTAATAGATGGAGAAGGGAGAGATGGCTCACCAAACAGGGGGAGGAGATATGGCCCTGTGAATGAAGAGGGAAGGGGGTGGAGAGCTGGAGAAAAGACAAAGGGAATGGGAACAGAGGCTAGCAGAAACCAGACAAGTCTAGGTTAATGCCATTCAGTTGGAGAGTCCCCTCCAAATTTACTAATGTTCATAACCAACTTTTCTGGCCTGAGCCCTTCTTCATAGCTTAACAAAAGGCTCAGGCCCAAAGTGTTGGTTATCTTTTGCTTCCTATATATGCCATGTTTCTCTGCACACTCGTTTATTCACTTGACCCCAGCATCTGCAGATGCACGGCTAGACATCACTATAGCACCTATGCACATATTATACTTACGTTCAGACCCTTTGGTGTAGAATTGTTTCACAGAATCATAGAGTCCAATGCGTACAGAAGCAAAGCTCATCTGACGTTGGAGACCAGCTACTAGTCCACTGTAGAGGCTTCTAGGTCCCTCATTCCTAACCATTGTGGCCATAGTGCCAAAGACACCTCTATACTTTGATGTAGTCATCTCTGCAGCAGACTTTGATTCCCCTTGAATCTGTGCAGGATAAAAATTGGATGAACATCCATATTGTGATTTGGGCTTAGCCCAACTCACATGTAGTTTAGTCTAATACTTAGTCATTCCAGATTCAGCACTTGGTCATCAAAGGGCAATTCCAGCTTGTAAACTGTTATTTTAGAAAAAAATTACATATAGAAATATAGTAAG